>NC_087559.1:5253560-5556590 GCF_036250125.1 Pseudopipra pipra
AGCAAACTACTTTGCTTCCACGTTGTCCTTCTGCTGCCAGATTCTGCAGGAACACGCTGTGCTTTATCTTTCTTTTCACACACATGCTGCTTTATTATTCTCTTGTCTGTGAGAAATCTTTTTGGGTTTCATGTATACAGCTTCATTTTTTAGGCTAAGGAAACAGAAATGAAATAAAGCTCTCTCTGTAAGACGTGTGCAGCACTTCCATCACTAACCAGATGCTCACAGACAGAAGGACTGCTCTGGTACAACAAACATCTCGCCTGGATGGTTTCAAGCTCTATTTCAGAACATAGTCTACTGGGTATTGTACCTGATCAGCATATAAAAGATGCTGCTACATTCTGCTTTGAGAGCTGTGATCTTCATTCCCCATGATTCACCTCTGTCTTAATGTATTCCTTAATTGCAGCCACCTTGGAGTGCACTGAAATGCCATTTCAGGTTTCTTTCCACATTGTTCTTGTGGCAGGAGGATGGGCATTTTTTCCTCCTCGTGCTTTACTATCACATTAGATTTTTCTGTTGCATTTTTTGTAAAGCAACTGCAGGTAAGTCACACTCTTGTAAAATACATCCATGAGATACCAGTTTGGGAGTTTTTTGTTGGTTTTTTAAAGCTGTAAGGCTTAGGGAAAGAACAAAGGCCAAGATGCAGCTCCCCTGCCTTCCTGTGGCTGATATTCGATCCAAAGGCACAGCTTTGCTGCTCCTGGCAGGATTTCCTTCAGGTGAGTTAGTCTCTTAGTGGTAACTCTTAACAACCTTCCTCTGGCACCTAAATCCCAGTCCCACCCTGCTTCCCCTTCCCATGTTTATTATAATAGTCTTGTAGTATCAGCAATGTCCAGGACCTCATTGAATCCAAGGTAGTCTCTACTATCATTAGTTTAAATTTTCATTTGTCTTTGTCCTTTCTGTATCTATCACCTAGATAGATATGGTCTATGGAAATGGTCTCTTTCCAAGCTCTATCTTTCAAACTTGTAAAGCTCCTTCTCAACTCAGCTTCTGTTTGCAACTGTAATGCCCCAGACTTGGGAAACCCTCTTGGTTTATTGTCTAAGACAGAGCAAGTAGCTTTTAAGTATCAGGTAAAGGGAAAGGAAGAGCCATGTCTGCATGGCAGAGATATAAAAAAAAATTGAAGTAATTTTCATTGCAGCCCCCACTTTTTGTAGTGGGTAAGAGTAGGAAAGGGAAGGAGTTTGGGACTTCTAACCAAGCCCTTGCATGGAGCACAGCAGCAAATGCAAAAAGCAACTCCCCCAGAAAGCTCTTGCAGTAGCTGCTCTCCAGACTGGTTTCAGGGCCAGGCTAGTGCAGCTCAGACTTCAGCAGTTGGGACAGGGAAGCACAAAGGAAAATATAATATAGTGCTTTACAGTCTCCAGCTCGAGCTGCCAGGCACAAATTACTGCTACACCCAGAAGCTGCCAAGCACGTCTTACCAGGGTGCACAGAGCAGGACCTGTGGAGCCCTGCTCTGATCCGTGTTCTCCCACCGAGCAGCCTCTCCAGTGATCCCAGGAGGAGCCAGGCAGCCAGATACAGAGATCACACCATCAGTTTGACTGCAGCAGAGCTGGCTTCCTAGTACTGCTCAAGGCAGAGCTCCCGGTATTCCTAGGTGCAGAAATCCCTCTCAGGTAATTAAAAGAAAAGTGAAATCCCAGTTAAGTAGAGTTATATAAGAGACTGGAACAGCATGAACAAATACCTTAAGTATTTCACCTCTGTAGAGCAGCCTTTTTAAGGATGCAAGAGCAAGGCTATAACATTGCAGTTCAGAGGTCCCTCGTGCCCCAGCAAAGCTAATACAGACACGGAGCAGTCAAAGCCAGAAGCTTAATCCCCTTCACGGGCTTGCAGATCTCCCACTCCCCCTCCTGGAATTCCACCAAACACAGAAACAGCCACAAGCTTCAGTTTCAAATCCTTAGAATTTATTTTTCGTCGTAACTGTGCAGTTCTTAAAATTCTACAGTAATGATGAAGTCATAGGCTACTATGTTCTTTAAGTGTGGAAACAGCTTTCAAAAAACAAAGACCATGCGCTACAAGTGAGGAACAGGCCATTGACTCTTCTGCTGGAATATACAGACATTTTTGATAAATACTGATCACTTTAACACTTAAATGGAATGACATGTTCAGATTTCTACGCAGTTCACTATGAAAACAGCATGGCAAGTTACATAAAAGCTTCAACTTCAAGGATCCTTCCTTTTTTATTAAATTAATTACTTGGTTAGAAAAGAGAAATGCAAGATTATTTGAAATGGAGTGTCACCTGGACAACTTCCCCCCACATTGTTGGCAAGCTCCTGTTATCAAGATGATTCCATCAGAGCTGGCAGTTAAAATCTATATATGTAAAAGAATCCCCCACACTGTTCTCAGCTTCAAGAGTTCTAACAGGCAAATATCTTCATGAATTTGGAATGGGTTTTCAAAAGCTGTATCTTGACATTTATTGCTTTTACTTGTAAACCTGAAACCCAGTTTATTCCTTTGATGAGTATCAGAAGTTACAGAGTCAAAGGATGCATGTTTGACTTATATCTTTGCATTCTGGTTAAGAGGAAAGAAAAAGATGACCCACGCTCGAAAACACACATACACCTCCATCTACAAACAGCCTATACAGACTAAAGCAGAACAAGGTAAGTCCTTAAGTAGCAGTATTTAAAAACATCAATGGGGTAGAAACCCAGCTTATCCAACCTATCTGCACATTTCTTCTTCTCCTGTGCTTGGCCACAGTTTAGCTGGCACACAGGGAAGTTGGACTCTCCTGCAGAAAGGAGCAGTTTCTACAGATCAGGATTTTGGAGAGAGCAAAGGTACATTTTACTGGAGCTGGCAGGCATAGTGCCACGTGTACCCTTCATGCTTACATCTATTTAGACTCTTTCATGGCTGCTGAAGGAGGAGTGTGAGGTGAGGACAGAACCCAGACTTGTTACAAGTACTGCACAGTTTTACCCCTTGCCAGTTAAGCTGGGAGGGATTTGGAGGATGCAAGAGATACCTAATTTTGATACATTCCAGCTCACCTTGATCATCACCAGGCTGAAGGTGCTACCTGGCATAACCTGGCTAAACTGCAATCTTTTAGAACTGAGATGAAGGGGATGTTACTTCAATAGACAAATTTGTTACAAGACAGTTTGAGAGACTGCATTCCATAAATTTCCATCTCTTCCTCCTCTACCCCCAGAAGAAGAGACAAGCAAACATGGCTAAGTTAGTATGTATTTGTGTAAACACCAGAACATTTTGCTATACAATAGAAAAAAGTTGCTGCTCTTATGTTCTTAGAGGAGCCCTGAAGACCTTGGAATACCTGTATCCTGCAACTATTAACCTGTACCACATGCATTTCCTGTTTTGTACACAAACTGAAAGCAAGCTTGAACAATAGTAAATAGCAACTACACTCCTGCAACAGGTGAAAATGCCCTGTTGCAGCTGTTTACTCCTTCACTTTAGATATGTAGTCAGCGATTTTGTTGATGCTATCCTCCTGCTGTTCTAGAGCATCCAGGATGATGCCCATTGGGGTCTTCTTCAAGCCTATTCCCTCCATCTTGTTCTGCAGCTTGTTCTGTATGTTCCGGAGCCTCAGAGAAGCATGGACAAACATCACTGCAGGACACAAACACACTCATTAATTGTTAATGCTCAGGGAATGCATAGTTCTTGCAGCACTCATCTTAAGACACATTCCAGCAACATGACATCAGTGGAAGATGATGACGTATCAATGACTGTTTAAGTAACCACAGGTATCCATTTAATAATGATATTAAAGATGGCTTGTGCTGTTTTATGTCCGCTCCCCCACAATTCTGCTTTGGGATCATTTAAACAGAGAGAGCGAAGGCAACAGCCAATTCAGAAGCTGCAGACTTAAGCCAGACCCCTCTAGGTCCGCAGAAAAAATTACTTACAGAGGAGAGGAAGTGTGATCCCAAACATGAACACCATGACATCTCCCAGGTAGGAGATCAAGAAGTAGCTAGACAGCATGATGGCCACCACAAACGTGGTTGGATACTGCTTCTTCAGCTTGCGGAGAATATCCTTGTTGTGTGACATCCACACAAACCCCAGGAACACCAGCACCACCACAGTACCACCAATGACCATGTTCAGGGGACTCAGAAATCTGCAGAGAAGAAGGAACAACAACAAAAAAAGTGTTCAATTTCAGAGCCTTCATGACTTGTGTCCACAAAGGAACAGCTCGCTCAGTAGTAATGTTACCAGGGAGGTAAGTCATTGAGAAGGCAGTTGTTGCTGTCAAGACCTTTACCAAGGTCTTTAGCAGAAGCTAAATAAAGCAACAAGTGCAACTTGAACAAGCAACTCTTAGCACTGAATTTAGATAATCTTTGTCTTTATGTTCTCTTCTTGAGCTTAGCTGAGGATAATGAGTTTCTGCAGCACCTCGTAACAGAGGCACTTCCCACCAGGAGCCCTCCTACCTCTGCAATCAACTCATTTGATATCACACCCAGAGTTAACATATCCAGAGAGCAGATGGAGCCAACATTGGCCCAAGGGACTGATCTTCTCCCTCCACACAGCAAAACCAGGATCAGGCTAGGCCTTCAGATGAACTAGCTTTTCATAGTATCTTGTCTAGGTTTGCAAAATGGGAAAGGTAGGAGAACACTAAAGGAAGTTACTCTTTCTCATTTCTGAATAAACCTTCTTACTGGTTTACAACCAAACAAAGGAATTGTATGAACTTTCAGAAGGAGCTCGCCACCATCAGCGCAAGAGATGGAAGCCCAGTCCCAAGCAAGCATGCCTGAGAGTCAGAAGGAACTGGAGTATGGGATAAAGGTTTTATAGGAAGAGGAGCCAGGCCTGGGAAGAGAGTCACTGCTGAGGTTTGTGTTCTATTATTGCTACCAGAGTTTCCAAGCAAACCAAGCCACCAAGTGGATCAGCTTTGGACTATAAACAGCAAGTCCCTTTTTTGGACCAGTGCAAGAACATCACCTGCTCAAACCACTTTCCCAACTATTTAGAGCTTGTTCAGAGTCAAGCTTTCAGCAATCGCTTAGCTGAGCTTGTTTCTGTACTCACACAAAGTCAAGGCTCTATGATATTTCACTTACAGAGTAAAAAGTTATGTGATTTCATGTGCATTCTGATTTACTGGCCTGCACATGCACTGCTCTGGTTACACAGCAGCTGAGGGCTCTGAGCTATTACAACTATGGCAGCAGGACAACACCGCCCTGACAAAGCCAGACATACTCAAGATTTCCCCTCGTAGACTTTGCAGCACATCTTGCTGTTCCAAAGCTAACAGGCACAGTGATTCACCACTCCTCCCCACTGCTGAGAAGGAAGTTTGGTTTGTGGTCTGTGCTTCATATCCGGCACAGGCACAAGAAATGGGCTGGTATGTCAACACTCCACCTGCAGTGCCAGGGAACAGTTCCCCAGAGAAGGAAGAATCCCCAAGAATTATTTCAGAGCAAGGACTGGCTCTTGATTCTTTAAGTCAGTTGTGCCAACAGGAGACAGGACAACTGGACAGAAAAAGATTAAAATTCAGACTAGTTCCCCACCTGCTTCTGCTCCTCACGCTGAAAAGCCAACAGGGCTTTTTGGAAGTGGTGATAGGGCAGACTTGGTTGTTGCATCTGAGTCACTCCCTGTAGCCAGCCAGTTTATATTTAGCTTTGAATTGTCAATCTAAAGTTTCCAGGCTGGAAAAAGTGAACAGCATTGCTCTGGAAGGAAATCGGTTTCATCTGTGCTCCTTTGCAGCAGGAGAAGGAGGGTGACTCATGACTGGACCACACTGGTGCCTGGCTTATATACATACTACTGGACATATGAGATTCCTAAAGCAGAAGTCACCTCCACATCACAGCTATCTTGGAGCAGAAATGGCCAAACTTACTCAGACAACTCGCAGTAAATAATTTTTTGTTGCCAAAAAAATCCCCAGACAAGATAATCCTAGAAGCAACAAAGAGCTAGGCAGAGCTCCACTCTACATTTTCCACATGCCTGCTAAATGCTCTCAAAGCCTTATCTTCCCTGCTTTTCCCTCTACTCTTATTACAACTTCAGAAACTTGTGGTGAAGAGCTATCCCTCCATATTCATAAGGAAGAGACCAAATAATTCTCTGGTCTACACTTTTTTCTGGTATTAAACAGGTTCTGTATAACTGACTGGCTGTAAGGGATATAAAGAGGAGTGGGGGGGAGGCACAATGCATTCAGAAGATCCCACTTTCCTAAGGAAAGTGATTTGAATTACATGTTTTCTGAAGTGGGCTGCATTCCAACGCATACAAGGGAACAGTGAACAGAAGTATCAAGTGAAGGCATTCAGAGCCACATGAACACAGATGGGGATTGCAGTTGCCACTAAAAACTGGTATTCAAGTTATCAGCCATGTGTCCACAGACTTCACTGCTGGTGATTGCAGTGCTGGATAGGGTGTCATATGCCAAGCTCCCCTTTATTGCTTGACTCGCCCACAGTGTAATTTACAGCACTAAGATTACCCTAGAAATTCATATATAGAAAATTCTTCTCCAGCAATGGCATTTTTCAAGAAGGCAGACCTCCATTATCGTTTCACTCAGATCTGTTGGCAGGCTGCTCTCAATAATACAATAGTTAAAGACTAGAAAGGAAAAAACATGGACACGTTATTTTAGAACACCAGGGCGTGCGGGAAAAGCAAGCTGTGTAACAGTCCTAGAAGTCACCTTACAGCTGAACCACCAACATTGGTATTGGCCTTATTTATCCAGAGGTCAGAACACAATATGACAAATTTGTGCTCAGGCAAGGAGGCTGGAAGTCTTTCAATGCTGCAGAGACAAGGTAAGTGACCAGCCATTAAGTATGTTACAAGATACTTTCTAAATATAATTCCCTTTAGCAGGGATTTATGAGACCTCTCAAATACCTAAAAATGTAATGCACATAACTATCAGCATGGCAGGGGTGTGGTGGCTTGAGTTTACACTGCTCAGATGACTTAGGGGAGGAAAAACCACCAACTTCTATGACCCTGAAAGAAGCTAGAATGGCAGGACTAATGGCATTTGGGTGTGCTAATGGCCTAGAGCATCTTGTGTGGATGATCTCCTCACTTGTTCTCTGTGGTGGACAAGGTACAGCCCTGGTAGGATGCTGTGACCTTGAGTACAGCCAGGACAAACTGACAAGGAAAAGCCATCACTCGGATTCAGTTTCAACAGTGTCACAGTGGGACTTGCCATTGCCCCCCTGCTGCCCTGCAAAGACCAGGCTTCCTCGAGCACCTACCTCAATGCAAAGTAAAGAGACAGGGAAAATAAATAAAATACACATCCTGCCTGGCAGCAGAGACACAGGTATTGTTCTGTGCCAAGCTGGGCCGCAGGACACTTTGTATTCTGGAAGGAGCCTCAGGGGAGATGAAATGCTGGAGGTGCAGTTGTGTGGGAGGAAGTACTGGCAGCTACCCCAGGCCAGCAGAAACAGATGAAGATGAAATACTTTCTTATTTTAAACTAGATTCATATTTCTAGGCTCTGCATCACAGGTTAGAACTCTCACACAGGTTCAGGAAAGCCCGAAAACTTCTGCTTTCAGTGAGTTACCACATCACCTCTCCTTGTCAGGCTGTTTCACACCTGCACACTTGTACAGCCTTACAGCAGGAGACAGGGAGGACACAGAGCTGTAGTGTAGGGGAAAAGAGCTTGGCAAGACACATCCTTTGTGGAAGACAAGAAGCCTCCAGCAGCACAAGCCCAGAAATAGGACAGGCCACATAAAAAGCAAAAGCTCCATCCTCAAATTGGCTCCATTTTAGATGACTCTATTGGGGTGATTATTCAGCAGTTGCTGTCACATCTGGTTTTTTTGCCTGTGACCAGGGAAGTCTGAACAAAGGCACTGAGTAGGAGACTGGCAGTCATCGTGAACCACGTTTTTTTACTTACAGTAGCTCAGTTAGGCTGTTGCACCAAATAAGCATGAAAATTCCCTTTTAGAGGGCCTTTTGCTCTACCACGGCCTAAGCAGTGGGAAGGTCAGAGCACTAAAGTGCTTCCTCCCTCATTTGTATTAAATTAAATAACTTGAAAGATGAAGTTCTGCCTCCTCTCTCCCCATACTTTGAGCTCCACTGAGGTTATACAGCTGTAATGAGATGTAGCACATAAAACTATAAATAGCATGTTATTTCAGGTGACAGCCCTCAGCATCCATGGATTTAGCAATGCTTCTGTACCTACTGTTGTTTACTTGCATTGTTTTGAGAACAGGAGACTGATTCCTTCTTGCAGAACTGCCAGACATTTAGGAAGTTATATACTAATATTATTATGCAACATATGTTTTAAAATGATGTGTTTTGCTTGCTCATTCTTAATCTTTCATCAGAGAAACTAAAGATTTTGCTGCTCTGGAGTTTTTGTTTCAGCAGAGGGAATCACTACAGGTACCTCAGGCAGGGGAAGGAAAAAAAAGAAGAAAAAAGACAGGCAGTCATTGATTGCTGGGTTTGTGCAGATGGACAGTAGATGTTTTTAAAAAGTGGCAAAGAAAAGAGACATCAAACCTCTGGCTGCGAGGAGAACATTACTGCAGAAGAGAATGAGCACTCTGATGTTCACATAGATACAGCACTCTCAAATCCAGTATGCTTTTTAAAACTGTCAGATTTAGAAGCTAATTTTTAGCAAGTACATGGCAACAAAAGCCTAGATGAAATTATATTAATTTAAGCAGTTAAGTTTGATCTACATGACAGAGAGGCCTTGTTGGAGTAGGTGGAAGAAGAGACAAATTCCACTTATTAACCAAATTGACTGTTTGAGGGGAGTTACAAGCTGTTGTGGGAGGCACTGAAGGCACCAATTTTAATAGAAATCCCAATAGGACTCACAATGACAGGGCCCTGGCTCAGGGTAAGAATGGGGAGTCCAGTTCCTCTATAACTGGGTGAAAGGGCACAATTTTGTAAAGATCTTGTTTTTATCAGTGATCTACTGCAACTGAGTTGTAGAGGGGGGAAAAGAAAAAGCACCCAAGTCCAGAGTCATTCTTAAAGGAATTTGCAGGGAGGGAGCGTGGAAGAGACAAAGCTGCTACCACCAGCCTGTATTTGTGGAGTGGCACTAATTTAGCAGTTTTAGCTTTTTGTTCACTGATTTATTATTTTCTACCCAGTCCTGCAGGCTGAAAGTAAAATCTACATTACTGCAAAGCCCAGAACTTCATTTACATGTAACAGTAGCTTTGGGAGAAGACACATGGAAGGAGAAAGGCAGGGACATGATGCAGTAGAGATCATTGCAATTCCACTACGTTCAAGGTAAGGTTCTTCCACACCTTGAAGAGAGAGGGTAAAAGGCTGGAGAGGTCACCTTTGCTGTAGGAGAGGCAGTAAACTAAAGCTGTGGCAATGAGCACTGTACCTCCAGTATCAAGAAAGCCCTAGGCTACAATTTCTGAGTCAGCCCAACACAACCACACTTGCCAAGTATTGCAATAGCTGAAAATATTATCTTCACATTACAAGTCTGTCTATACAGTTAGATGGTTTAAGAACAGGTAGAGTTGGTTATGGGCTAAGTTTAGTTTTGATCACGGGAAGACCACTACATTAGTGGTTTCAATAATCCTGCCCTTAGGCCTGTATACAGCCCTGGAGTTCCTAAAAAGGCATGATTCATCATTTATCACTCAGAGGTTCCTGCCCAGTACAGAGTTAAGTGCAACATCTATTTAAATTTATCAGGAGAACTTTCTTTACCTTTCTCTGAAAGCTACAGTCTGGTCAAATGAAAAATATTTTTATTCAAAGAAATGGACACTTTTTCTCTATTGAGGTATTATCCCATTTCCTTTAGAGTTCTTCTACCATTTGATTTTACTTTAGTGTTAGAAGGATCAGGTTCATCATACACAAAGGCTCTAAGACATGCTATAAAAAATATTTGAGATCAAGATTCCATTCCAGGCATTGTTCATCTGTAAGTTTTCAACTTAGAGGGTTATCACTCAATATTAAGGTATTGGAATTGCAGTTCTGATATTAGTTTGCATCTCCTGTGGCTCTCTTCCTCTTCCACCTCCCACCTCAGCACATCAGTGGGAAACAAGTGGGAGATGAATCTCCCTTGATCTGAAGAAAAGCAATCAGAGTTCAAAAGGAGGAATTTAAGAGAGTGAGTAAAAGCTTCTGCTATCCTTGTTTTCTGACCAGAAATATTAAAATTGTTTACATTTTTTTCCCAGCCTTCTTGGGCAGAAGAGCTTGTCCCTTTGCCTTCCAGGGACACTGTGATTCACCTGTGATTCACTGGGAGGTGGCTACAGAATCATGCTGCTAAACAGGGGCAAATGAACACAGAAGTTTAGAGCAAGGTGGTATAAGAAAGGCAAGGCCATGGAAGTGTCATTTTACCAGACTTGTAGTCTGTAAAGCTCACTGCAGCATATCCCCAACAAATTAAAAAGCAGAAAGCCTGAGCCACTATGCCAAACCCTTAACCATCATATGCAACCAGAAGAAAAAGCAGGATTCTGAGCCTATCCTTCCACAGAGCACAGGCCAAAGCTCCCTGTGATCCATAGAATCTTCACCAACTTGAGATGCTGGGTCAATAGCTTCAGAAGCCCTAACAGGATGCAGAATGCTTACACCAAAAAAAATGGATTTAGAGGAATAATTTTAAGACTCTGCAACATAAAAGATAAGATGTACTTCAGCCAAAACCACTCTGGCCTAGTGGCTGGGCAATCCTCCAATTTAAGCATTTGCACAGTCTTTGTTGAGAAGAGTGGAGTATTCCAGTTTCCATATTAAAAGCTTAATCATCACCTTCTGCTGCATGTCTTGCTTAAGAGCTTTTGGACTAAAGATGCCGAAGCAATACCTCAAGAATCACATAGGCTTTGATTCAGAAGATGATTATAAGGTTATTCCCTAATTCTCTTCAGGAAAGTTGGGCCTCAGACAATATCACACCAGCAGATGCTCCTGTCTTGAAGAAGGCAGAATTTATCTATGTATTTTTTTTTAAATTCACAGCAGAGCATGTCTGGGCTTGCACAGCCCCACTGGACAGGTTCAGGAGGAAGCACAAGTCGCTGCACAGGATGCAGCTCCGTTTTCTGCGAGCAGCGACATCCTGCACATTGCACATAAAAATCATCGGTGCCTTCTTGCCAGGCTGGGTGCCCGCTGCCTCTCCCTCGGGCAAAGGGCTTGAGGAGCAGCCCGTGAAACAGGGAGGTAACAGTAACATCAGTGAGACCGCACCAATAAACTGCAATAAACCCGACTCCTCTCAAGCCCCTCCTGCATTTTTAAGAGATACCAGAGCCTTAAGGGAAGGCAGGAGGGGAAAGGGGGGAAATAGGGAGGGGAAAGGGGAGAAAAAGGGGGAGGGAATGAGAGGGAAAGCGGAAGTGGGGGGAAAGGGGAGTGGGGGAGAAAGGGGAGTGGAGGAAGGGGGAAAGGCGGGGGTGGGGAAGGAGAATGGGGGTTAGGAGAATGGTGGGAAAAGAGAATAGGGGAGAAAAGAAAGGGGGGGGAGCAGCTCCCCCGGCCCCGCAGCCCGACATCCCGCCTAGGGCCGGGCCGGGCCCCTTCCCGTGGCACCGGGCCGGGTCTCAGCGCTCCCGGCCCGGGGACCAGGGCCCCCCATCCCGCCGCCCCCGGCCCGGCCGCGCTGCGAGGCCGCGCACTGACCCCACGATGGAGATGAGCGCGGCGGCCACCATCAGGTAGTTGGTCTGGTAGTAGAGCAGGTTGCTGACCACGCGGTTGTTCCATTTCGAGATGTCCTTGAGGTCGGGCAGGGCGAAGCGGTCCGAGCCGGGGAAGAAATCGTCCCAGGCCCGCAGCGGGGCCACCTGCACCTCCATGGCCGCCGCCACCGCCGCGCAGGCTCGGGAGAGGCGGGCACCGCCCCGGGGCGGCTCTGGCACCGCCGCACCCGCACCGACAGACGGACACCGGCACCGACAGACACACCGACACCGATACGCGCACTAGCACCGGCCCCGGCCCCGCTCCTCGCTGCTGAGACCGCGAGCGAACGAGCGGCAGCAGCAGCACAAGCGACGGTCTGTGTCACCGCCCGCCACACGCCCAGGGATGGCAGCTGACACGGGCTGCTGTCAATAACCGCTGCAAACTCATTGTTCCCTCAGCAAATGGTGATGCACGCTTAATATTCACGTGCCGAACCCGCTCCCCATCATCTGTGAGGCAGGGGGAGTGTCGGCCCCAGCCACGGGGGCTCTGGGGGGTGTCCCATTGCAGATTGGCTCTGCTAGTGGGGGTGCTGTCTTCAAGGTGAATTTTCTGTCCTCAGGCTGAGTTTTCTCGCCTTTTATAAACGTAATTGATGTCAGATATCTTCAACAATACAAGTTGTTTAATGAAGAAAAGAACGTTGTGTTTTCAAGCATTGCGTAAGATTAGATCACCCAAATAAATATGCATTAGGTGGGCGGGGAATATGTATTAGACAGGCGGGTTTATGCAAATTTTACTTATAAAACATGTAACCCCTTGGGATGCTTGATTTGTGGAAACCTACACCTTGCGCCCTGCGCAAAATAAACAACGTCTCCTTCCTAAACTAGACTCTGTGTCTGTGTTTAGAGAGCTCCTAAAATCGGCAACAGGATGATTGTGCCTTTGGAGGGAAAGGTTGGTGGCAGCAGCTGTGGTGGTTCAATCCCAGCAGTCCGTGTTGGAGCACTTGTGGTTTCAGGCTTTCACACTTCACCCACCATGTGTGTACCACACAACACACCGGGTTTGCTGCAGGCATCAAAGTCCTTCTCAAAATGCAGACTGGTAAGCCAGGAGGCTGGCAGCTGCTTCTAAAGTTTGGGAGTCCAAGGCTTGAGAGCAACCCTCGTGAGTCCTGCTCATCTGCTTCCTGTGCTCAGATGCCGTTCCTTAGTTCTGGTTTGTATTCGATCCCAGGAGAGCCATGGGCACAGCCTGTCCAGCCTCTGTCCAGGGGGTGCTGACAAGGCAAAAGCCATTGTGGTGGGCAGTGACCAGCCCCAGGCTGCTCCCACACCCACATCTGGTCCCTAGTCATCCTGTAGGCTCTAACGTGCCCTGAGAATGCCCTCCTGGGTAACTCTGAGTTCAGAGGAGGCCACCAAGATGAGCAGAGGGATGGAGCATCTCTGCTGTGAGGAAAGGCTGAGAGAACTGGGACTGTTGAGCCTGGAAAAGAGAATGCTTACGGGCGACCCAGTTGCTGCCTTCCAGTACCTGATGGGAACCTACAGAAAAGGGACTTTTTACAAGAGCATGGAGTGACAGAATAAGATGGATTGGCTTCAAACTGAGAGACGGCAGGTTTAGATTAGATATTAGGAAAAAACTCTTTATTGTGAGAGTGGTGAGGCCCTGGCACAGATTGCCCACAGAAGCTGCGGCTGCCCCATCCCGGGAAGCGTTCAAGGCCAGGTTGGACAGGGCTTGGAGCAACCTGGTCTAGTGGAAGGTGTCCCTGCCCATGGCAGGTTGGAACAGGATGATCTCTGAGGTCCCTTCCAACCCGAACCATTCCATGGCTCTGTGATCATCAGGGAGGTGGGCCCAGGGAGACCCCTCAGCTGCCGGGGTCCGGCCAGGGAAGGCGAGAGCCTCTGCCTCATGCATCAGGGGTTCCGCAAGGCTCCCCGGCCCTCTCACCAGGGCGATTATCGCGATTATCGCCCCCCCCCCCGCGCGGGAAACAACCCTCGGGCCCGGCCCCGCCCCGCGCGGGGCACTGTGGGAAGCAGAGGGAGCTATGGCGGATCGTGAGGAATCGTAAGTGCCCTGTATGTGTGTGCTCGGCCGCCCCCGCCCCGCGCCCGGGGAACCCCCTCCCTCCTCCCCGGTCTCTGTAGCGCGATACTGACCCTTCTTTTATTCTCTCTCTTTTAGGGAGAAGAAAAGAAGGAGGCTAGAGGAGCTGCTGGCGGATGGGTTAGTGCGGGGCTGCGGGCCAGCGGGGGCAGGGGCAGCGCTTGGCGGGGCAGGGCAGGGCAGGGCAAGGCAGGGAGAGCCGCAGCCCCGCGGGGGATGAGGGACGGGGGAGGCGCGGGCAGGGAGGAGGGAGCCCCAGGAAGGATGTCAGAGGCGGGGCAGGGCTCGGACGGCAGGGGCTGAGGGCGAGGAGCCTGGCCGAGGGGCTCGCCCGGGAGTTGCGGGCTCGCAGCTTGGCATGGTGTGCTCAGGAGCTTGGGGACGACACGGGGGGAGCTGCCTTGCCGGCCAGGGAGCGGGGAGGGCCTCCAGGCTAGAAGCAGGTGGCTAAATTTTTTGGCTGAAAAATTTAAAAAAATTCAGGCCGCGGAACAGTTGGCCTCTACTTGTTAAAAGCTCTAAGGCACCTGCCTTAAAAACTAATGCTGGGAAATCTTCAGCATCATCTGCTTCCGTCCCTTAGCTGCTCCCTTCCATCTGCCTGTGCCCCTCTTCCCAGGGATCACAAAGCCGGCCTGCCCGAGCACCGGGCTCGCAGGCAGTGCATGTGTGTGTCGGGATGAGGGTCACGAAAATCCCTGGGCATGTTGGATGGGAGGGTTGCATGCCAAGTCCCTCAAAAGCATGGAGCTTCGGAGATGCGAAAGTGGCAGGGAAAAGTCTGAGCTTAAAGCAATATAAGGACTGTGGTGCTCTGAGATCTTAAACGAAATTTAAAATGAAAGCAACTCGGTGAAATAATTAAGAATTTTGTTAAACTCTTGTGATACTTGGTAATGCTGTAACAGCACAGAAAATAAACACTTTTAAAAAAGTCTCTGAAATATAAAATCTCAGGTTGAATTACTGATGTTTTTCAGATCTCCACAATGTCCAACCCTGCAAAAACCAAACTGTAGTACAATTGCAAAAGTGAAACTAGATCTTACTATTTTGCCTTACTTATAAAGGGATATAGATGTTTAAACACACAAGGAATGGTGCTGCTTAATGGCTGTTTATAGGGGCTATATAAAAGGATGAGAAAAAGTTGTTCTCAGTGCCACCAAACACAGCTTCTACACTCATTTACAGAAAAGCTAAAAATTATAATATCCACAGAAGCAGTTTTTGTGATGTCTACTGACCTATTTTATTTGCTTAAGTCAGTGCTTAGTGCATGTCCTGAAACCTGGTGTACAACAGGTGAGGGGTTCTGTAGGGGGAGTGTTGTGTTTATTTACACCATTTCCCATTGTGTGTAATATGTGTATTTTCACATTATTGTGAAAACTGGAGAAGGTACAAAAGTGCAGAACAGGTCAAAATCCCCTTATGAATTCAAATAATTTTTATAGCTTTTATTTAACTGCTCATAGAGGAACTAACTTATCTCGACAGTTAATCAGGAAGGAGTTCAGTCTGCAGTCAAAATATCATAGAATCCTAGAATAGTTTGGGTTGGAAGGGACCTTAAAGATCATCTCATTCCAGCCCTTGGCCAGGGACAGCTGCCCAAAACAGGTGAATTATGATTTATTTATTCCTGCAGTTTAGACTTTTTCCCTGTTACTGAAAATCTGTTGTAAAATCAGTTGTCTGTAACTTGAAGTTACTGTGGACATGCTGTGTTGTCCATGTTCTGAATGCTGTGAAGATAAAGGAGTTCACTCTAGATGTTTTCACTACATTTTCGAGTCACCAGGAAGTTGTAATAAATTCTAAATGTTACCCAACAGTTGTTAGCCAAGTGCTTTTCACAGGGCTTCACAGAAGGAAGCAAATAACACTCCTTATCAATGGTGGCACAACCTTTTATACTCAGGATTGAGAAAGCTCTTCTATAAGAAGTTTAGTTTTGTATCAGTGTAGAACACAATCATATGTATTGAGTGGAGCTTCTGTTTAAAAAGGGGAGTAGCTGATGGTCTTGCACTAGAAAATTACTTGAGAGCTGATTTTAAACTATTCCAATAAGTCTCTGCAGTTTAAATTTATACTCATGTACTACTAAAAGTGACCTGCAAAAGCAGAAAAAGGGTACTGGGGTAATTTGTGTAAAAATCTGCCTTGAAAATTCAAAGGAAACTTTCCTTTTTGCAAGTGAGACTGTTACTGCTGACAGGCTCAGGGATGACAGAAAAATGGGCGTGTTCTAAATTACATAGTACCATCTGAGGGTGAAGAGCATTCAAGATTTATGTCTTTTTTAACACTTGTTCAAATTAACTACTCTGAAGATTCAGAGGACAATGTTGGGGCACGTTACTGTTATTTATTCAGTGCCTCACAATTGGTGTTACATACTGGTAGTTCTAAATTTATGAACTTAAAAAATCAGTCAAAAAAAGGATACAAGACTTTACAGATGAAAAAAACACCCTCAAAATCTAAAGGGACAAGCTCTTTTTCTATGTCTTCTTTAAATATGAGGGAAATAAAAGGAATTAGACTAGACCCCTTTTTCACTTCAGGTCAACTTTTACTAGTAGCAGTTAAATCAATGGGTTTATTGAAATGCTTGAGGTTTTTCCCCCCTCTATGCGTATTTATATTGTTGCTTTCTAGTTGCACAAATAAAACCCACTCATGCAAATGCTCACATGCACATGCAGAACATGCAGATGCATTTGTATGAGTGGTCAATAATTCAGGTGTTTTTTAATATAGAAGAGTTGGAGGTGTGGCTTTTTCCTTATGATTTTGCAGCTGAATTTACTGTGTTCTGTGCAGAATGGCTGTTGATGGTGGGTGTGGGGACACTGGAGACTGGGGAGGTCGCTGGAACCATGTAAAGAAGTTCCTCGAGCGATCTGGACCATTCAGACATCCCGATTTCGAGCCAGGCACTCAAGTGAGAAACACTTACTTTCAATAAAAAAATCTATAGTGTGTGTTGCAAAGTAATGTAAACAGGTTCGTTAATTGACCCACCAGCAATGTGTGAGTACTAAAACTGCATGAAGAACTTGTATTTTAATCAATTGAACATTGTGGTCCCAGAAGAACATACTGTGCTCTTTTTTTTAAGCTTGCTGTTGTCATATATAAATATATAACAACATATGAATTATGCTCTGTCTTTGAGTTTTACATGAAAAATAGCAGCATTTATCTTCCATTTTTAAATAATTTGATACAGTGAGAAATTCATTGTACTTGAAGAAATTACTGTTAATATGGGTACTTGGAGAACTGAGAAAGATGTTTAGTAAGCAAAAGCAAAATTTAGGCTGTCTTAATTATTTCTTCTGCTTTTTCTTTTTTGTACATTTTGTTTTAGAGCTTGCAGTTGAAAGTATTTTACTATTATCTTTTTAATGTACTGTTCCATTATTTACTAGTTGGAGGCTGGGGTGTAGTGGAACAGTTCACAGAAAGCAGTTATATAGTTAAAGATTTCAGTTCTTTTTGGCCAGCAATGTTACCTGTCTGTTTAGATTTATTTAGTAATGTGTATATATATGTATATCAGTGAAATATTTGAAGGAGGAAAACATTACCTCCTTAAGCCAAATAATAATAAAAGTGGAGCTTGGTTTTTTTCATGGTCAAAATTAATATAAAGATAATACTGATACCAATAAAGGTCTTGCTTTACTCTGAATTGGGATATAGGAACTGCTGATTAAAGTCCTGGAAACACAAAGTTGCTTTATCTGTAACTCACTAGTCACTGAAAATTTATGGTGACATGTTTATAAGGGTTATGAAACAAAGGACAAATTGTATTAATTTTTTGTTTTATGTTTTCTGCAGGCCCTTGATTTTTTGCTAAGCACATGTAAAGTACTAGTCATTGGAGCAGGAGGATTAGGATGTGAACTCCTGAAAAATCTGGTAATTACACAGCTTTCACCTTTTGCTTTTTAGAATCTTCTCTTTTTAACTAGAGAATTTATATAATATTTTATTATGTATAGCTACTAGATTTCCAAGTTCTAATTGTGTGTAAAATAGATGATGATACAGACAATAAACTTGAAGAATGTTGTTAATAAGCTTGAAAGGTGGTAGTCTAATATGTTGCATGTTATTTATTCAGCTGTTATTTATTCTCAAAGTTTGTCCTAAGGGACAAGATGCTGCTGTTTATGGAGTGTAGCCAAAAGTTCATGTGCAGCCTTAGAGAGAGTCTGATGTTGGTGATTCTCCATAATTACCTGATCCACGTAAACAAAGTGAACTAAGAACAAATCATGCTCATAATGGTACAAGAAAGGACTGTTTGGAATACAGTGGTGAAAATCACAGGCTCATAGAATCGTTTAGGTTGGAAAAGATCACTGAGTCCAACCACAACCTTAACACAGGATTTCCCTGCTGTACAGAATACCAGGAGGTGTTCTGTAGTTTTCTTGGCTTCCCTCTGTTAGGATTAGGTAGGATAAAGCAATACTGCCTTCAGCAGAACATTGTCTTTGACTGTTGAAGTGTTAGTAATTCCATCTGTAAGTACCAGCACTAACAGCCCAACAAAGATGACCAGGTACCTGTCTGCACACGGAATGAGGAGCAAATACCTTTGTTCCTCTAAAACTTGTTTTTTTTGGCACGTGGAATGAAATCCGGGGCTCTGTAAGCTTTTTATTTCCTCTTCTCTTTTCACAGGCACTGTCTGGCTTCAGACAGATCCATGTTATTGACATGGATACTATAGATGTCTCTAACCTTAACCGGCAGTTTCTGTTTCGGTAAGTGGTGTTTTCACAGTTCAGCTTCTGGATTTTTAAATGTACCTAAACAAAACACGTGACTGTGATCATTATTTTGGTTGGACAAGATGTTGTTAAAGATTGCTGAACCTTCATATCACAGTAGTACTCAGAATACATTAAATGTTGCTAAACTTCTTTGGGGATCTGTGGGTGTCATAGTTTGAGTGTGAAGAAAATTCTTGTTCCTTGCCATTGCAGTAGAGCTAATGGAAAAAGTCACACTAAAAAATAATGTACACAGACTGAAATCTCAGATTTTCTTATGCCATTTTCTTCTAAGCACAATGAAAAATTGTTGGATTTTTTCTTGGTGCTGAAAACTGTAGTTACATGCACATATTCAGGTAACTCTGAATATCTCGTATCTGATGCTTTACAGGGATCACAGAATGCTTTGGGTTGGATGCTTTAATATTATCACGTCAGTAAATTGTCCTAAAGTAACAGTTAGTCACTTAATTTGGTATTGCAATGCATAGAGGCTGGAGAGATTGAATCTGCTAAAATAATGCATTTGGAATTGCTTGGGTTTTCCCAGACCGAAGGATGTGGGGCGACCAAAAGCTGAAGTTGCAGCAGAATTCCTGAACAGCCGCATTCCCAACTGTGCCGTTGTACCGTATCCTTTTGTAGAGAAGTAGTGGCCCTGAAGGCTTCAAAATCCTAGAAAACTCTGTAGGTGGTAAGAGTATCTAAAGTATTTTGCTGCCATCCTCTCTTTTTCGTACAATAGAGAACGGATTCATTCAGCTGGTGATTGAGAATTCTTTCTCAGCGACATTAGCATCCAGGGAATATGCATGGGAAAGGCTCAGCTTTAAGAAACTGCTTTGTATTTTTCCACTGAGTGTTTTTATTCAAATGCAATATTGTAATTTTCACTGAGATACTGGAATTACAGGTTTTTTCACCAGAGTGTTTTGAGTACTAACTGGTAGGAGACATTAGTTTATAAACTTAGAGCAGCACTTGCTGATAGGGGACTTTGTGAGAGCCCATGTTTTGAGCTTCCTAAATATTTTGCCTACTGAACTTTCTCCTGTTTGTGACTATTAGATTGTGTCTCTTACTTGTTTTGTCAGATATTACAGCTGCAGCTGTGGGAATTTTGAATCTCAAATCCCATAGTTTTTTTTTTAAAAGTCTTGTATAAAACTATAGCAATAAATCAGATAATATTTTGGCCTTAGGTTAGCAAATAGGAAACAGTAAACTTAACTATAAATATATTCCTTTACTGGGCTTACATTCAGGTATTTTAAAAAGATCCAGGACATGGATGAAAGCTTCTATCGACGTAAGTGGAATTTGTGTGCCTGCCAAACACCCACCAGTGCTTTAGGGGAACCTTGCAGTTGTTGCTGCTCACTGCTTTTCCTGGGAGTTAGATTGCTAATTATTTTAGTCTTCTACAATATACTGGAAATAAAAGTAGCAAATAAATTTAAATACATCTGTGATACAGGTAATCTTGGGGAGACAGTTAAACCACAGTCACTGTCTGTGGACTGTTATGGACAGAATATTTGCTTGTTTTCAGAAATGTGCATTAGTATAGATTTAAATGTTTTTTTCCCTCTAGAGTTCCATATTATTGTTTGTGGGCTGGACTCTATAATTGCAAGAAGATGGATAAATGGCATGCTGGTAAACTCTTCAATCTTTTTAAGGCCTGATTATTGCTTGGGTATAGATAACTAAAATTAAACATGTTGATGTAGAACATGTCATTAAAATGAATGAGGGCTGTTGACGCTCACAGCTTTCTGTATCTATTTCTGTTTTCTTTCTGTGAACAGGGTGAAATGCATACTCTCTTACCTGCCCTTTTCTTGAGGAGTGTTAGCCAACATTTGTGCAGTGCCCTACAGGGGTAATTTCAGAGTTAGATTGCATTGTTTGTGGCCTTGTGCAGCCAGCTTTTGAAAGTCATATGAAGGAGAGTTCTTCTCTGGATGCTCCCTTTGTGAACTTTGTCTTCATTACCCAAACAGTGCTTTTTGTAAATGCCATCTTTTGGAGCTGCAATGTTACAGAGTTCAGTGACCAGAAAGCTGGTCATCAAACTAGGTAGTTTTATCATTGTGAATTTGTTTACAAAACAAGGATCTGGAGTATGTACCTGTATTTAATAAAACCAAAACAGCAAACCAAGCATCAAAACCCCAAATCCTTCAAACCAACCAACCATTTGTTCTGATATGCTGTAAGGAAATAACAGCATTTATCAGGGGAGGAGATGGAGGGTGAAGGTGGTAGATGAAAGTCTTATGCACTGACAAATAAGTAGTGTTTTATATACTGTGCACCCTTAAAATAAACTGTGTGTTAGGCCTTCAATCTTACGGTGTAGCCTTAAGAATAAAATTTTTAGAATATGTTTTCTTCCTGCAACTTGTTTAAAAAATCCAACCAAACAAAAACCAACACCCCCCCTACCTTTATTCATTAGATGTCCTTTTTAAATTATGAAGATAAGGCACTGGATCAAAGTTCCATCATACCTTTAATAGATGGAGGGACGGAAGGTTTCAAAGGAAACGCTCGTGTGATCATTCCTGGTATGACAGCATGTGTTGAGTGCACACTTGAGCTTTATCCCCCACAGGTAATTCAACCAGTGATATTTCCATTTTTTATATATTCTTCTGATTTGCTGGTTTCTTTTCCTAATACTATATATAGTGTATTACCTGGTTTCTTATGGTTTTCTTCCCCTGCCCAACCAGGTCAATTTTCCCATGTGCACTATTGCATCCATGCCCAGATTGCCAGAGCATTGTATTGAGTATGTCAGGATATTACAGTGGCCAAAGGAGCAACCTTTTGGAGGTAATTAGTGTATTACACTGGTGCTAAATTGCCATTTCTCCTTTTAACTAACTTGATTTGGGAATATACAGCTACTTCTAATAAAACAATCCTACCTCTCAACCTCATGTGACTCATTGTCATATTGAATCTAAGCCTCCTCTGAGCTGGAGATGGATTTTCACTCCTTGAACTTGCTGTCCAGTTCCATATTTGCTCATGTGTTTCTCACACTGCACAATTTCTTACCTGACTTAAAATGTAACCTGTAACAGCTCTATAAATCTGTACAGTTAAGATAGTTTGTGTATAGGATGTGTTAAAACCAAAGATGTTTGTAGAAATGTACTTTGGTTATTTAAAGTGTCAAGTTTTAAAAGCTTCATGGAGTATTTGTTTTAACTCCAGTGAAAACAAAGGGACTCTTTTTAGACTATAAGAATGCTGTATTTCTGAAGAACTTTTGTAATTGCAACTTACCTGTAAATTCTTAACTTTACTGTAGAAGGTGTTGCATTGGATGGAGATGACCCTGAACATATACAGTGGATTTACCAGAAGTCTTTAGAAAGAGCATCACAATTTAATATTAAAGGTGTTACCTACAGACTCACCCAAGGTAAGGGGATGGCATTTCACCAGGTTTGTGACATTTGCACTTAGGCTGGATTGGCATTCTTTGTATTTGTTACGACTAAGCTGGCAGCTCTGCTGAGAAAGAAATAGTTCTTTTCTGCCTTAAAACAGAAATAAGCAGCTCATTTCCTGTGCCAGCACAAATATTTTTATGATGAATCAGATGTTGAGGCATTTATGATAAATCAGGGGAACTTATCTGGGACAAAACTGAACATTCTTTTTGCCATTTTATTTTTAACCTGGAGCAGCTCCACAGTTTACATTACACTATGACCACTTTTGCTGGGTCAAAGAGTAGCAAGAAAAGAATGTGATTTTAGCAATGGCAACATTTATGCCAGTTTAGGCTGGTTAAGACTGGCATCTGTTCCTCACTGCTGTCCATGCCTCTGTTCACAGGCAAGTGCAGAATGCTGACAGTCATTTAATAATAACAGAGCTGTATGTTTTGTTTTTACAGGGGTGGTTAAACGAATTATTCCAGCAGTAGCTTCTACAAATGCAGTAATTGCAGGTATGGTGGAAGAGCTCATTTCACTTCTGCTTGACTGACTTGAGAGTTTTGTAGAACACAAATTTGTAATTGAGAACTTGGTAAGGATAATAGTAATTTTTAAATGGTCTGATTTATTCTTACAGTCTCATTTCTTTTTTCCATTGAGAAACTGGATGTGACTGTATAAACATTAAGCTCGTGTTTGACTGTGGGAGTGAGCAAAGCATTTGAGACTGGGAAAAAAAATGAGGAAACACAGTACATAGTCTCAACATAGTGTCAGATTAGTGCCAAATCTAATGCATAGAACTACCAGCTGCCTTCAGATACTTCTTTTTCTTGTTGCATATTGTTGAAGTTGGGTTTTTTTGTCACTTCTTCGGTACAGCTGCGTGCACTAATGTCTGATAGAGCTAGAAAGTGAAGACATTGATTTGTTTTTTCTCATTTCAGCTGTTTGCGCCACTGAAGTTTTCAAAATAGCCACAAGGTATTTAATTTCTTATTAATAACACAGGTGATTTCCAGCATAATGCCATGTATCAACACTAGCCTGTTTGCCATTGCAGTGCATACGTTCCTCTTAACAACTACTTGGTGTTTAATGATGTGGATGGATTATATACATACACCTTTGAAGCTGAAAGGAAGGTTAGTGCCATTAAAGGCTTGAAGGGTTGTTTCCATGATTTTTATTTATGCAGTTTGTGTGTATTTCTGAACTCCAATATCGAATCTCTTGGCCCCTAGCACTGAATAATAATATTTAAAATTTAAGATGACTCATAGGCAAATCTTCTCAAAAAGAGGTTCTGACAACAATTGATTTCAAGGTTTGTCAGATTTTTTGTCAGTTGAAATTTGTCATTCATAAATACTTGGCTGCTGTTGGGAGTCAGTCAAACAGTGACAAACTTCATGAGGAATTGGGTTTTGTCATTAGTATTTGCAACAGTATTAATATTTCTAGAGCTAAAACTTTAAAAAAACCCACAACACAAACACTTTTGAGACCTTATTGGCAGCATTTCTAAAATGGTATCTATCATAACGTGTATTCTTTGTTATAGGAGAACTGTCCAGCCTGCAGCCAGCTTCCCCAAAAGATAGAGATTTCCCCATCAGCTAAATTGCAGGAGGTCTTGGATTACTTGACAAATAATGCTTCATTGTAAGTGTACAACTATGACAACTTTTTTGGTAGTTTAGTGTTTCAAAAAGATAATTTGTAAATGTATTTTTACCTTATTGTCTGTTTTGTTCTTTTTTTTTAAAATGTTTTATGTATAGGCAAATGAAATCTCCTGCAATCACAGCAACTATGTTTGGGGGAAATAAAACACTTTATTTACAGGTAATCTGAACATAAATAATTATCTTTAATAATCTTAATGTATTTAAAGTTATTTTTCAGAACTTGAAAGGAAATCTTTGGCTTTTTTTTGTTTTTAATTTGCAGACAGTAGCTTCAATTGAAGAACGAACAAGGCCAAATCTTTCCAAGACACTAAAAGGTATCATGGAGTTGTCACATGTAGATTTTCAGGTTACAGAAAGTCAGTTCCATCCCTCTGTATGGATGTTTAGTTTTATTTTGCACTGTGCAGTAAAATGTGGTTCATTGTCCTTTTACATGCAACACACCTTTCTCAGGTATATGAATTGTTTAAAGGTGAAGTGCAGGCAGGTGCAGAGCAGATTGCAATGAAGCAAGCAGATAAGTGCTGTAAATTAAACATACTTCAGTAGAGTTTTATATATATTTCTTGACAAGGTTTCTTAGTTTCCTGATTAAATTAGATTAATATTTATTTAGCCAGTGAGCTGTTTGCAGCTTTATTTCATCATATTTATGGTACGTGGAAATAGCATTCATAACTTTTTTGGGTTTTTAAAATTAACAAAAAAGCAGCAAACCTCATGGGTTTAGTTAAATTAATTCAACTTTTCTTTCTGTTTCAGAACTGGGGCTTGTGGATGGCCAAGAACTTGCAGTTGCTGACGTTACAACACCACAGACTATGTTGTTCAAGCTTCACTTTACCACTTAATTTATTCATAAGTAAAGTGCAAATACAGCAAGAGAAATCTGTGCCCACCTTGTAAAACAAATATACTCTGTGGGTGTTAAAGCAGCCTGAAATGTTCCTGTAAGTGCTAGCATGGTTGAAGGTTAGGAAATCCAAACAAATCACCATATTTCAGAATTGTACGTAGAAGCCAATATTTGGTGGATTATATTTGTATAAATGCTTATTCATGTACAGATCTCTGATGTATAGAAATACATTTTTTCCCGGTTTTTTTTTGGTCAAAATGTTCATGTTAATATACTTTCAGACACATGGAACTTAAGGTGGCTAAAAGTCTCATTTTTAACACATCTGCAGATGTATATGCAAAGAAAGGACCTTTTAAAAGGAACCAAAGTGATCTGGTTTTTAGTTGTAGCACTCCTTTGGACTTGCTGAGTCACCTTAAACCAGAAGAGGCAGTAAATTAAAATGAGCATTTTCCTCTTATTAGATATTGATTTGATCAATTTTATGAAAGGTTTTAAGTATGGGAGAGATGACTTTGTTTACAAGAAAACACAAAAGGACAAAATGATCAGCTGTACATGAAAATAGTCTCCTCACTGTCCCCAGGCAGCCCCATGCACAGCATTGCAAGATTATGTTCAAATATCATTGGTGCTGTTAAGGTATTTATTAATAAAAATCATAAAGACACCTGAGTTTGTGACTAATCTGTGGACATTCAAGAGTGTTTATAGCCTCAGTTAAAAATTCTAGGGCATCACTTGGCTGCTTTGGTCAGAGACATCTCTCTGAGCAGCTCGGGGTACCTCAGTCTGAATTCTGGTTTTATGTGTTAACAGTGTTTAAATTTTACATCTGTTAAAATATGAACTGTGGGTCAGCTTTCCAGCTTAGTAGTAATGGGACAAGGAGTAATGGGTACAAATTGAAACAGGGGAAATTCAGGCTAGATATTAGGAAGGAATTTTTGGTTGTGAGGGAGGGGAGGTCCTGGCACAGGCTGCCCAGAGGAGCTGTGGCTGCCCCATCCCTGGAAGTGTCCTAGGCCAGGTTGGAACAACTGGTCTAGTGGAAGGTGTCCCTGCCCATGGCGGAGGCTGGGATGAGATGGGCTTTAAGGCCCCTTTCCAACAAAACCATTCTGTGATTACGATTCTGCCACATCCCGGTGAGTGCCTTTCGTTGAGCGGCCGAAGGGCGCGTTGGAAGCAGGAACTAAGGCTGTGTTTATCGGCGGGTCTGGAGGCGCGGGCAGGAAGCCAGGAGGGCAGGAACCTAGGTCGAACAGCCCCCCGGCAGGGCAGGACCCTCCGCCCCTTCCCGGCGGTTCCCGGTGCGGTTCCGGCTCCTCCTCCCGGGCCGTGCCGGGGCCGGAGCGCGGCTGCGCCCGGGCCCGAGTGCGACGTGGATCCGGCGGCGCCTGCGCGGGGCCGCCCTTCGCTTCCCTTCCCTTCGCTTCGCTTCCCTCAGCGCCGAGCCGAGCCCGCGGCCCCGCCGGGCAGCGCCGGAGGGCTCTGAGCTGTGGGCGGGGGTCCCCCCGGAGCCGCCGAGGATGAGCTGGTTCAACGCCTCGCAGCTGTCCAGCTTCGCCAAGCAGGCGCTGTCGCAGGCGCAGAAGTCCATCGACCGGGTGCTGGACATCCAGGCCGAGGAGAGCCCCTGGCCCGACGCCGTCATCCCTGACTACGGTGACGGTAAGGGCGGCCGGCCGAGCCCCCTCACCTCCCTCACTGCCCCCTTCCCTGGCTCTCCCCCTTCGCTGTCTCCCGTTTAACCCCTTAACTGGGGAGGTTTAACCCGCCCCCTCCGTCCCAAGCCCCCTCTGGTTTATATAACCCACTCCCTGGTGGTCTGGTGCCCCCCTGCAGGGTGACACCCACAGAGCTGGGGCAGGCTCAGCTCAGTGCCCCGCTGCTGTCATCTGTGTCCTGCCTTTATTGCCCTGAGCTTCACATCCGTGTTCCTCAAGGCGTTATTTATTTTGGCTGAGGGGCTAAGAAGTGATAAAACCTGCTCAGTAATAAAAAAGGAGAAACCGTGCCCTTCCAGAGGCATTCATGGATTTGCTCTTTGCGACAGCAGAATAGGAGCTGAAAGGCTGGTCCACATAAACCAAGTGAAGGTTCCACTTTCCCTGGCATCAAGTTCATAATCCTCTAATATCTGTTGAAAGGAATGTGTTGGTGGAAAAGTTGTCATGGCCCTGAGTGTCCCTCTTTTATGTGTGCTAATGTGGAACCTGAAGGAATGGTCAGTCCTAAGTTGCTGTTTGGAAATGAAAGAGCAAAAAGGAGCTCTCTCATTAGAAACTTCTTTTCTGTTCCATAAATAATATCTTACAGATAAGAATAAATAAACAAAAGGATGGGAAACTAAATCATCTGAAATCAGTGTCCTTATTACAGCTATATGTAGAAGATGTGTATGTATTTGTAGGAGAAGATTATTTCCAGGTGAACCTGCATCAGGGTGAGATTTCTGAAAACTGAAAGCTGTAGCAATTGAAAGTGTTTTCCAAGCTGGTTGCTCAGCAAAGGTCAGTTTTGCATGTCTTTGTCCCTCTGTGGGCTTGGCAGTCAGTCAAGTAGTCCAGTGTCGTCTTAAATCACTGGAATTGTTTGTAGAAAACGGTGTCTTGCTTAATTTATTAAAATTTTAGACTTGTCTAAACATTTTTAATTTTAATTTATATCTGCGTATTTATAGTAGTCCTGTAATTCATAAGGAAAGCAGCAAAGATCAGCATGCATCTGGTTTCAGGAAAAACATACTTGTTTTTAAAAGATGTCAAAATACATTCTGAGTGTTAACAGTTCACTCAGAGCTTTTTCTGTAGCAAATGAATCATGGACAAGGTAGTAAGAAACCAGATGTTTGTGGTAATAAATCACACATTTGTAGTATTTTGGGCAGTGAGAGCAGTAGTTATCTGAATTTGAGACTTGAGGCCAACAGCTATCAACAGTTCCTGAAAGTGGAAGACAGTTTTAAATACTATAACTTGGTGTTTTTCATAGATGCTGCTGTATAAAGTGAGCTTGTTTTTAAGTAGCCTGAAATAATTGCATTACCCAGATTATATTTGCTGGTACAAAATCAAATTGGGTATCATTTTTTGATTTATCTTTCTTACCTGGGATGCCACTGAAATTTGATGCTGAAATTCTCATTATTCTTGCTGTTGACAAGTCCTGGAAAACCTGCAAGAAGTACAATAATAGGATGTTGTTTTAGAGCAGCTTCAGAACTAAACAATTCAGTATTTCTCCACAGGAGGAGGAAAAAAACTCTCAGCTGGGCTGCTGACGATGTGTATTGTCAGCTCCATGCTGGTGCTTGATGTGTGAGGAAAAATACGAAGCCTGTCACAAACTGAAAGGGCAAGAACCCTTCTCTTGGTGTAAATTCTGTAAATATTTAAAGCTTTTCCCCTCTGTTTTCTGCCGTGGTGTGTGAAGTGTCTGTGTGTGAAGTGTCTGTGTGTTACTGGCAGATAACTTTTAAGACCTAGTAATAGTTTTCTCTTTTGTAATCTGTATGTTCTCCTCACTACAGATTTTCAGGTTGTTTTGCCTGGCCTCCTCACGCTGTAGGAAGCAGGACACCACACTTGCTTTTGCCGGTTCCCTTTGCAAAAGCAGTGCTTGCTTTTTGTGCCCAAACAGCACAGCCCTGCCCTTACAGCTCTCAGAATGCTCTGTGGGCTTGTTTCCCCTTCCCTGACACTTCTCCCCATCTGCTTTCTGGAATTGTCACTCTTGGATTTACCGGTGCAGTTTGTGTTTGGGTTCTTTTTGCTGTAAAGTTACTGTTTAACTGGGAGGGAGCAAGTTGGTTCTGTTCAGGTACTCCTGCTTTGTAGAGGTGTCTGTGTCCAGCTTAAGTCTTAAGCTTAAGGGAGACATGAAGTAATTTTCTTTTGCTTTGTTTAAAAATTGGTTCCAAGCTCTGTAAGGAAGTAGTAACAAAAACGATGCTGTTTGTGTATAATATTCACTTTAAGATGTATGATGTTGAATACGTTCTTTTTTGAACTGTTGCATCTAAAAAGATAAATATTGAAAAAGAATACATTTTAATTTTTTTTTTGCGTATTTCTCCTTTTTTTTTTTTTTTATCTCTTGTTTCAGGAACAAATTCCCTCATAAGTGGAGGATGGGATACATCTTCCTGGGGCTTGAGTTCGACTACAGAACCCCAGAATCAGCCGGTGTCGCCCACAGCCATCACCAAGCCGGTGAGGAGGACGGTAGTGGATGAATCCGAAAACTTCTTCAGTGCCTTTCTCTCCCCAACGGACGTTCAGAGTATACAGAAAAACCCAGTGGTGTCCAAACCCCCAGCCAAATCACAGCGACCCAAAGAGGAGGTGAAAAGCACTTTGAAGGAGTCTCAGCACCCCAATCAGCCGGAAGTGCCGGTGACCACAGAGGCAGAAGTGAAGGATTCCTCCGTAGCTGGCCTGGACTTAAAAAACCTCGATATTCCCAAGGAGAAATCAGAAGAGAATTCTGGGCTGAAATCTGACACCAAGCATGAAGCAAGCACAGATGAAATTACTGACAAAAAGGCATCTGCTCTAAATTTGGAAGAACCTGAGGATGCTCCTAGTGAAAAATCCAGTGTAGGAGGGGAAGGAGCAGTGGGTGCACCGGAGGGCACTTCACAGCCTCTTGGTGCAGGCACAAAAGACATGGGTTTGGAAGGAAAGGAGAGAAAGACTGAGGACAGACAAAGCAATACCCCATCACCTCCCATTAGCACTTTCTCCTCGGGCACTTCCACAACCAGTGATATTGAAGTGCTGGACCATGAAAGTGTGATAAGTGAGAGCTCTGTGAGTTCAAGACAAGAAGCTGCAGATTCCAAATCCAGCCTTCACCTCATGCAGACGTCGTTCCAGCTTTTATCCACCTCTGCCTGCGCGGATTATAATCGTTTAGATGACTTCCAAAAAATGACAGAGAGCTGTGGCTCCTCTGATGCTTTCGAAAGGATTGACTCATTCAGTGTCCAGTCCTTAGACAGCAGAAGTGTGAGTGAAATAAACTCAGATGATGAGTTATCGGGCAGGGCTTCTGCCTCAGCATCTGCCGCTGTCAGTCCTGCTGGGCCAAAGACAGAAACGGTCGATGCCCTGAAAAATAAACCTGAGATCTTGAGTGATGCTCCTGTGTTACACGCTGAGGAAGCTGAGATGGAAGAGAGTGGGAGAAGTGCAACCCCTGTTAATTCTGAACAGCCAGATGTTCTGGTTGCTGCTGTGCAAGCTCCCGAAGAACAGGTGGTGAAGGAGGAGGCCGAGCCGCAGCAGGATGCTGTGGAGCAAGTGGTAGAAGAGGACACTGAAAAGCAAGAGTTTAAAAAGGTAACTGTGAAACATATATTGCAAACACACCCTTTAATTTCAAGTGAAACTCCTGACATTTCCTTACATTAGCTTGTCCTATATCTCCAATATCAGCTTCACCATATTTGAATGAATTATCTCACCCTGTAGAAAACTGTGCTTGATGTCCTGCAGAAGAACAATACTGGTGAAATTTCTGGTCAGATAGTTTTGGGTTACACCCGACTCACCTGTTCAACATAATTGTGAACTGTGAGTAGTGCTGGCAAACAGCACTTCAGTAGGTCAGAGCTTGATAAGTCAAATGTGTTATTTTTATTCTTTAGTGTAATTTTTTTTCTGTGAAAGGTGGAAGAGATTCCTTGGAATATTTTGATTTGAATTGCAAAACTACAAGCCTTTAGTATTTAAGCAATAATCAAGAAAATTTTTTGCAATCATTTTTTTTTTCCACAGAGAGCTATCAAAATTGGATTACATTCCAGGAGTATGATGCATGTTTTCTGAGGATAGCAGTAGTTAGTGTAGATAAGTCGTTTTTACTAGATAAATTCATGTTTGTTTTGAGCAAAAATAATCTTTACTTTTAAAAAGGAGGCAGAGCAGACTTTTTAAAGAAGATATGGATAGTGAACTGATTCAATGAAATGTGCATGGCTAGTTTAGATAGATGGAATGACTAGAAGTGGGACAAAATAAAATACTCAAGTGTGTGGAGGCTAAACTGGAGTTTGAAGCAGTGTGTTTTGTCCCATTCTGCTAATTTAGTGAGCGACTATTTTTTCCCATTTTCTATGACCACTTTGTTTATATTTTGTAGGGAACAGTGATAGTGGACCCCAGCAAATTTTGTCTTTCATTGGCCATATTGAGCTACATGTACAGAATCTGTTCCATTTGTTCATATTTGTACATTTGCTTGTATGTTTGTTATTTCTCTATATTCAGCTTTCCAAAACTCTAGTATTAAGAAATTACTTTGATGATGTGATCTAAGAGCTCTTGACCCTGCTTGAAAGTTTTCTTCCCCTGTCTGATGCTGTTCTGATGCTTTGTGCTAATGTTTCACAGAAGAGACTTTCCCATATAAGTTATTCTGTGATTCTGTAAAGAATGGTATAAGGAGCCCTGGAAGTCTTAATGCTTAATGTAAGCTATAGATTTATAGGCTGTCAACTCTGCTTAAAAACTTCATTTATAATTAAATATATCTGTTGATGATTTTGTTGAGGAACTTAACTGAGCCACATGTGCTGATTTAGTAGGATTTCTTACAGCTGTAGAAAACAGTTATCTTTGTGTTTAGATACTGCTTAGTTCTAAATGAATGTGGCAGAAACATGGTAATCCTCACTGATTTTTTACCTCACTGAATTTTACCTCAAATTCTTAAAAGCTTTGACAAGTTGAGCTTTAAATGGTCTTGGGAGGGAATGGTGGGGGGGAAAGGGGAAGCCTGCCCCTCTGGTGTTTTAATTGTCCCATTCATCTGATCTTTATCTGTAAAAACATTGTCCAGATGATTGATTCATTAACTGAGAAACTGGAGAAGAGGGAAATACAGTTATTAAGTGCTAGTAAAGAAAAGGCACGCCTGGAAGAAGCTTATGATAACCTAAAAGAGTAAGTATGAAAATCCACACAGTAGTGGGTGTAACTGTGACTTTGCTGTAATACAATCTTAGACAATACATAAACCAAGTAGCTTCATGTCTAGAGCAAAGGTTGCACTGCTTGGGAAGGGTGGAAATAACAACTGCATATGCTGTGATGGGATTTTTTTAAAGATAATGTTGTTTCTTGGGGTCAAAATCTCTTTTGGGAAGAGGCTGGTGAAAGATTTTTCAGTGAGCAAGCAGTAGGAATGACAAACATGTAGAGTCAGGCTTGGTTATTAATAAAGATCTTTATAATATCACTGGATTCAGCTATTAAGGGAGACTGACTTTTCTGATACAGAGGTATAAACCCAGTTTACTAAGTACTTTGCTGACTAAAATGTAGGCAGTGAAAGTGTGGTAGAAGGGCTGGTTTTAGGAAAAACCTGAATTTGTTATTTAATTTGGTTAAAATTAAAAGGGGAAAAAATGGAAAGTTGTATTTACCAGTTCACTGATCAAATACCAAGTTTAGAAATTCGAAGATGATCTGTGAAGCTACTGTTTAATGACTAAATTGATCTTAAACTTAAAAAACACATTAGATAATTTGCCCTATATATGGTGCAGACTATGGTTAATTACAAAGTACTTTATTAAGGGGCAAAACATTTAAGATAAATCAACTGTTTAATTGTTTTCATGGGTAAATTACAGAATTAATAAAGATCTTTGATTAGTATTTCTAATATGGATGTGGGGGTTTTTTTGACCTCTGCTTAATGTGTGTAAAATAAATAAACAAAACACTTTTTAAAAACGTTTAAGACAACCTGTTGCAAACTGTTTGGGATGTGACATAATGATGCAACTGTTCTGAACTGTTAATTCTAAATGTAGTGAAATGTTTCGAATGAAAGAAGAGAGCAGTAGCCTTTCATCTCTTAAAGAGGAGTTTGCTCAGCGAATTGCAGATGCTGAGAAGAAGCTCCAGCTAGCCTGCAAGGAGAGAGATGCAGCTAAAAAGGTAATTTGGCTTTTTAGTGAAATTAATACTTATTATTTTAGGACACAGTTATATTTCTTGAGGTTTAATTGCTAAAAATTGAGCTAGGGAAAAGCCTGAGTCTGACAGGTGCTGTCTGATGCTGTTAGAAACCAGCATAAGCTGGTTTTAGCCATCCAGGCTGCTTGGTATTTCCTTGGTGTTTTTAAGTTAGTCTGGTTTGGGGAAGAAAAAGGGTTTAAGGTCTGCTCTCATTCACCTTGTACACATATATGCATTTGCATTGGTGTGAGGGAGAATGGCCTGGGGATGTGAGGAAGTGAGGAAGTGGTGAAGAATGGGAACAGCTTCTTTAGAGGATTAACTGGTAGGAAAATTAAGGGCTGATGACAGATTGGTTTGGAATGAGCAAAGAAATCTGCAGCAACAAAGTTTATGGGGTTTAAACGTTCCTGACCTGATATCACAGCATTACATTTCGTAGCTTAATGCAAAAAAGGAAACTCAAATCTGTGACTGGAATACAAATGTTTTTCACAGTTGTTTGTCACTGTAGGTGTCACTCTGTTGACACAGTAGTGAGTCGAAATAGAAAATTTACTCAATACCTGTGTATGAATAGGACAGGTTGTTTTTGCAACATTGCAGAAGTTTCAAGAATAGAAAATTAAATGGATGGAGGAGTTGGAACAAATTGTACGGAGGATTTACAGCCTCTCAATCCTTGGAGGTTTTTAAAACTTGATGGAATAAGGCTCTGAGCAATCTGTTTTGATCAGATAATCTCCAGAGTTCTCTTTCAACCTAAATTGTTTTCCATGAAAATTTCCTCCTTTTTTGAGAGGAAGGGGTGAGAATAAAAAGGTGATCAGTGGAGCTCACTGCATGTTTTTTCCTAAATGTATTGTAATAAATGGTTCTAAGTATTTTATCCTACTATTTAGGAAGTAAAGACTGTTAAAGAAGAACTGGCTACTAGACTTAATACCAACGAAACTGCTGAATTACTGAAAGAAAAAGAAGAGCAAATCAAAGGATTAATGGAGGAAGGTGAGAATTAAATTTTTTTTAAACAGTAAAAATGTGGAGAGTAGTTTGAAATGTATTGCTCTTGCATACGAGTCTTCTTTATGCAAAAAATGCAAAATTGGAAGCTTTTTGCATGTTTCTGAACATTTGAAGCATTCATTGAACAGCAAAGAGCAACAGGAGGGGTCAGGCAGGTGCAGGTGGCTGGAGAGGTGCTTCCTGCAGGGAGCATTAAAGGGGCTGTGAGATAGAACCAGTGTGTGCAGCACAACACACCGTGTTCCATTCAGCAGAAATCTAATTAGGGCATTGTTAAGGCATTTCTACACTGTCTCCTTTAATACTGTTTAATTTTGAAAGTAAAATTTATTTTCTAAATGAACAGACCATTTTATTTTTTTCCTGATATGATGAGCTCATTTGCTTCACTTTCAAAGCAATTCACATCCTGTCTCACTATAGCTGAGTGTAACAAGGTCATCCCGGGATAAGGTAGATTTAAAACTTAAGAACTTCCATGAAAAAATGCAAGAATAAGCATTTCCATACTTATTTGGTTATTATTTTCATGGGACTGAGGAGCAAGGCAGGTGTGAATAGAGAGAATCCATAGAATATCAGCAATATGCATTAGCTTTATATTGATTTTCTTCACAGGAGAAAAGCTTTCCAAACAGCAGCTGCACAATTCCAACATTATTAAGAAATTAAGAGCCAAAGAGAAAGAGAGAGAAAATATTAACACAAAACAGAGCAAAAAGATTAAGGAATTGGAAGAGGAGTTGCAGCATTTAAAACAGGTGAGATATTTGTTGATTTTTTTTTTTACAACTTTTTATATTAACTGCAGAGTTGCCTTTCAGGGGGGCTCTTGACAGACTGAATATTCTTTTTGTTTCTGGGAGACTTCCCTATTTCATAGAATCATAGAATGATTGGGATGGAAGGCACCTTAAAGATCATCTTGTTCCAACCCCGCTGCCATGGGCAGGGACACCTTCCACTAGACCAGGTTGCTCAGAGCTTCATCCAACCTGGCCTTGAACACTTCCAGCCACAACTTCTCTGGGCAACCTGTGCCAGGGCCTCACCATTTCACATTATTGGAACACTGAGTTGTGATTTATGTGTATATTCTCATTAAAACTGCAGTCAGGTGTCTTTCCAGCTGCTTGTTTGCACTTGCACTGCTGTTGCCAGGTGAGCCACCCAAATTCAATACACTGAATTTTGGTTGGAAAACATGCACCAGCAAAATTTGGGCTGTGATTTAATCAAGATCTTACAAGCAGCAGACTCAGTAAGTATGTGAAACTGGTGAAGAGCAGCCCCCTCCTATGAGGAATGTGGGGGAGCAAAACCTTTCCCTTTTAGCAAAGTGTCAGATGGGTTTAGTCATTTTATGTAACTTCATCCCAAACTGGTTGCCACAGTTGTTGCAGTGCTCAGACAGCATCGCCTGCTCCAGGTCCTGGGGACTGTCTCATGTTTCTTGTTTGCACTCTGACAGGTGCTTGATGGCAAGGAGGACCTTGAGAAGCAGCATCGAGACAGCATTAAACAACTGAACAGTGTTGTGGAGCGACAAGAAAAGGATCTTGCTAAACTTCAGGCAGAGGTGGAAGACCTTGAAGAAAGGAACAGAAGTGTCCAGGCAGCACTTGACAGTGCATACAAGTAAGCAATCACATCTGCAGATTCTGTGCCTCTTTCTTGTGCAATGCTTGTGAAATGTTTATATATAAAAAAGTTATTTGCAAAGTCACTGTTAGCATTGTATAAACTGTAAATGCGTTGAGGTTTTTTTCTTTGTTTGTGTATTTTTCTCCCCAGGGAACTTGCAGATCTTCATAAAGCTAATGCTACAAAGGACAGTGAGGCTCAGGAAGCAGCCTTAAGTAGGGAAATGAAGGCAAAGGAAGAGCTTGGGTTAGCTCTGGAAAAGGCCCAGGAGGAGGCTCGGCAGCAACAAGAAGCTTTGGCAATTCAGGTGGGTCTTGAATACAGTCAATAAACTTTTTAACTGAACAAGTGACTGTGCTGAGGTGGAGTGTGCACCTGACATCATGAACCAGCTGCAATATGAGGTGGAACTCATTTTTGTTTACTTGGCAAATACCCAGTGGATTTCTTTCCAGTTGAATTTGTTCAGTCTTGAGCAGTAGTTGTGCTAAGCTTTAAAACACTAATTTTATTTAAAAATACTTATAATTGTATAAATGAAATTACTTTGACAGGCTCTGTGTTAAGGTTGTAATAGCCTTACCATGGTGCAAAATTCAAGAAATGTATGGAATTTTTTAGTGATAATCAGTGTATAACTATTTGCACGCAAAACCAAAGCCTTTGCTTGCAAACAGACATACCCTGTCTAACAGTGTTTAAAAATGGTGTAGGACTGTGGCACTGAAGAGGTGATACTATAACTTTCAGCAAGAGTTTAGTAACAATTACTTGCTTCCTTAGGTGGCAGACCTGAGGCTGGCACTGCAACGTGCAGAGCAGCAGGCAGCAAGAAAGGAAGATTATTTACGCCAGGAAATTGGTGAACTACAACAGGTACTATAACAAAGAGGTGATGCCAACTTGTATCTGCAAGGAGGGTTTCTAAAAACTGAAAGTAAAATGCTACCATGGCATTAATAGCCTGAAAGAGAGCATTTGTTTTCCTTGTTACCTGCATGATTTGTCCTATGTAGAGGAAAAATAAAAATATTAAAGGAAGTGGTTTTTTATATCACATGGTGGACAAAATAGTATTTTTTTATGATGCCTCTTAAATGTAATGCTGTCCTTTTAATATAAGACAAAGTACAGACATGAAGTTTGTGGTAGTCATCTAAAATTGCTGACAAATGTGTTTTGAATGACTCTTTAGCTGCTTTTTAAAAATATTTTTATGGTTTTCAGGTCCAGGAGATAGATTGTTGCCAAAATGTTTCAAATGATGTTCCAGAGGGCTGGACATTTCTGGACCCTTGCTCTGTGATTTATGTAAAAATGTTAAACTTGTCTCTTGGAATATGACACCTAGGAGTTTGAACCCATAAACATTGGCTGTAAAGCAATAATCTTAGAATGTTAAGCAGCTGCTGTGCATTTAGCTGAATTCTCTATTAATTTTTGAATCCATCATATGATTTCAAAGCTTAGTTATATTTAATTTGTGATTTCAGAGACTCCAAGAAGCAGAGAACAGGAACCAAGAACTGAGCCAAAGTGTCACATCCGCTACACGGCCCCTGCTCCGGCAGATAGAAAATCTTCAGGCCACACTGGGAGCACAGACCTCTGCATGGGAAAAACTGGAAAAGAACCTTTCTGACAGACTGGGTAAGATATTTTTAGCTTTTACTGAGCTGTGAGGCTCTTGATGAAAATGTGAGATACCTGAAGGTAAAAATAAAGGACTTGACACTTCCCCGGTGCGTAGCTGGTGGATCAGAAAAGATGAGCACAAAATGCTTTCCTTTAAGGAAATGGTGAGGGGGGAATTATGCCAAGGTTCTTGGCCAGGTAATCCACTGTTTCTCTTTAAAACACAATATAAGATGAGATGGAGGTGTTAAGGTTTTCATGTCCTTACAGCATCTAACAGAAGGATGGGCACTGAGACACTGAAAGTATCCCAGCATGGAGGCTGGTGCTTAGATTCCAAATTGTAAAGTTTGGAATCGTTTACTTACCTAACTGCATAGGTGATGATACATATATTTGTTGATACAGTAGTAACCTATAGCTTTAAATGAAAAATGCTTAAAAAGCCCATAGGTGGGGGCTTTTTTAAGAGAAATTTTATTTCCTTTCTGGAGACAGTCTGTAGTTGTATATTGCATTCTGAAAGAGTATGAAATCTCTCTCCTGTGTCGCTCTGATCCTCTGTGGTGGAAAATACCTAATTTCCTTTACAAAAGAAAACAAGATATATTTTTAAAAAACCCTCAAATTCAGTTTTGATGCATAAATAAGTGGCCCCTGTTACAGATGTTTGATGAAAAAATGTTAAATTCCGTGTTTTTCCTAATATTAGGTGAGTCTCAAACTCTTCTAGCAGCAGCTGCTGAGAGAGAACGGGCTGCTACAGAAGAACTTCTTGCTAATAAAATTCAGATGTCTTCTTCTGAATCTCAGAATAGTCTTTTAAGGCAAGAAAATACACGCCTTCAGGCTCAGCTGGAAGTGGAGAGAACCAAATTGAAGAAAATGGAAAACGAAAACAGTAGGTGAGTTGCATTTTTGGTTAAACAGCATTTCCTTAAAATTGAAGTGAAATGGAGTGCTGATATGACTATGCAAAATGTTGGCAGCTGTTGATGTTGTCCAACTTGTTAAGGATATTGTGTTTCATGCTAAAGATTGGAGGGTGTTACATTCATAATGTTTTATAGCCCTGAAGCTATCTATGTTTGTTTTAAAAACATAGGAATCTAAAGTAAACAGAAAATACTTAGTGACTTTCTCTACCTGTTTCCTTCCTCAATGTAGGTATGAGGTTGAACTAGAAGGGCTCAAAGATGAGTATGCAAAAACCTTGGAAGATGCAAAGAAAGAAAAGGTATTGCCTAGTGCATCTTTATTCTATGTTATCATTGAAGTGTGAGCTAGCAGGATGTTAACAGCCTGTATTTATTTGTGCAGACACTGCTGGCTACTCAGTTAGAAATGGAGAGGATGAAAGTGGAACAGGAAAGAAAGAAGGCAATTCTCGTGCAGGAAGCAGCAAAGGAGAAGGTACCAAAGCCCAACATCTCAAAGTCTTATTGATATTATCATTATTTTAGTAGATATCTATAACCTGAAACTTAGAGTAGATATCTATACCTGGCAGTATATACAGCACATGCTGTCAGCTTGGGCACTGGGGACTTGGCTCTCTCTTTATTGTGACTGCCTTTTATTCCCAGTGAAATAAATGTTGTGTTAGACTCACTGAAATACATTTTGACTATTTACTTGAGAAGAGATAAAATATGGATAATGATTGTTTTAATCATCTGAGGTTTTAGAGTGCTCTTGTATTCTCTCTCTTCTGAAGTTACTTGTTTTCTTTGCTTAGACTACTAGCATTGCTTCCACTCAATTCCTGTTTTGTTTCACATGGTTGTGTGTAATTACCACATGCTTTCCAGCTGAAGTCACAAGTCTCAGAGCAGTCCTCAGTAGTCATTAACTTTGCTACTGCTAATTAGCAGTTGGTATTCAAGTAGAGCTGTTTGTATGATTGGTTTCTTACCTTCTCCAGTTCTAAAATCTAAGTTCTTTATCCTTCAGAGGCCAGCATTCTTGTAGATGCTGCCTGGAAAAAGAGGCCAGTCTATTAGGAAGGTATATTAGTGAAGTATATGAGAAATCTCAGAATTTAATTCATACACTTTATTTGGGAAAAAAATAAAGTATTAACATTCATTGTAAAAAGAGACTTCCTTCTGGGTGTGAGATACTCTTCCATTTGGGCATACAAAACTGCCTCTGAATCTCCCTTGGCTACTTGAGAGGAACTCTTTTGGTGTAATTTGCAGCTTCTGTCTTCATTTCCAGAAAAGTCTGAGAACTTGGTCAGAGACTTAAAGTGTTATAGCACAGACACTCTTCGTTGTTGAACTTTCATATGTTTTAGGGATAAAGGAAATAGAAAGTTTATCTATCACATAGTGTCCTATAGTGTCCTATAGTGGTGAAAAAAGGCAGTCTTTTTACAGAATCTGTCTTTTGCAATGTTGTGAACTTTTTTCTTTGTGTAACTGGTGATGTTGTCTGTCGTTGTTTGTGTTTAAGGATCGGAAGTCATTTACAGTTGAAACTGTTTCAAGTACTCCATCAATGTCACGCTCTAGTTCCATAAGTGGGGTGGAAATGGCAGGTCTTCAAACCTCTTTCCTCTCACAGGTAGGATATATCACCTATATTGCCTTTTATTTCTTTTGACAGACTACTTATTTTGCTCCTCAAGAAGTTTTATTAATGTAGAAAATGACTCTTCAAGAGTGTATTGGCCTTAGACAAAGTAACTTCCTGTGCACAAACACCTAAAACCTGCTTACAAGATGTCTGTGGTTGTAAAACACATGTGAAAGGCAGGTGAAACTACAACTTTCATTGCAAAGTAATATATACATGTATTGGTGCTGAGTTCACATGTAAGGAGCTATCCCAAACTGTGCCTATTTACCTTAAGGTTTTGTTTTAAAAACAAACTTTAAACATCAAAATGCTTGCCTAGCACAGTATAGTTGTAAATCTCAAAGGATGCAATACTTAGGAGAAGGAGGATTTCAAAGTGTGCATGTTTTAATTTAATTTTAAGCTTCTCTAACCTTCTGTTTGTAGGATGATCCTCATGATCACTCGTTTGGACCAATAGCTACTAGTGGGAGCAACCTCTATGATGCCATAAGGATGGGAGCAGGTTCAAGTATAATTGAAAACCTTCAGTCACAGCTAAAACTAAGAGAAGGAGAGATTTCACATCTACAGGTACTGTGGTCACTCTTACGTACCCAAACAGCGTTTACAAGTGTAAATACTAATGCAATTGATGTTATGTTGTGGGTTTTTATTCGGAAAGCTTGGTCACTTTCATGGCAGTTCTGTGAACCAGAGTAGCTGCTGGAGGTATGTGTAGGGATGAACACCTTTGTTTGGGCAAGGACCTATCCAGAAAACTTGTCAGATAAACAAAAAAGGCAAAAACCCCAAAGCACTGATCAGATTCGAGAAGAAAGCGAGAGTGCTTCCAAGGTGTGCTGTCTCAGAGTCTGACACAATAAAAAACCTTAATTACTGCATCAAAGTATTTTTTTTTTAATAAATACAGTAAATTCTTTCCTTCTCCTTATTGTTGTATGTGTTTACCTCAGCTGGAAATTGGAAACCTTGAGAAAACTCGATCAATAATGGCAGAAGAACTGGTTAAATTAACAAATCAAAATGATGAACTGGAAGAAAAAGTGAAGGAAATACCAAAATTACGCACACAGTTAAAGGTAAATGTATTTCTGTTGTAAATCCATGTCAAATTTATGTAACTGGAGTTTTTATTAGGAATGCCCCTACCAGTTTAGGATTATATTCAAGTCTCTCCCTAATAATAAATGACTGAGGATTTGGGATTTTTATAGAGTAAAATCTGAAAATGCCCACTCTGTAGCTGGGTAGTGACCTCAAAACACAGTTGTTGGAAATGTGTGCTGTGCAGAAGATTTTGTGCTAAATCAGGGAGGGAACATTCTTGTTTCTGTTATTTAAGACACTTGGCTGGAACTGGACTTTTTAGTAGAGGGGGTGTTTTGATAAATAGCATGGATTTGAGAGGTTGATGCAGAAGCTGAATGAGTGTCTGGTAGAAATACAGGAAAGAGGACAAATAGTTTAATCCTCATGTTTAAGAATTTAAATTGAAATATTTGGGAATTATCATTATTCTATACATACAGAATGTTCAGTTTTCTGCTGAAATATTTCACAAACTGGTAATTCCTGTAGTAAAACTGTGTAGTTTTCTAACTGTATTTAGTGCTTATAGCACTAAAGGTGCTTTAGTACAGCCTCTGAAGCCAGCACTAATTCTCTGTAGGATCTTTGGAATATCTTCTTTTTAATATCTAGAGTATAAATCTAGCCATGTTCAAACACAAAGTATTTTTGAAGAGTTTATGGTGTGCTTCATTGTCGTTATATTTTGATAAAGCAATGCTACACTTACTTCCCTGAGTAGTGTAAAACACTGTCCCAGGAGCAACTTTTTTAATGTTGAACAAACTTGTCCTTGCAGGATTTGGATCAAAGATACAACACAATTCTCCAGATGTATGGAGAGAAGGCAGAGGAAGCTGAGGAACTCCGACTGGATCTGGAAGATGTGAAAAACATGTACAAGACTCAGATAGATGAACTTTTAAGACAAAGACAAAATTAATTCCTGCTGGAACTCTTAACATTATATGTTAACAGACTGTAAAGATAACTGTTTATGTAAATGCTGAATTTAAATGTCTTGTAAAAAATAACTGTATCATAGAAAATGTGACTATATCATAGAGTTCCTATGTTGACAGAAAAATCAATGCTTTAAGTGTCCCATTCTGTCTGCAGTTAAGTTATTTGTGCAATATTTAATTTTTTTTTTCAGTCATCCCTTTATTTAAGTCTTTGCTAAATGGTGGGTCATTTTACTTGTAAACAGTAGCAGAAATGATGGTTGTTACCTCATGAGACAGCACTGGAAGGCATGAGTTGTACTAAAACAGCCCTTGATTCATAATTCCTGTAAACCTATGAAAATCACATTAGAAGTCTTTCCTAAGTGTTCTTCATATGAGTTTTTCTAAAACCTCATCAGTTAATTTTTAATAACAAAATAGCAGTGACTTGCTGTCTGAAGCATAATTGGTGGATATTTTTATGACAGCAGAATCTTACATTTGTACTTGCAACATCTGAACATGTTAGGGTGATTACTCTTAAATCAGATTAGTCTGACTATTTTACACTAAGTCCTCTAAAGCAGAGTGTGAGACTCAGATGACACTTTAAATTACAGCTTCATCTTGTATATTGCTCATGTTCTTATGAACAGTGTAGAGACAACAGCTCTGCTTGTAATTGTAAATGTGTCTAATTTTAACACCAGAAATCTGAGCTACTAAATATTTATCCTAGATTTAGTTGCTGATTTTATAACAGTAGCTAAAACAGTTCAGAAGAATGCAGAAAACTCGTTCTTTTTTAAAAATAAGTTGCTGCAGCTCTCATGGTCCCTTGTATACAAGTAGCAGGGTTTAGACTTTCTGTAAAATTGTACTGTGACTTAATATACTTTTCAAGCAAGTCTCCAGTGGCTTCAAAGTATTTCTCATGCCATTCCTTAAGCAAGGTATTGGTCAAACAGTATCCATGTGACTTGGAGTTGAGCTGCATTTTTGGTAATGTCAGAGGAAACGTTTGAATTGGACCCTTGGGAATGCTGAGAATCGCGGGAAGGAGTTTTCGCCTTCCTCTCTGCATTCCAGAGGCCAAATATTTTGCTGCATTTCGGAACCTACTCGTGTGAAATATTCGGCAGTCGAAATTCTTTGCTTATCATACCAGTGCCTCTGTTGGGAAAGGGTTTTTTTTTCCCAGATCTGTACACGTTGTAATTTGGGAACTCTCTTCCTGCTTGGGTATTCGGCGGCCTGAGAGAGATAAAGGATGTAAGGGATGAGAAATTGCTTCTGGAGAAAAGTCTCTCGGTAACATGGTTTTACTATTGGTGTTAAGGATTTATTCCTCACTGGGAGAACAGTTAATTCACTGAAGGTACACAGGCAAGGGTATGTTCCTGTAAAATCCTAGTCCAATTTGAGATTCAGGCAGTTACTCTGAACATTTCAATAATGCCATAGAGCAAAAACACTAAAATTTGTTATAACTCCCCATCTGTCATAGAAACTTTAACTGCTTTAATATTAAATACTTTTTTCTTTTCCTTTTTTTTTTTTTTTTAATGGGGAGGTGGGAGGGAACTATCCTCTTACTGTTTTCATTTCAGATTTGGAAACCATGGTGATTTCATCTTTTTCCTGAAAACCTCAGAATTTAACACTTTTCCTTCATATTGAAGCGCAGTTGGTTGCTCTGAGTTTCAAAAAAGCCCCAAACCAACCAACCCCAAACAAAAAACCACTCCTTATAAAAGCACTTTCTGGAGCTTTACTGATTTGTTGTGTATTAGAATTATGATGTGCAAAGGTTAGTTCAGCCTTCTCTTAAGAAAACAACTCTTATGATGGTCAAAGATTAGAAATTCTGTTCAGCTTTTATCTACTACAGGAAATCAATAAATTGCTTGTTTTCAGCACTTTTTTACAATCTTGGTAGACAAATGCAGTACTCTAAAAACAAAAAAAATCCTCCTTTGAACTTTTATTGGGATCTGTTGCTGCCAGTGCTTTTGAAGGTAACATTTCCTGTGTAATTTGTGAGTAGATGCTCCTGAAGGGCTGACACAGGCAGTTCTGAGAATATCTTGGGCTATCTTGGGTTTTCAGGAAGAGCTTTGTAAATGGGAAATTTTAATATGCAGTCAGCATTAACTGTTTTCAATGTAAAAACATTTGACAGGTATTAAATTTTTAAATTTTACAAAAGTAGATGTAAATATTTTTATTGACTATTTTTGGATTCTTTATTCCCATTTAGTGCAACCTTTACTATCCCCTGAGAATCAGATGGCCTTCTGTGTCTTAATCATCAAAGCCTTAGAAAACAAGGTGGCTGTTGGAAGGTAACATAGACTTTAAAGTATTCTGGTTTGGTCATCTTTGGCATAATTCTTGTATGCTTGTTTTGAAGAAACATTAATGTCTGCGTGGACACATTTTGTTCATTGCTCTTATTGAGTTTGCCTAGAAGAGTAACATGCAAAATTAAAGGTCTTAGGTCAGAATTCTAATATCCACGTCTGTTCAAATTTATTATTTTAGGACATTCCTTCTGAATGCAACTAATTTAGATCTCATTTTTCAGTGCATATGCAAGTATGAAGAAATGCTATTTAAAGGTTTACTCGAAGTACAGTGTTCAGAGGGGGCTGAATTCCCAGCCTAGGTAATGGAAAGGCCTGTGTGGATGTGGGTGGGTGTGGATGAGGAATATACTCCTCAGTACTTGCTTCCTTTAAGAACACATGTTCGGAATCCCATGAGAGAAGGGTTAGTTCTACTTATTTTTCTTTCCCTAAAAGTTTGTTTTAATTTACATGCTTATGTTTTACTAAGGGCTATAATGATCCTGAGTACGAGGCGAAATGGTTATTGCACGGTAAAATTAAACCCCTTGGTTTCTAGTTGTAAAATGTGTATAAGTGTGTAAAAAGCACGGGTCAGGGTAAAATAAAATTTTGTGCTAAGAGTGTGCTCTAGTTCTCTTTGAGAAAAGACTTAAAACAGTTCCGTGGTGGGTGGATGGGTGTGAACCTGGTGGTGTGAAACGAAAATACCACTCAAGTCAAGAGATACCAGATCTAGGTGGAATTACAGATGCCAGTTCAATTCTTGTGGTGCTGCGGGTATTGAGGTAGAAGAGGGTGGTTTATTTATAAATGCACTGCAGTGATGGGATTACGGCTAATGTGAAATTCAGACTAAATTCCTTTATTCAGGTAAGCGGCGCGCTCTGTCCCGTGTTCTCCCGCAGGTTTCCTGTGGCAGGCTGGGCGTTTGTTCCTCATTCCCCACCTGCGAACGAGGAGAGAAGAGCTCTGTGCTGGCGTGGAGGATTCACAGCCCTTGAGTATTGTCGCCTGTGCCCCCTCCGGCGCTCGGCGCTGCAGGAATTGGGTCAAACCGAAGGAGGTTGCGGGTTCCCAACCCCGGCAGGAGCGCTGTCATGTGCCTGCCCCGCATCCCAGCGGGGGCAGGGCGTTCATCCACCTCCGCCCCTGGAGCGGGGCAGTGTCTGAGCGCGGCGGTGCCACCGGGCCGGCCCCGCTCCCGGGGCTCGGGGGGAGCCCCTGGAACAATGGGGTGCCGGGAAGCTCCGCTTCCTGCCGAGCGGCGGCAGGAAAAGGCCCTTTTCCTCCGCATCCTGTCATCGCCGCTCCCGGGGCGGCAGCGCTTGATTTCCGGCAGCAGAAGGAAGACGCGCCGCTGATCCCCTGCTGATCCCCCGCGGGCAGGTGCCCCCCGCCCAGGACCCACCTGAGCGCCGCCGGAGCCCGACCCGCGACCCCCGCCCGCTTCCCGGGAGCCGGGCCGGGCTCCTCCTTCGCTCCCTCCTTCCCTCCCTCCTTCCCCGGCTCCCGCCGCCCCCGGGCGGGGCGGTCCCGGCGGCCGCAGAGCTCCGGCCGCGGCTCTTCCCGGGGCGGGGGCGGCGGTGCCGCCTGGCCCTCCCTCCTTCCCCTCCCTCCTTCCCCTCCCTCACACCCGCGGGGAGAGCGGCTCTCGCACACGGGCGCTGCCCCCGCGGGGCCGGGCGCTCCCCCCGGACATGAGGATTGAGGCCATCGGCAAACGCGTACCGGGAGGAGCGGCCGGTCCCATGGGCCGCGGGGCTGCCCGGGGCCGGCGGGGCTGAGGTGCGGTGATGGGATGTGATGAGATGTGCGGGGCGGTGACACGCGGTGCGGCGATGGGGTGTGATGTGCGGTGACACGCGGTGCGGTGACACGCGGTGCGCTGGGTGGGACGGGACGAGACGGGACGGGGGTGCCGCACGGGGCTCGCTGTGGGCCCGGCATCGGGTCCAGCAGGGGCATGACCGGCGTGGGTCAGACCCGGGTCCAGCCGGGCCGGAGGCTGGGTCCAGTTCTGGGTCCAGTTCTGGGTCCCCCGTGGCACCAGCACGGCCCGGCACTGGGTGCCGGGCGCCTTCCCGAAGTGACAGACTCTCAGCCGGCACCCAGGGGCCACCCAGCCCTGGGGACACCACAGGGTACTGATGGCTTTGAGCTGTGATGGGCACGGTGTGATCCTCCCGATACCCCCCTCCCGCCCCACAGGGCAAGAGAAATGGTTTCTTGCAGCCACCCGACGGGTCAGCAGCGTTCCCGGGCTGTGGAAGGCTGCTCTCATTGCTGGGAATGTGTCTCAAGAAGCAGGACAGTGTCCCATGGAAAACTCCTTTTACAGGACATACCTAACTCCACTTTTCCTCCTCCAGCATTAGGTTTCTGCACTTGGGAAATCTGAAACGGTTCTCCTCAAACCAAACAGGTAAAACTACTTGTATCGTAGGAATTTTGCTAAAGGCTTCGGTTGAAAGCAAGCATGCAAATTTTAGCAAATTATAATGCCAAAAAAGGTGGGGTTTAGATACAGGCCACGCATTTTTTACCCCAGGAAGTTTAATGGTTCAGAGCAGAGGTGTTTGATGAGAAGGTTGTATTACCAGAAAGGTATGCAGTCAGCTTTAGAGTATACAGATATGTGTGGGCCTGTAGTTAAAGTATGTGTGTATAAAGATATATATATATACTCTTTATATATATAACTTTTATATGTAAAGTACATAACTCAGCAGTCAAGTTTCTTTAACATGATGTTAAGCACTAAAACCAGGCATCCTGTAACAGACCTATCTGTGACCATTTATTTGTGACTGTGTAGATTTCCTTCAGCTAATGATTAGTTCAAAGTGGAGAAAATATTTTTATACTTATTTTAAAACTAAAAATCCTTCTTTTCTCACCCTTCCCCCCAGTAGTTCTACATTTTTCTCCCTTCTGACTGGATATTACATGCTCTATACTTAGTTTCCACGCTGAACTCTCAGGATCCCTTGGGAATTAGCTAAAGTAAACACACCCCTTTTAGTTTGACTGGGAGTTGGTGGTGCGTAATAACCCTCGATGACTAATGATTCAAAGATAATCCTGAGGTTGTACAGTCTGGTCTCTCAGTGAAAGTTTGCTCTTCACAGGAAAAAGAAACCACTCCAGAAATGCAAGTACAAATTCTTTGAGTATGTGACTTTGACTGAAATTTGTCTTGTGTGCTTGAAATGCTGCAGAAAAGTTAAACGTCTTTTTTTTTTTTTTTTTTTTTTGTCTTTTTGTTTTTTAATAAATACAGAACTCACGGGTTGCCATGTTTATGTTGCTTGTGTTTGCATTGCTACTGCAAGAAATTCTGGCTAATTCCCAAGCTGAAAATCCTACTGAATTCAGAAACATTCCGGAGGAGCCATTGTATGACTACAAAGCTATCAACTTGCCAGATGAGCATATTCCATACTTTCTGCACAATAACCAGCATGTTGCTGACATCTGTAAGCAGGATGCTCTTTGCCCATATAAAGTAAGTTTATTTTTTTTTTGTTTGTTTGTTTAAATGTTATATTGAGGTGGTTTGTTCTTGGAGTCATAGCAGTTAAAGATGGTGATTAATTGGTCTCCTTGCCAATTAGTCAGGAAAAGGGTTTGGCCTAGAACAGACACGTTTTAGACAAGAATAAAGTTGCTGTGGATGTGTGTCCTCTTTGGAGCCTCTGTTGTGGATGAAGAATCTGGATGTTCTTTCTGAAATTGTTTGAAAACAAACCAGACCAAAAGCCTTTTATGCAAGATTTATGAGCAAGGGGTCATTTAAAATCTAACAACTAACTGAAGTAATTTCCTATTTTGCTGTTGCAAAACCAATTCAGTTATTCTTTGTTACAGAAACACTTGAAGAAACTAAAATCCTGCTGGGGTTATGAGAAATCTTGCAGATCAGATAACAGGTTCAGTTACCCAGTATGTGATTATGTTGAAACTGGATGGTAAGTTTAATTTTAAAAATATACTGTCCATTATGGTAAAAAAAAGAGTGTAGTGGTCACTTTGATATTAGCTGTTAAGTCAATGTTGTTGTGATATTTAGAATTTAAAGGATGATTCTTTGTAGAGACTTGTGTGTATTTATACATAACATGGTTTTAAAAATTTAACTTTTTAATGAAGAAAATACTGTTGGAAATGCTTCCTGCCAGAATGTTTTCGTTATTCTGATTTAGCCTTGATTTCAGATTCCTAAAATAACTGTATTTCCTTTCTTAGCTTTAAAAACAGAGGGGAAAAAATGTTAAAAAAAATTTTATACCCTTTTACGGGAGAATAGCTTTAAATTGTCATTGATGTTTTCATTTACATGGAGCTGATAAGTGCTTCCTGTTTCGCATCTTAAATGCCAATAAAGTAACTGGCTGGTTCTTCTCTTCCACTTTCAGTGAAAAAAAATGTTTTCTGTTAAAAGTTATTACTGGAAATAAGCAATAGACCTTGATTTTTTTCCTCTGCCCTTCACACATCAGGGCAAGTGACATTGAGACAGCCCAGCAGATATTCTGGAAACAAGCTGATTTTGGTTATGTTCGAGAGAGGCTCAATGAAATGAAGACCCACTGTAAGCCTGCAGCAACAGTAGGTGTTTCTGGTAGATGTGATACTTTGCACTTGTTTTCACACATAATTTTTGTTATTGACAGAATTCTGCTTGTTCTTTTCTTAACAGGGGGATTCATCTCTGACCTGTTCCCAGTACCTTCAGCACTGCAGAGCAACAAACTTGTACATTGATTTAAGGACTGTGAAGAGAAACCATGACAGGTGTCTGGTTTGCTTGTGTTATAGTGATAACGGGGTGGAAAACTGGGTAAAAATCATACTGCTGATGCTGGCATCCCCTCCTGTCTTATTTCTGAAGTCAGTGTCTTGGGGCACATGACTGCAAAGCAGGTGTTTCATGACTGACAATACCCCTCAGAATAGGTTTTGTCTCTTCTCAGCCTGTCCTGAAAGCTAATTTAGACAGTGCTTTTAGTTGGCATTTTGTTTTCATGAAATTTGTTCTTGCACCTCACTCTTCATATGTTGTATAAAATCCTTGCATAGCGAACTGGGTTGTGAAATCTGAGGTGAACTTCAGCTAGAAGATGTTAAAAACAAACAAAAACTCCAAGTAATGTGCTCCTGTGAGTAATCATGGAGCAGAATCTAATTAAGTTACTCATTCAGGTATGTGAAAATGATTCCTAATAACAGTCTGGGTGGATTAGTGGTGCTTTCTGTGTTTTCTAGAACTTCAAGGACACCACTGTCTTTACGTGGGAATTGTGGGAAATCCTTTATTTAAGAAAACACTCAGGTTTTAAATATGTGTGAAGTGCCTTGCTGAACTGAGACTAACCAGCACTGCCTTGAGTATGTAATTGAGATTGCAGGGCACTGGTTAGCTCTGTTGCACCAAAGCTGATCGACTTTTCCTAATTTGCATTAGATTCAAAGAAGACTTTTTCCAGAAGGGAGAGATTGGAGGTCATTGCACCCTCGACGTTAAAGCGTTTTTGGCTGAAGGTCAGCGCAAGAGCCCTCTGCAGTCCTGGTAAGAATCTCTTGTCAAGGGTTCTGCTTCCAAGTTCACTCACTAATTATTTTTGATTTTTTGGCATTGGCATTAGCAGCTGTGTGTAGGGGATTTCATACTGAGGAAAGAGTTGCTCCTCTTGGGGTCAGTTTGAGAGTTCATAGTAGATACCTCTGGTAATTGCGTCCATGCAGAACGTCTGAACTATGCTGTGGGTAATGGTGTCCTGCCTAATTTACAGCAGCAAAAGATCTGAAAATGTCTTGTAATTGGGAGTTCTAACTTTCAGGTATTTTCTGGGCAAGATGCTGGCTCTCAGCCTAACCTGCCTGTGGGAGGAGATAATTGTTTTGTTGTGAAATGCCTTGAAATTGGCGCCTGTGTGTTAGTTCACACAGTCCATGGTGATGATGGGGCCAATGCAGTGCCTGAGCTGGATGTGTTCACACAGTGTTCCCAGGGAGCCTGTGCTTGGAATGTGAGATGGGCAACACACTGAGGCTGAGTAGGAAGTGCAGAGTATCACAGTTTGCATGTTAGCACTTCAAAGCTGCATTGCCAGTTAATTGATGAGAGATGAAGGAATTGGAGCCATTAAGGTCCATATTATAATTAATTTTGTGCTTTTCTCATGTTTGGATTTTTTTCCCCCCCTGGTTTTGCCTTGATGGCTAATTTCAGTCGAGAACAGCTGCAGAGGAGGAAAGTACTTTTGTTCTCTACCTGCTATTGTCATTGCAACTGCTCATCCTTGTTTAGATCCAGGAATAAAAAAAACTACGTATACATTCATTATTCTGACCAAAGCATGGAGATTTTGCTTGAGTGTCTTTGTCAATGCAGATCAAGTTGGATGGACCCACAGACCCAGGCTCTAAGGCTCTTTGTTACATCTCTGCTGCCTTGATTTGTAGATCAAAGGTGCTGTTCACTCTTGAGATCAAAGGCAGTGTTTAACCTCCAGAAGCTCATAAACTGAGGAACCCTCCATTATAATTTCAAATCATTTTAATTGTCAGACTCTATCAGTTTTCAGCAGTCCTGTTAAATCAGATGGACTGGATGGACAGTTACTAAACCTTAGGCATATGAACTACATTTGTATAAGTGTGTTAATGTCAGAGCATATTCTGTGTGATTGAATCTTTCTAGGTTTGCAGAACTCCAGACATTTACTGCATTAGACTTCAGGCCTCTAGAAGATGAAAAGTGTGACATTGTTATTGAAAAGCCAACATACTTCATGAAATTAGATGCAGGTAATTGGTATCTTTAGTTTATTTTTTTTATCCTACAGTATTGCAGTATAAAAAGCCCATATTCAACTTGCCTATCTACATTATGCCTTTGTGATTGTTAAGTTCACTTGTAATATATTTTTATTTTTTTGAAAAATGATGTGATTTTTCCTTCCTTTTTTTCCCCTTCTAGTTCCAGTGATGAACTCGGAAACTTAAATTTGAAAATCTTATTTTTTCCCACAGATGATTTTAAAAAAATCAAAATAATTTCCTGCTGCCTTGCCCAGTGGTTCTCTTGACTGTGGTTTGAGAGTGTTTGTCTTTGTGCCAGAGTCTGTTCTCTACAGAGTCTTTGGCTGTGTTTCTTTATGACAGGTTTCATACTGTGAAACACAACCTGTGGGTGTCTGTGTCTTGTAGTATGTGCTCAGTAACAGGACTCTGAGTGTATTGGATGATATGGAAGAGAAGTGGTATTTCAGGAGGGGCAGCACTCAGGCACCTCTGGGAATCAGTCAGTGGTATCTGACATTTTTTGAGCTTCACCAGCCTTTTTGTTGGTACAGCACAGTTTGCAGACAGCTGTTAATGGCAGAGGGTGCTCAGGATGTGTTCAGACAAAGCAGCTGCACTGGGGTGAGCTGTGGTTTGAACAGGATGGTTGTGTGCTGGGTTCTGTCCCTGTGACACATGGCAACTGTAACCTGAATTCATCCTCCTCTCGTGCCAACGTCTTCCCTTTTAAGCAAAGCTGTAGTAAGGAACTGGACTGCGTTACCTCCTTTGTTTCGTGGTAGTTTTTTATGCACCCAGGTATTAAGCTTAAGAAACCAAGAATGAACAAGAATGCTCTGAGAGAGAACCTGAGGAATTAATTGGGCTTTGGCTTGTGTGCAAGTACAAGTTCTGTCTTGCAGCTCTGCAGACAGAGCTTCCTTAGCCCCACTAAAGCAGAACCAAGATCAGTGCCCAGGGCCAGCTTTCATGTTTCCTGTGTGTCAAACTGGCTTGTGTTAAAGCAGGAGTTCCTTTCATATCCTTCAGAAAGCAGCTGCAGACTGTAATGAGAAATAGCACATGAAACTTACCTGTTTCTTATGCTTTCTTTTGGCCACTCTACTAACTTCTCTGTACTTTGTAAAACCGTGTTTTACTTCAGATTTTTTACCATGATTCCTTCCCTTTATAAGTTTGCTTTTTTTAGGGTATATTAGAAGCATTCAGTCAGAAGTAGGGGAAAACTAACATAAAATACAGGATACTGCTAAGGAAAAATTCATGAACCAATAAAGGTGGAAGGAATGATGCTGTGCTTTGCTAACAAATCTGTCTTTCTTAGGTGTCAACATGTACCATCACTTCTGTGATTTCGTCAATCTTTACATTACTCAACATATCAATAATTCCTTCAGTACTGATGTCAACATAGTCATGTGGGACACTGTAAGTCTGCTGTGCTTTTGACATATTTGTAATGAGTTGTATTTCTGCTTTGTAGAGACTCTGAAGGCTTTAGTAGCCAATCCCTGGCTTTCCTGTGGGCTTAACCATGTGGAACTGATAAATTTTTGGACACTTTTAATACAGGTGCATGAACAAGAGCTGGGGAGCAGATTTTCCCTGATAAACCATGTGCTGTTGGAACACTACTCTGTAGCTCAGCTTTTGCTGGTGTGTAGTTATGGCTTTTTTTGGTGTGACCTCAAAAATAATATGATCACTTTTTCTAGTTTGTAACATTTGAACATTTCATGCTCTTTTCTGTAGGCTTTTTTTCTCTCAGAATATTGAAGATTTACTCAACTGTTTCTTTTCTATTTAAAAAGAGTGCAGTCTTGCATTTCTCTAAATCAGTAATGTGCAGCCTGTAATAAAGAAAACAACTAGATTAAATCCTTGTATATGTATCAAAACAGGGTCTAATATTTAAATAACTCTTTCAAATGTCCCATTCAAAGTACTGTCACAGTACTATCATTTTAAAAGAGCTTTACCTGCTCAGGCTGCTCGAGTTCATTGCTGTGTACAGCCAGGTGATGGCACCAGTCAACTGTCTGTGCTGATCAAAAGGTGGACTTGAGCTTATTATTCATTCTCTTTTTTTCTTTTTTTAGCTTGATGCAATTAGATTTGGCCATACTTCCTAGCTACTGTTCTTATTAAACAGTAGTGCCCTTAGATGTAGGTTAAACAAAGCAGAAAACGAGGGGGGATTGTTTTGGAGACTGTCTCTGCAAATGCAGGGAGGAAATGTTTATGAAGCACTTTTAAGGAGAGCAGAGAGGGTTAGAAAGTGGTACTTTCATCAGTTCTCTACTTTTAACCCGGAAGAGCAGTTCTTGTGATACAGATGACCAGAAAGTAGTTTGGATTGTAAAATCCATTAAAACCTAATGGCAGAGGAAGGGGAAGGAAAGTGCCTGGTCAGCTGAAGGAAATCTGGTGCCCTTTAGATTTTTACACCTCAGTAGATATCTGTTCTTTTCTGTGATCATTTGTAGTCTGATTTTCAAATTTCTTGTCGGGAATATTCCCACATAGCTTTCCCATCAGCCTGAACCAGCCCCGGAGTTGAAAGGAAGCTTTAAGTGAGGAATCTGCACCAGGGCTACTGAGGGCACGTTTAATTGCGTTCAAAGAGCAAGAGGTGGTGACTCAGCCCTGGGATGTGCAGGAAATGTGAGAGATTGGAAGGCAAGAGCCCCTGGGGACAGGCTGATGTTGTAGGGAGTAGATGGCTCTTTAAAGGTTCCACAGAGTGTTGCTGCAAAGGGAAAAGTTTTTTACTGCTCTGTATAGAAACTTCTGAGCTGTTTCTCCCATCAAATCACATAGTTGCCTTCGGTTTGTGATACATGTGCAATATGCAAGTGACAATTCCAAAGGAGAGGCAAAAGCAAAATAAGCTTGTTGGGACTTTTTACCTCAAACCTTACTGCTGCACGTGAATTCCCAGGTGGTTTTTAGTCTCAGGACTAGTCTCAGGAATTGAGGTTTGCACCCTCTACCATCCCTGTGTTTCTTTTACTTCAAATTTAACTTGTCTTCTGTTGTCTCTGGGAAAAGTAGTTGGTACTTCTCTCTCTGACTCAGAAATTTTAATCTGCTACTGAAGTACTCATCTAGATTGCTAATTTATAGAAGTTTTTATTAAAAATTAACTACCTGACAGGTAATTTGAGTTATCTGTCACTGTAAAGAGAGAGTTTGGTGTTGTGTCATGTCTGTGTTCTGTGCTAGGCTGTTTTGGGTACTGTGATGGTGTTGCACATATTAATGGTGTATTAGAACTTGTATACAGAGCTTGAATCACGAAGAGAGGTTCTAATATGCATTTATGTAATCCTTATGCCCTTGTGTTTTTTGCTTTCCTCCCAGAGCTCGTATGGCTACGGTGACCTGTTCAGTGAGACATGGAAGGCATTTACTGACTACGAAATAATACACTTGAAAACCTTTGACTCTAAAAGGGTATGGAATTTTATATGTTGTTTGAATACATAGTCACTAGGGAGCAAATATGACAACTTCTCAAGCTGCTTGTGGTTATGGGTGTTTCAGATGAAAGCATTAATACCTCCCATGCATGTTTAATTTGTGTAATATGAGTATTCTACCTTAGAAACGAGTCAGAGCTGTAACCTAATTCTGTGGTGCGTCTATCCTTTATGTAGATGGACCTTAGTTTTGTGTCCTGAGAGATGGTATTCATAGGTGGGGTTTCCTTCTGCAGGGACCCATTACTGAAGTTAAGGGTTCTGTCTTTCTAAGTCTTCTGACTCCTCCCGAGGTGTTTCTTTTCCCCTGTAACTTCTGGCATACCTGCTGCTTATCATTAAAAAAATTTTACACCACAAAATGTAGCCATTCATTCACAGCTCATTTTAGTCTCTTAAATCCAGTCTTAAACTCATTAACTGTCTTACTTCTATTTAGTTCATGTTTGTTCTGTTTCAGGGTGTTTTTTTCACCTCTCCCCACACTTGCATCCATAGGGTCCCAAGTGAGAGCTCTTTTGGGATCAGGATTGTCTTTGTTCTGTTCATTTGCACAGTCAAGGAAGTGGGGTTGCTCTTGATGGGACCAGTAATTGCTGGCTCATTAGAAGCAGGGATCCCAGTGAAGGAGGCAGTGGAAGGTGGCAGTGGAGTGTAACTCCCTGTGATCTCCTTTGCAGGTGTGCTTTAAAGAAGCAGTGTTCTCGTTGCTGCCTCGGATGCGATACGGCTTGTTCTACAACACTCCACTGGTGAGTCCCATTTAGCCATCCACTGTTAACTGCATGTGTGTGTGACAGTGTGAAATCTGAGCTGATGAATCCCTCCAATATCCAGCTGAGCTATCATGGAATAGTATCATGGTACCTTCCCTGGTACCGCAGGGAAGGTCCAACTCCAAATGGAATGATCTCCCCTGAAGATTAGGATTTTGAAGTTCTTTAGCTGGTTGTGTGCAGTCCCCTCTGTCACAGCTCAGGAGATGCATATTGTTCTTCTTTAATGGGTGAGCACTGTGAACTTACTGGTATTTTTGCAGAGCACAAGACCTTGAACACAGTCAGACTTTCCCAGTGGTATTAGCTCATGCATTCAGACTCTAACACTAGAGAGAGTTATATTTCTTTCTAAATGAAAGTGCCACTTGTGTTGCAGTGAATAGTGACATGTTTAGCACAGTGCATGATACTGGGCTTTTGTTCCACAAGAATGGCAAAAAAACTGATCACAAAGCGCAGTTTTCTGAGCAAAATAACTCTGTATGTTAACAATTGCTTTTTTAATTTCAGATCTCTGGCTGTCACGGTACAGGGCTGTTCAGAGCGTTTTCTCAGCATGTGTTACACAGGTTAAATATTACACAAGAAGGACCCAAGGTATGATAACTGAATAATGGCAACTGTAATGTGGAGCTGATGGCTCTTAACAGAGAAACAGCATTAGGAAATAGGAGCCAGTGGGGAATGAGGGTGTATTGTGCACTTTTTGTCTTTTCCTGTGATACCTGGGATTTTTTGCCTAGTAAGTCAACCTGTTCTGCCCTTTATCAACCCTCATAGGTACTGCTGAGCTCGGATCAGAGGAAGAAACGATGGAATCTGGTCCTTCCATCCTTGCCCAGCACCATCTGTGTGGCCCTGGGCAGAGAACTGTTGTACCCACTGGTGGTTTTTGCACGTGGCATTGATGGGCACAGCAGTTCAGGGCTGGCTGAAGGATTTTCCAGAGGGTAGCCTGTGTATTGAGGCTGAGGGGCACCATTCAGAGCTCTGCAAAGGCATTTAGTTATGCTTCTCCTGCTGACACTAATGGGAGTCATGCAGTTAAATCTTACCCCTGTGAGTCCAATTAATTAAAAGAGGCAAAAGGAGGAACTGTTAGAGAAGTAAAATATTTTTTCCCAAGGATCTTGTGCACAAGTCATCCTGAAAGCTGCTTTCCTGCTTTCAAAAACTGCCATATAATGTGTAATACAAAGGCTCTTTTGTACTGAATAAAATAAACCTTTCAGAAAATATTTCATTCTTGGTTAATAATCAGACTTTCACAAAGTTTTTGACACTTTGAGTCTGTTGGGAAATGGGATGTGAATTTTAAGATGGTTACATCATCTGTTTATTACATGTGGAAGGAACATATTTGGTTGCTCAAATATTTGCCAAAAGTAAATATGGAAGTGTCTGGGATTGTTTTTGTGAGGTCTGCCTCTCAGCTAACACACTGCTCCTTCTTTCTTCTCAGGATGGGAAAATTCGAGTCACAATACTTGCACGCAGTACAGATTACAGGAAAATATTAAACCAGAATGAGGTGTGGTCCTTTTTATTTTTAAAAACAGATTTAGTAGAAGTTAAGTTTTGCTCGTTGGATTGATTTTTTTTTTTTTTTTTTGGGTAGAGCCAAGACATCTATTTGCTGACAAATCTTGGACAAATATGTCCAATGCTTATATTAATTTCTTCTAATATGTCTTGTGGCCAGTCTCCATTCCTGTACAGCAGACACTGGACCTTGCTGCCCTTTCTAAATATTGAATGGGAGACTACAAATGTAATACTTCGCTTCCAGATTATTTCTTTTATTTACAGCATCCCCGGTGCTGAAGTCTAACAAAACCCTTTGTAATGTCTGCAGATTGAAATTCATAAGCCATTGTACTTGAGTATGTGCACTCAAAACTTAATGAATTCTCATATTGATTCATGTTTTCGAATCATGCAACTTACTGGACTTACAGTGTAGCCTCTTTTGTGGTCAGATGGTCATATTTAATATTTTCATACCTGTTTTCTTTCCTGCTGTTTAGTGCCTGACAAAAATGAATTGGGATTATCATCCCCACCTTATTTAGGGAGAAGCTGAGGTTTGTGTGATGCAGTAGCTCAGTGACAGAACAGACAGAACAAAGGATTTGTGCTTTATCTGCTGGGCTGTCCTCAGTTCGTGACTGCTGCATGTAGTGTGAGTTCTGGTCAAGTGCACATGACAAAGGGAGAAGTTAGTTTTATTTTTACCATACTTCTGTAAAAGAAAATACTTGGCTCTTTCTCCCTCTACTGCTGGCTGTGGATTGGAGACTCTCCAAAAGCCCTTTAGTTCTGAAGCCCGGGTCTAACCTGTTTTCACTTCTCATGTCAGTAAGAGTCTGACCTAGTAATGGATTTTTGAAAATCCTTCTAGTTACCAATTCCCTGGTGGGGAGGAGAAGTGTGTGAAGTGGTCAGGAGTGCAGGGGAGCAATTAATTGAAGGAGAACACCAAATCATTGTCTTTTTATTCTACTCCTCAGCTCGTGAATGCTTTGAAAACAGTATCAACGTTGGAGGTCAAAGTGGTGGACTACAAATACAAGTACGTAAGTTGGTGGAAGAATCTGGTGTGTGCTGCCTGTGGCTGGGGAAGCTGTTTGCAGGCAGGGCTGTGTCTGTCCTCCTGTCCAACCTGTGCAAAATCCAAAGACTGGGAAGGAAGAGTGTTACTGAGGGAGTGGTGGGTGAGCTAGTCAAGCCCTCCCATTCTGTGATGCTCTGCTTAGGACTGAATCTCTAGAGCAGCAGGTTCAGATTAAAGCTATTACACAATGAACAAGTTTTGAAATCCCTTTTCTTTCTGTTTCATCCCTTCTCCCCAAACCAGCTGTGTTCCCATCACCCTTTTACATTTGCTAATGCTCTGCAGAAACTGTAGGTCAACAGGGTTTCTCTTGTATGATGCCAGTGTCTTATTTTATGTGACCCTTAGCTTAGTAAGGAATAATAACTCTCCTTATTTAACACTCTGGTGGCCCCTGGAGACACCACTTGAGGTCAGTTTGGGGTGCCAGGTGTAGCAGGCACTGTGCCAGTAAGAAATGGATTGAAGGAAAGGTTCCCAAATAGTGCATGCCTGTGCCAAATGGCAGCAGCTCCATGTACTCACTGGTGCTTCCAGGGATCATGCAGGAAGAGTGGGATACTGAAACAATAGTGAGAGACCAGTGTTCTGACCAAAACAGAGACAATGTGAGGAAGTTTATTTGTGTACTTCAGCATCACATTGAATACAGTTCAGAAACAGTTTTAAGTCTTTAATGTTGGATTTTCAGGTGGTTTTTTTTTTTTCTGGTTTGGTTTTCTTTTTTTAAGGAAGTGATGCAATTTATTTTAAAGACAAATAAAAAGAAAACCGCAAACTTACAAAAACTTTAACTTGAAAGAAAATATTTTTGAAAGAGATCCTTGTGAAGTTTTGAAACCTGCCTGCATTTCTTTGAGTTCCATGCTGAGTTATTGCTGGCTGCAGCATTTGTGATTCTTAGTATTCTTCCTTGAAAAATCAGTTCTCTCTTTCTCTATTCCCTTAAGCTAATTTTGTGCTTTCTCCATGTGATCCTTACTGCTGTGGATAGACCTGCCACATGACCAGTTGTGTTGTGTTGTCTGCAGGGAACTTGAATTTTCAGAGCAATTGAGAATTACCCACAACTCTGATATATTCATTGGGATGCACGGAGCTGGACTGACCCATTTGCTCTTTCTACCAGACTGGGCTGTTGTTTTTGAGCTGTAAGTCTGTCTGTCTTTCCCCTCTATTGTACACAACTGCTCATGTCTGTTGCTATGTGTTAATGAAACCTCTCCCTTGCTAGTATTTGACCATGAATGTCTGTCTTGCATCCTTGTTTATACTTCATTTTTGGCAGCCTCTTCTTCTGGGGATTGAAAGAGAGGAAGCCTTCATTATAAAATATAGTGTAATTATATCATACAGGTTTAGTCTGTGATTTCCTAATGTACCATGGTAGAAATAAAATGCAGAAATTTCTTGGAGGAAATGGCAAACATTGGGAAAACTTCACTGCTCAGATCCTGCAGGTGTGTCTGGGATCTAAGGGTGTTTTGGTGACCCAGGTGAATTGATTACATCAAATGCATGTCCAAGGGTGTTAGAGATCCCCTGAAGTTTTTTTTATCCTTTTTGTGCTCAGGACATGAGCACCAGTGTGCTGGCCAAGGTCAGCCCTGTGTCATTCTGTTTTGCTGAGATTCCTCTTGTAGCTTCCTTTTAAATGTATTTTGTCACGAAGTACGGGTATTAACAGACACTCCAGTTCTACAGAACTGAACAAAAATGCAGAATACTTGTCAGAAGAGCACTGAATTCTCCATCTTGGGAAATTTTGCTGTGGGAAGGCTGCAGAGCTGGTGTTTGGCAGCCTAGTCTTGGCTTGAGAGTATTTTGTTCAGTCTCCAGGTAAAGTTCAGAAACCCAGAGGTTTTTTTCACATGTCCAAGAGCTGCTGCAGCTGGACAGGGACATGTCTGACATGCAGATGTTCCTCAAACTGCCTCCTAGGCCAGTTGTTTCCAGTTGAGCAGAAATTTGTCCACGGTTTTGGTGCCTTAGAACTGAAAAACAGACGTTGCAACTTGTGGAGTTTTTTCCTCTTTCATCCTTCAGCACAATCTGTGTAGATAAATACGTTTTTTTTATGCCTGTCCTTAGATACAATTGTGAAGATGAACGTTGTTACCTGGATTTGGCAAGGCTGAGAGGGATTCATTACATCACTTGGAGGAAAAGGAATAAAGTATTCCCTCAGGATCGGGTAATGATGGTCACTGCTGGGAGGGTGAAGTGCTCTAACTGAAGCATTTTAGGGTTATCTTGCTTAACCTATCTGTGTTCTGGTATTTGAAATACAGTTTTCATTCTTTAGACCAAATTAACTCCCCTGATGTGATATTGAAATTATTTCATGTTAATGGCTGAGGGAAGAAGAGAAATTAAATTAATTTGCCATTAATCCAAGCCATCCATAGCACGGCTGTTCTGCAGTTACTTTGCTGATTCTTTTGCCTCAGAGCAGATCAGTGGATGAGAAAGAATAAATTAAAATGGCATATTTTCAATATTTTTTTTGCTTTTTTGAATAAAGATGCATTGATTTTTTTTTTCTGTCTAAAATTCCTTATCTCGTTTTTCTAGGGACACCACCCAACACTGGGAGAACATCCAAAATTTACAAACTACTCCTTTGATGTGGAAGAATTTATGTACTTGGTGCTTCTGGCTGCAAATCATGTTTCACAGCATTCCAAGTGGCCGTTTAGGGTAAAACATGATGAATTCTAAATTAGATTTCTGACTGAAATACTGTTTTTAAATAATCATGGAATGGCCTGGGTTGGAAGGGACCTTAAAGATCATCCAGTTCCAACCCCTTGTCATGGGCAGGGACACCTTCCACTAGACGAAGTTGCTCAGAGCCCCATCCAACCTGGCCTTGAACACTTCCAAGGATGGGGCATCCACAGCTTCTCTGGGTAACCTGTGCCAGGGCCTCACCACCCTCACAGGGAAGAATTTTTTCCTTGTATTTAATCTAAACCTGCTCTCTTTCATTTCGAAGCCATTCCCCCTTGTCCTGTCACTCCACACCCTTGTCCAAAGTCCCTCTCCAGCTTTTTTGTAGCCCCTTTAGGCACTGAAAGGAGCTCTAAGCTCTCCCCAGAGCCTTTTCTTCTCCAGGCTGGACATCCTCAGCTCTCCCAGCCTGTCTCCAGAGCAGAGGGGCTCCAGCCCTCAGATCATCTGCGTGTCCCTCCTCTGGACTGGCTCCAGCAGGTCACTGATCTCCTTTTGGACATCAAGTCATTGACCACAACTCTGAGTGCAGCCACACAGCCAACTCCTTATCCATCCTCATAATGCTCCATAAAAATACTGTAACAACAGGAAGCAAAGTGCTGTTGTGAAATGTATAAACTTCTACGAGGGAAATAACCCATCTTTAGACCACTCCTTAGCATCGTACCTCTATTTTTCAGGACTCTTTTGGTTTTTGCACTGTATTTTTGCATTCCAAATTCTGAAATACTCATCTTTATACAAAGATATGTCCATCCATTTCATGTAAGGGGTAGATACAGTGTCAAGAGACTCTGGCAACTCCCTATTTTAAGTTTAGAAACATTTTCACATTAGAGAGCACAGTCTTTTGTTTTTACTTTTAAATATAAGCTTTGATTCCTCTCACTTTAGTTTTAAGTGCTCAAATATAACGGGTCAGTAGGTTCAGTCAGACTTCTGTCTCAGAGCAGGGCAATCTTTTCCTAAGTGAATACTTAAAGCTTCAGGTAAACTGGGTGTTTCCTACTTTTTCACATAAACCAGCATGTTGCATTGGAAAACTTGAGCAAATTGGAATAAAACTTGAGTCTTTTTGAGGATGATAAAGGGAATGGACTTCTATTTTTTTATGACAAATGATAAAATGTGTACAGTGTCTTTCAGCTGCAGCTGAAAGGAAAGGAATTCATGAGGAACCTTGGAGTCATTAAAAGCCTAATTGTCAATATTCTTGTTTCCTCAAAATGTTGAAGAGTCAATCCAGAAAACTTCTTAAAGCCTTCCCAAAGCCAGTAGCACAGTTCACTGTTTCCAGTGAAGGAAATACTAAGCCAAAGCTGAGTTCTTTATGAAATTGCCCCCCCCCCCCCCCCCCCCCCGACCAGGGCTGACATGTTTGTGCTGGTGGGGAAGAAAAAGGGAGTAGTTGTGTTCTCTTAAGTGGAAGGATGTGTGAAAGAATCAAGTCAGTGAGATAAAAATCAGAGTTCTGTGTTAAATTATAGATTTTTTGGGGAATGTGTTCCCGTGCTAGACTTGCAGTTCAGCCATGCAGTGCTGGTGGCACGAGGCAGAGCACACACTTGTGTGGAAAAGCAGGAGAGTTCCAGTGAATGTAAACATTTCACTGGTCTAATTGTAGATGTTATTGACTTCCCTTCTCCAGCAGTTGTAGGCAATTCCACAGAGTGTAGGTGCATTTACTGACCTGGCTGTACTGGGAGGGATGAGTTCCTGTAAGCACAATTTCCATATAGATCTCTCATGACCTTAAGCAGTGCATAGGGAAAGCTGGATAGAGCTGAGACCTTTGTATATCTTGTGTATCTGGTGCAATTCTTCCTGTAGTGTGTTGTTTTTCTGAGGGAGAAAACTGTTTCACTTTAAAGAACCACAGAAGCAAAATTGCACTTTTTGACATATGGAAAAAAAGAAAAAAGCCCTCGAGAAATATAATTTCCTGTATTTGTGTCTGTGTGGGTTTTTTACCTTGTGGGATTTTTAAAGGAAAAAAAAAGCATGAAACTTAAGTTGGTAAAATGCTTGAGTTTGAATGAAATCAAGTCAAAATAAAGAAGACATTTAATTATGAAATGCACATGAGAGTTTTTTAATAAAAAGCTTTTTAATTAAAAAAAATTTTTTTGTCATAGTTTGCCAAGTTTTAGAGGCAAATGTTTTAAATATTATTAATTGCATGGAGTCACATGTCTCTGCTTTCTCCTCCATGACAGCCTGATACTCTGAGATCCAAAGTGATACTCGGATCTCTTCATCTGGGGATCATTTAGAGGTAATGCTGCCATCCTGCACTGATGGCTTTGGTGCCAGGCTTTTGAAGACTGGTTTGTGAAAGTATTTGTATATGTTTAATGGTGCAGGTGATGCTGCTGAAGGCAGTGTGTGAGTGCAGGCATGTGCTTGAGTCTGTGTAGAAGCAGCTAATGAGGAGCTGCTCTTTCAAGTGATCACTAAAACAAATGGTTGAACATATGCATGGAGGAGAGGCTGCAGGGACTTAATCCAAGGGCAAAATATCCTGCCAACATTCGCCAGTTTCAGCAAATTTGAGTGCAGCATCAACAGTTGATGGCCAGGACATTATTCAACCTTTATGGCTTAATATTGCTGGGATGAAAATACTGGTTTTGTTGATTAACTTTACAAATAGTCACAAAATTATCTTGGCAGCAGAACAGGCTTGGTTGGATTAATGGGGTTTTGCCAGTAAATCCTGAGAGAGTTTGGACAACAGCAAAGATCTGGGCTTGTGGCTTTCTTCCAGAGGGTCTGGGCCATCTCTGTCTGTCTGGAAGCTGGAATTTGAAGGAATCCATGAGGCTTTTGGGCCTCTTGTTCTTTAGGCAGGATATAGCTCTGGATTATGTTTTCCTAACAGACTATGGAAATCTTGTTCCTTGCTATTTCTGATTTTTGTTTGTTTGTTTTGCTCTCTCCAGTTTACCCAAGTTTAGAGTCTGTTTTTAACTGGCACATTGGCATCAGAGTGATGAATTTCATTTTGGGACTTCACATGATGTTGCCAATCCTGAACACTTAATGGGATTGCCTGTGTCTCATGTACAGTGTAAACTGGGGGCTGGATTTGAAATAAAAAATAATTTATGGATGCACATGATGTCTTTCCTTTTTACTTCAGAAGGCTTCAAGGTGTAATTTCAGGTTTTTTCTTTGGGAAGTTCTGCAGAAGTTGGGTAAGTGTGAGAAATGGTTTGTCGTGGGAAGGTGGCAAATCAGGATTATTAATCTTAAGAGTACAATTATAAATATTAAAGTAATAAATTTTTAAAAGCAGTTAAATAATAATAGAATTATTTAATTTTTCTGTTAATCTTACCAGTACCATTAATGAGATAACTCAGGGTTTAGAATGTTTCTTAATCTTGTATTTTTTTAAGGAGAAAAACAGAAGGAAACGTTCTCCTTGAGAGCTTTTTGTGTTCTCAGAAGGGTAAAATGTTTGATTTTAGCATTGAGTAATTGTTTCAATTTGCAGTGTTTGCCTTAAGTTGCGCTCTTACTTTCTCTGAACACACATTTCTCACGGATTGGGCTTTTTGTCTGAAATAAATGAACTGCTATTAAATACTCTCCAGCTTTGGCCCTGAAATGATCACAGAAGCTGGTCTTTTTGGTGTTCATTCATGAATTCTTGTTCTGGCCAGGGGCGGTTGCCACAGTTGGATAGACCTGACAGCACATTCACAGATGTATAGTTTAATTGTTGTCCTCTCTTAGAAAAGTGAAGTATTTTTATAATATAAAAATATAATATAAATACAAAATAACCTTTATATATAAATAAAATACAGTAATATATAAATATACATAATATTAACTATTTCAGTTATTACCATTGTCTTCTGGATAAGTGAGTAAAACTCAAATTGCAAACTGTATCTTAATTTCATTTATGTTTTCTTGGTTTCCCTTCCCCTTCCAATCATTCCATGGCAAATCAAAAAGGAGAAGTAGCAAAAAGGAAAAATGACACTGTTACAGAGAATAAATTTATTTTGAATATGTATAACTTCTACAATGGCATTGTTCTTTACCTTGGGTATTTTTTTAAAATCAGATCTGGTTTGGGCCCTTAGAGAAGTGTTTATTAATGTAGTACATAAAGTCTATAAAGCTTTTGAGTAGTGGGTGACAAATCAATTGTCTGGAGCTCAGCTCCCCCATCACTTGGGAACAAAGCAGTGTCAGGAATATTAATTCTGGTTGCCAGGTCTTTGAGTGTCGGATTTGTTGAAAACTGAAGAAAAGATGACGTTCAATCGTGGTTTGAAAAGCAAAAGTTCAGCATGGATCCGTTATTTTCCAGTTTGTCCTGATAATAATGTTGCTGTTGAATACAAAATGCTCTCAGTTAAGACAACATGTGGGAAAAAATGAACCCTTACCAAACCAGACATCACTGGTACAGCCTGGGGAAAAGGGGGCTCAGGGGGGACCTTCTGGCTCTCTGCAATTCCCTGACAGGAGAGGGGAGCCAGGTGGGAGTCGGGCTCTGCTTCCAGGATGAGAGGAAATGGTCTCAAGTTGCACCAGAAGAGGTTTTATATTGGGTATTAGGGAAAATTTCTTCACCTAAGTAGTTGTCAAGCACTGGCACAGCCTGCCCAGGGAAGTGGTGGAGTCACCATCCCTGGGGGTATTTAAAAGACGCGTAGATGTGGCACTTGGAGACGTTTTAGTGGTGGCCTTGGCAGTGCTGGGTTAATGGTTGGACTCAGTGACCTAAAAGGCCTTTTCTAACCTAAATGACTCTCTTGTTTCCATGCTGGTTAATGCCAGCTCAGCACTTGAAATCTGCTTTCTGTGCTCACATGCTCCCTGGCAGTGCCGTGGCTGTTTCAGCGAATCCTTCAGGAGAGCCCACTGGCACCCAGTGCCCTGCTGGGAGGTGACAGCCCGGTGTCCTGCTGGTCCCAGGGGTCTCTGCAGACTGGAAATGCCTTTTGCCTCGGAGGGACACTCGATTTCCAGGTAAGGCAGGCGAGCGTTCCCTACCTATTGTGGCAGAGTGCAGTAGGTGTCACTAGAGCCCTTTCCAGCGTTCGAGGGGAATCTCATTTCAGATGCAGAAGCCGCTCACAGAGGAGCACAACAAAGCAACTGCTCCTGCAGTCGCGATTTTGTTTTCCACCTTCCTGTTTGCAGAAGGAAATACCTGCAAAAGAAATTAATCCAGGGAGATTTTAGCTTTTAGCCCAGGATGATTCAGATGCTATAATATTGGTATATTTTTCTCCAGGTTTTCTTTAAGCAACTTACTTGGTGTTGGAAAATAATTTCAGTTTATTTTTCAGTTCAGCAAAAATTTTCAGTTAATCTTTTGTTGCAAAATGCTGCTTCTCATTTTGCTCTAAAAACACTTTTTACTGAATTGTTTTTGTTTAGTAGTTAATGAAATTCCTGTTTTGCTGCAAAATCTTGATTTCCACTTAGGCAGCACATTACCCAGTCATGCCATATATCCTGCACCTTCCTCTACCTAATTACTTGTCCCATGTAGTGCACTGTGGGGGGGTGTGTGTGCATATGCACCTGGTGTCGTGAAAATATAAACCACTGACACTTGGAAAACAGTTAGAAAATACTGGAAAATGGTGGAGTTGTTATTCTGTTTATAAAAAAAACCAATTACCATGAAGACATTTGTTTTTTAAAGAAAAATAGGTTGGTTTTGTAGATTTCCCCCTTTCTAAACTTTCCAATTCCATAGTTGGTCTTTAAAAAGGGAGTTGATTGACTTCTCTTTGAAGGTTTGGGAAGCTTTGGGCAGACTCAGGGAGGGCTGTGGTGTCTGGCCTTGTCCTTGCACATTGGTTAAAGCCAGTGGAGATGATTTCCCTGCCTCACATCTGATCCACAGCTTTCAACAGCTGAGCAAAGTAAAAATAAGCTTTAGATGTTAATATAGGGTAGTAATTGTTTGAACTGTCGTGCAAGAAGGGTGGAAAGCAGGTGAGTTTTGCAATATGATGGAAGCACTGAAGGGGAGGGCAGATGTAACACAAGAGCAATACATCCATCCTCAGCTTTGATGGTTGAATTGGGTTGAATCAGGGCTTTTTGGTGTCCCCATGTGTGAAGAAACCTCAAAACTATCATTTTGCTTTCAGTGGTGCAGGGTGAGGACAGTGAAGGTCAATAACCGACTGGTACAACTTGGCATCTCTGTGCCATTCTCCACAGATCTGTGTCAGGTGAGGAGCTTGGACAGATCCTGAACACTCAGGGAAGCGTGGGCAGCTCTGGTGGAGACCACAGCAGGTGTTATCCCTGTTTGGCATTTGATTTTTTTGCATCTTGGAGGTAATTAAAATGCTCATCACGGTGATGTGTCAGGTGTGGTAACCTGCCCTGGTGCTTGGGACGTGCAGGAGGCGGCTGTGCCCGGGGTGGGGAGGGATGGTCACTCTGGTCAGGGCTCTGTGAGGATCTTGGCACCAGTAAGAGGGCAGTGGTGACCACACTGGACATCATTCATTACCCCATCAAGGGCTCTGAGCATCCATCAGCACAAAGGCGTGTGTGCCGAGCTGACAGCTCCGAATTGTTTCCTCACCAATTACCGCGCCGGAGCCTTGATAGCGTAATGAAATGTGCCTCCTACCTATCACTTCATCTTTGTCAAACTGACTGGGTGTTCTTAGTTTGTTATGACTGGGAGAACTTCAGCGGCGTCAGAAAAATAAGCGAGGCTGTCTCTGGTGTGAAAGGCTTAAAGACGGGGTGGATGCTGTTAAAGAAAAATGCCTCGGTCCAGATGAAAATGTACATGGAAAAAAACCCTCACAGACCAGCTGAGCCCTCTCAGCTCTGTCATCATTTGGGACCCAGTGGGGGATGAGAAGAGTAAGAACTTTTCTTTTGCTAGACGTCTTTATACTTAGTAAAGTATTCAGCCTTTCTTATAATTTATTCATTGTGGTCTAGCATAGTCTAAAATATCAAACCTTCCCCCTCTGTCCTTTTACATACGCATTTTTGATGCCTCTTAATTCATTATTTAAGCAGCCTGCGTTCTGCTTTACAAAATACCCTCCTCCCCAGTGCCCTAATGTTACCAGTTATTTATGTGTCCGTGTCGGTGGCTATCCAGCAGGGAAGGGGCAGGGTGGGTGGGATGCTGATCCTCCAGCCCTCGCCTCCTGTGCCCACGCCAGCTCTCCTGCTTGGTGAAGAGCAGAGGGCTTGGCAGCAAAAGGAATTGGGCAGCCAGAGCTCGAGTGCTGCAGCTCCAGCAAAGCACTCGAATATGTGCTGAAGTGATGCTTGAATGTTTGTTGCTTTGAAGCCTGGGAGCTCTTCTGAGAGAGAAAGTGGCTCAGTGGCACTTTAGAGAACGGGACACTGCAGCTCTCAGCACCCAGATGGCTGGGTGGGAACCCCTGCTCCTGCTGGGACCTGGAGTCCCACTCCCGGGACTCCATGAAAATCCATTTCACCGTCACAGCCCCTCCTGCAGCAGCAGCTGAGTTAGCCTGGGTGAGATGCAGGGGATCCCTTTGGTGGAAGTGCACCTGGAGCACTAAGTATTCCCTGTCTCGTCATTAATTACAAAGTTGGGTAACTGTCAACAGGAGCATTTGCGGCTGAGAAACGTGTCTGCACACTGCGGAGCCTGAGCGATGCTTTGATTGGAATTCTTGCAGCAGTCTGTTTGCTCCCTGGGTATGGTGCTTGGACCTCTGCCAGGTGTGCCATTCCACCCCCCCAGATTCCATGTGCAGCGTCTGCAAGGCGGGTCTGCATCCGGGAACGGGGTTCCGGAAGGCGTCATGGCTGTAGCCCTGCTTTTCCCTAACAAAAGGGAACTGGATAGTTGGTTCAATGCAGAATATTAAACCCCTTAATTTAACAACAACAACAACAAAAGGTTAAGTAAATTAGGAGGAACACAACTGCTCCAAACCTCCTGCTTATGCCCTTGTTTGCAAAACTGCCCTGGATATTGTCAATTGAGTGTTTTTAAAATTCCAACCAAAGAAAAAGTCAGAACTATTTGACCTGTTAATACATTTAAATAACCTGTTAATGCTTCAAAGAAAACATTTCTGAATGTTGTGTAATAAATCAATCTTTGCTTACTTAATAGCCACAATGTTTTCCTTTTGAGTTAGGAACTCATGAGAAAGCCTAGGACTGAAAACCAAAACTGACAGCTTTCTGGTCATTTAATGTAAGTTGCATTTTGTTAATCATATTTGAAAGCATTTAATATTAGCTTTGTGCAATAACATCAGTTGAGGATGTTGTTGTCACTTTGGGGACAACAGGAGGAAGCACAATCCCTGTTTGCCTGGCAGGAGCTTGTTCTCAGCAGAAAGGACTTGGCTGAGGACCTCCCAGATCCCACTGACTCAGCACGTGGCTAAATATTTTTGCCTTATGTTTTGAAAAAATAAACAATTTTACTTATTTCTAGGGCTTTTGGGGTTTGCCCCCTCCTGACCAAATAGCATTTACTTGTTCTCATATCTACTTTCTCCCAGCTCTCCAATATCATATTTGCACAGTCGATACTCCTCTGCTGGCAGATTATTTTTAATAGAGTGGTTTATTAAAGCATCTTTCATGAGAATATTTGCATTGCAATGCACGTCAGAGCACTGCTGTGTGAGAAAGGTTACTCCTGAATGCAGCAGTACAGTGACCTGCTTATCAGATTTTATGCTTGGAACATTTAGATGAGGAAGGGTAAAAAGGAATGTGACTGTGGATCCTGTGTGGATCCTCGTGCAAATCCCACCATGGGTAAAGTCTTGCTGGACACTGACTTGTGAGGCAATTACAGCATGTTTCATGCAGCTTTTTTTGTCCCCCCAGCTTATCTTTCCACCAGTTTTTAAATTCTGGCCATCTACATTCCTCTATTTTAAAAATTTTGTTTCCTTTTTCTCTTTATGAAGAAGACATCTCAAGTTTCTCTCCCTGGAGGAAAGTGTCAATTTACATCCAGTATATTCAGTTACTCTGGGAGTTAATCAGGCTCAGACTGCTTCTTTTTGGTGGTTTGTTTTTTTTTTTTTTTTGGTTATGCTTTGAATTTTTGCCATCAGTCTGAGATATAGGACTCAGATGGGGCCCTCACTGAAATCCACAACTCGCCCCTCCTGGGATTTCAGTGGCACTGAGGTTGTGTCAGAGGTGGGGTCTGATGTCACTGAACATGGGAACATTGCTCCTTCCAGCCACTCTCCCAGCCAGCACTCCACAGAGAAAAGTTTTGGCAGGGCTGTTGTAGGCAGCTCCAGTTAATTTTGTTCTTTTTCACTATTAATTATTATTGGAAACAATTTCCAGCGAATTTAAATCCTCATGTCTATGCAGTAGGGCTGCATCGTGCTCTGGGTGTGTTTATTTTTCTGTGTGTCTGCTCATGCAGATTTCCTGAGCCCCTGGAGTTTTCCTAGCTTCTCTCTGGTATTTGACATTTATTCTTTGTGTGCTTTTCCAGCTCATTAATTTATTAAACATCAACGGTGATGCAGTTCTTTGATCCTCTTAAAAATTAACCACCTATGCCTGTATCTTAATCAGTTCTTGAGCCATGGAAATATTCCCTCTCTCCTGGACACTTCAGCTCATCAATAAACCCTTGCCAGCGCCTTTTCCTGGGAAGTTTTCAAATATCATATGATTTCTATGTGAGTTTCCCTTATTATTTTTCAGATTTGCGTGTGGAAAGGTGCAGTTTTCTCTACAGAAGTACGTTGTTCACCAAGGTGTGTGTAACTTACTGACTTCTCAAAATAATCGACTTCCTCAGCGAGTTAAAAAAAGTCATGATGGGGAAATGGATTTGTCTTGAGCATTTCCTAAAGAAGGGAGACACCTGATGGGAATGGGAAGGGATCTCCATGCTAGAGGCTCAATTGCTCTCCCCTTGCAGAGATTTTGGGTGAAGCCATCTGGCCCCGAGAATTAGCACTTTCCCCTGTGCTGCTGACTCAGGAGATGCTGCACCTCTCTTCTGCCAGAAACTCTTGGATGTCCCCCATGCCAAGTCCAGGGTTTGAATATCCTCCTTTACAGGACTGCTTGATTCCTGTCCATGTTCCCAAATGGTTGTGGGTTGTTTTTTTTTTGGTGTGTGCTCTCTTCCTATAGGAGATAGAATACTTCACTACAATGCCCCACAGCCCCTAAAACCAGATGGTCCAGGCAGAATTTACTGCTGAACTTTGTTCCCCTGGAGATGGGAGCTTCCCTCCCTGGAAGGAGCCCTTCCAAAAGCCGCCTCTGAGTTGCTAAGAAACAGCTTGTCACTGTGGCATGGGCTGTAATCAGTTGTGTACAGGTAATTAGAAGTCACTACTCCTTTATTATTAACTGTTTGTTGATTTTTCTTTTTCTTTTAAATAATTTTCCTCTCCGTCCCCAGAGCGTTCAACGCTCCTGGTACGTCTGCATCAATTATGCATCGGCGGTGTGATTTTTCTTCCTGTGGAAACTTGGCTTCCAGAGGCTCTTTGTGGTGCTCCAGCCATGACCTAAACCCTCCTTTGCTGAATAATTCCTACCGAGACAACACAGTTTCCCCGCTGTGTTTTCCACGCTGCCGTGTTTCAGCAAGGCAAATAAATCAGGCTGTCTCCTGCCACCGGGCAGCCTTGTTTGCTCAATTTTGCTGTTCCATTTCTTGCTTTATTGAATAAGCATGTATTTATGTACCTTGTGTCCTCTTCCTGCCTGCCCATTTTTTATTGAACTTCTCTATCGGTCGCACGGTTGGGTTTTCCTGACAGGGTTTTGGATCTTAAAATGCTATTTCTTCAGACCAGCTGTCACTTCTGTCCTAACCTTGTCCCATGAGGTCCTCTGTGCATCGCTTACGTGTCTAGCTCTGCCTGCCTGATCTAAGTGCCCCTTCAGCTTCTCCTCAGCTCTTTTAGTTTTAATACCTTGTACATGAAATTTTGATTTTCCCTCTTCTCTTTAATTAAGAGAATTTTTTGACACTATCCAAAAACCAGCACCCATACAATGAGATTCCCTCACAGCCCTCGTGCTTGAGCTCCTCTTTGTGCCAGTACCTTCCACAGGCAGCACTGAGCCCGTGTCTCCCTGGGGACCAGCAGGGAGATGCTGCTGCACCAGCCCCAGTCTTAAATCTCATCCCCAGTAATAGAAACAGTCTCCAGCCACAGACTGAGGGGGTTATTTTCACACACCTCAGCCTGCAATGGAGCTGTAGCTGCGGCTCCCAGGGCAGCTCAGGGTGGTTCTGAGGGAATCTCATGCTCAAACACCCGGCAGCAGCTGGGGAGAGATGTGAGTGCACCCCCCCCCCGGGGATCTGCTCCCTCCTTGTGGGATGTTATCCCGCACCTAACAGGTTCAGACTCTAGGACTGAAGAGGAAGGTTTTTGTGCTGAATCACCAGTTTGGGAATGTCCCACTTGGCAGGATTTCCCCCCGTCCCAGATCCCATTTCTCTCAGGAGAGCACTGTGGAGCTTTGGGGACGTGGGGTGAAAGAAAACCTTTTCCCTAATGGCTCATATTTCTGCTTAGTGACCGCCTGCCAAATTTGATGTCAGGAGATGCTGAGACCTGTAGGGCTGAAAGTTGGTGTCTAATGAAGGGACGTCAGGAAGCGAATGAGGTTTTTATATCCCGTGCAGCCGAACGCTGGGATGTTATTTATAGCTGCTCACTTGCACCATAAGCACCTGTAGAGACTTTATTCTTCAGCCTCTCAGTGGAATCACAAATGACAGAAAGAGCTGAAGATGTAATGACCCTTGAGGTAGGAGAAATTATTTACCAAACCGTAGATAAGGCAACAGATCTCTCCTGCACTGTGTTTAGGGCATCCAATCTATTGCAGATGTTACCATAGTCATGCTGTTTAATTTAAAATTGCCCTGCCTTCCTTGTGTCTCAAATTCTTTTCTTGGGAAACTAAATCCTTTCATAACCTAAATGCAGCGGAGGAGATGAAAGCGGCTGGGCTGGGGATGTATATGGCCATTCCAAGGGAGCTCTATATAATTGTTTTTTAAAAGGACATGCTTGCTCTATTTTTTTTTTTTTTTTTTGTCTGGTTCATCCTGGTTTTGTTGTTTGTGATATGTGTTCTGTCATATGCTCCTTGTCTAGCAATAAAAAGTTACCAAGATTAAAAGCCTTTGTTAATTTTATAACAGGCATGGTAAGAGCTCTTCTCATTTTACTGACTTTGCAACCTCTGTAGCAGATATAATACAGGGATTATAAAGGAGTGGTTACCATTGGTCTCCTGGAATAATTTTCTTTGTGCATGGGTCAAAAGGATAAGGATTAACAATACTATTAGGCATTGGAGACAATAGCCCAGTCTGTTTGCCTCTAGCTTTTAAATCTGTCTCTTAACAGGGCAGGTGACTCTGAAGTAGAAGATTTGCCACTGTCTTGAACTGAACATAGTCCCTACCCCCAAAAAACTTGTTCACTTCAGACAAATCTCTCCCCACCAAACACCCAATAGGTCTTTCTCTGCTGAAATTAGGGAAGGATCCCAGCTTCATCTAAGTGTGAGGAGACTGATTTATACTTGCAAGACTTTAAATGATGGGTCCCAATTTTTTTATATGTGCTTTCAGCTGCAATGCCAAGCAGGGAGCTGTGTAAATCTCTCCAGTGTGAACTTTACTTATCACTTATCGATCACATCGGAGACCTAATTTTGGTTTTCCCTCTTCTGAGGCAAGGTTTTGGAAACACTCCATGGATGTCAAACACATGCAGCTGGAGGTGGTCCTGGGGATTAATTTCACCTATGGGTTTTTCAGGTCTCTGGTGAGACCCACAGTGTAAGAGAAGCCATTTACCCACAGGTGCTGGATTGTTCTTCCTGGTGGTGCTGCAATCAAAGCTGTCAAGGAAAATGATCTATGTGCCAGAGCTTGATTATACTTGTCCTGAGATACTTCTACGCTAAAGGATTTTCAGGTTTTAATCAGTCTGCATTAACCGTGATGCTCTTGTAGTTGATCAAGGAAAGAAAGCAACTGTTGATTGTACTAAAAGCATTAAGTGACCTCTGCTAATTAAAAGATAATGTCAGTGCAACTGAGTGGAGTGCCTGGGTCCTTAGCCTTTTAGGTAGACATTAAATGAAAATCAAAGAGTTCGTGGGAAATAAATGTGGTAAAGGTAAGAGACTTGTTTGTGGAAATAGCAGGTCATGTTGGAGTAAAAGTTATTTAATCCATTAATGATAGCTAATATGCCAGAGAACCAGCAATTTGTTGAAAAAGAATAAGCTTCCTCCCCAGTTGTGGGATGTCTTCACTTACTCTGCCTTGACTGGAGCATTTTGCTTGGGAAGCCTATGATGTAGTGGATCCACTGTGTCCCTCTCTTGTCCATAAATAAACTAAATGTGTTTCCTCACAAATGCATGTCACCTTTTAAATGACCCAGACGTTCAGTGTTAAGCTCTGTGTTCAGTAATCATGTAGTCAGTGTCTACAAATGCAGTCTTACTTGCCTTTTTTCATTAATCTTGGTGTCTGGGAGAGAAAACAAGACAGGTGGAATAACTATGTACGAGCACATCCCTCGCTCCTTGGAGAATACAGGTGGTAAACATTATCTTCTGCTTTCTGTATTTATATAGATGCAGAATGAAAGCCCTTTGGACAGAGAAGCAATGGCACAAATTCTGTAAGAAATCACCTGAAGATGCAACATACCCATGTCCTCTGAGGAGCCCTGGTGGACACAGTGGTGTTGGAGGAGGTACCGAAGCAGTTGGTAAAAGTGTGGTATAATTTTTCAGGTTTGCATTTCACCCTTTGACTCCTTCCTCTGTGAGAAGAAACAGAAGGAAGGACAGTTAAAATGTTTTTTTTCCCACATGGAAGAAATTAAATCCCATGTGGGAATATAGAGGGGAACATAATGGTTCAAAATGTGGTGTTGAGAATGAGGTTGACTCCATGCATAAAGCGGAGGCTTCATGGGGAGGAGAGGGGAGGTGTCTGCTTCTCTTCAGATTAAAAGAAATGTTCTGGAAGCCGAAGGTAATCTCTTCCCAGGCAGTTTGTAACTGAGCTTCACAGCTGCCAAATTGCATTTGATCACATTCAGCATCTCTAGCTGAGGAGGCTGCAGGGTGAGGAGCAGCACGTCATGGGGTGTGAAGGCGTCTGAGCCAGCCCTGGCTGTGGTCTCTGTCAGAGGCTCCATCCAAGGCATCTTCCCAAGCAGAATATGCCTGATTTGCCACCATCCCGAAAGCTACAGGACAAGGTGGGCTGAGCCTCTGTGGCGCTGCTGATCTTTTGGCCAGGAAACCAGTGCTGGGATGAGCTTGTGAGCTACAGGCCCAGCAGCTACCACTGATGGTGCTGCAGCATCTGTGCCCTTCATCCCACCCCTGTGGGTAGGAGATCCCATCACTGTGGACAGGAGATCCCCGTTGCTGGCACGTGACCCCTCCTGCCCCTGTGCCAAGTGTGCAGGGCCAGCAGGCTGCTGGGGCACACCCTGTGCATCACTGCACGACAGCCATAGAATCAGAGAATGAATCGTAGAATCACTGAATGGTTTGGGTTGTTCCATCTTGTTCCAACCCACCCTGCCATGGGCAGGGTCACCTTCCACTAGACCAGGTTGCTCAGAGCCCCCTCCAGCCTGGCCTTGAACTTCAAGGGATGGGGCATCCACTGCTCTTCTGGGCAACAAGAGTCAATACTCACCTCAGGAAGGGCAGCTCTGTCATTGTCTCTGACAAACACAGCCTGGGCTGCTCCACACCGACGACCCCAGGCCGCCTGGAGCAGGAGCTGGGAGCAGCTCCCCGTTTGGCTGTGTTAGGAAGTGGGAGGCACAGATCTGGTATTGCAGGGAGAGCAACAGCACCACTGCCATGTCAGCCCCCTGCCTGCAAGCATCATTTCAGGGCCAGGGGTTTCCTGTTAGGCAAAAGAGGGGGAAATTTTCAAACAGAAAATAGTGATTTCTCTCAGTGCCAGCAGCCTGCCTTACAAAAAATATTGCCCATCTGAAAGGAAATCCAAATGGGACATTTTGACATAAACACCCCTTTTTTAGAAGCCTTCCCCCCACCCCTCCCGTTATTTGGCAACAGAAAATTACATCTTCCTATGTGAAACCTGAAGAATTTTCACATTGGAAACTTTCAACTTTGAAAAAATGCCCCTTCTGTCTCCCCTTAGCACTGAATTCCGTGGAATCCACCCCTTTGTTGTACTGAGGTCTCAGCAGTGCCTGATGCCTCATTTCTCGCTGTTTTACAATAAACTCTTACTTTCAGTGTTTTTTAAAGAGCAACGTGTACACCTGAAGGTATTTTAAAGAAACTATTTAAAAGGTTATAAAAAATAAAATAAATACTTGGCATCAAGATTCTTGGAGTGCCTGATGAATATTTTAATAGTCAAAAATCCAGCCAAAGAGAAATGAAAGGATTTAGTGCTCTAAATAAAACTCTTTGTGGGTTTTAATGTGCAAAAATGGACAACAATGGCTTTAAAACCTCTCCACAAATACTTACATCTATGCCCTGGTATACTCTGTGTATCTTATATCCGTAGTCAGTAATGGTCTGTTATGTCTTTTTAGATGCTGAGGGAAGGCATTACACCATTTTTCTCCTCTAGGACTTTGAATAATAACCTTTCGGTTTTGAGCAGAGAGTTTGGACCTGTGGGAAGACGGTCATGGATGTGAAGCCTCTTCATTCCCAGAGTTTTTGTATCCTTTGATGGAAAGGAAAGCCAGAGGGAGGGGAGTGGGAGATCTGGGACGTGATCATTCCCACACAGAGCAGCTCAGGCAGCATAAATTGTGGAAAGCTCTGTGCTCACATAACTTCTAATTGTCTTGTGACTGCAGTAAGTTTCAGACCAACAATGGGATAATGTTTGGTTGTATCACTGCTTAATGTCTCCATTTCTTTCTCTCACACACACATCCCAACACAGCCGGAAGAAAAGAAGCTTTTTGTAGTATCAGCTGTGACAGAGGTGAAGAATTGCTTGAGTTCTTATTTGTGTAACTGGTCAACTCACTAGCCAAGAAAGCCTTCTTTTTTTTTTTTAAATTAACCAAATGTGTTAGTGTCCATGAAAGGTGTATTTCTGTAATTATTTCTGTAAAATAATATCTTTTGCCTGAGCAAGAGCCCTGTTGTAAGGTTGCCTTTCTGCAAATCTTCCTGCTAATCGAATCTTCTGTATTTTCTTTCTTGCTTTTGTAGTAACTCTGTCGCTAAATGTAGTGAATGCAATTGCTAAAGTGATGGTGCCAGTATAAATTATTAAAATTACATGGAGTAATAAAAATGTGTTGTGTATAAAAAGATGCAGAACAAAGCAGTAGGACTCGAGCTTTTAAGTTACTTCAGAAAATTCTCTATATCTGTAATATGGACAAACTATACATTAAGCACAGTTGGGTTTTGTCTTTATGTGTTTTCTAAAGCAAAATGTTTGGATGCCATTTATTTTAGGTTTCCAGCTTTCCTTGAAGAAAACGAGATTGTGAGAGGTCTTCTCACAGGTTTTGGATAATTTTTGGAAGCATCCTGGGTTGGATGATTAAAAACATAGTGTCTAAAATCATAAGTCACTTCTGAAAATCTATGTGGTTTGTTTATAACAAGTAGCACTGAAAAGACTAAACTGTATGAAGATCACTTTGTATCAAATATACAAATTCATTAATTTAGTGCATAATGTCTCTTTTCTTTTTATTGAAACAGAGAAGTTCTTGAGAACCAGCAAATTAAATACAGCCTTTGTCACCTACTGGCCCTTTTACTACATATTAATACAAATAATCCATTTAAGTTTTTCCTTTCTTGTAGCAGGCACTCACAGAGTGGATATGGGAAGTGGTATGGAAAGTTGGAAAGAGATGCTAAACAGCACAGATGTAAGGTTGGTGTTGCACAAAAAAAGAGTTCAGTGCATAATCTCAGCCCTTGATGGAGAAGATATGGTGAAATGTTGACTTTAATTGCCATGGGACATAGATTAGCAGATGGTCCCATGGATAGACTGCTATCCATGTCTATAAATAGCATAAGATAATTTATGCAAGATCTCTCTTTTCTTTTATAGCTATCTCCCAATGTGTTGATATCTTTCTGGCAAGGAAGTATCCAGCACTGGAGCTGGAATATAGGTCCTGTTTAAAGCCTTGGTATCATGTGATTATGTTACAGCAAAAAAAAGCATCTGATCAAGTAGCTCCTGATTGAAAAGACAGGCTGTGACAGCCCGATCTGAATGCACCTTCATTTCAAAAATAACTTTCGGGTATCTGCAAGTCAGCTGGAATAATGGCTGGGAGAAGTGGGGAAGGCAGCGCGGCTCCGAGCGGGGTCAGGGAGCTTCGTGTGGTTCCTATCTCGGGCTGCTGAGTGGTGTTTTGCTTTGCACATCTCATCTGCCTTCAGCTTCCACCTCCCCACAGCTGGATGAATTTCTTTGCTCGAGGTCTCATTGCCACAAGCTGTTTTTCAAAGCTGCTTTTTCTGGCCAGCCCTGCACAGCTTTGCCTGCTTGTCTCCTTCCTCTCCTGCTGCCAGCACGCTCAGGTTTTGGGGTTGGTCCCCACGAAGCTGCAGTGCTGGGGGGTGTTTGCCTAGTTTAGGGCAACCACATTAACCCTGTTGGGGTCCAGCAGCTCCTGCCCAGCAGCTCAGTGCTCAGAGGGACCAGCACCTGCTCTTTACCACCTCTCAGCACAGGATCTGGACCTCAAGTGGCACTGTGGGACCAGCCATGACTGGAAGAGGTGTTCCAAGGAGGAGCTGCTGAAGCTGGTGGAAAACCTCGTGTCTCCAAGTACCCTCAAAGTACACAGGCTGAGCAGCCAAAGCACTCATAGGTAAGTGGCAGAAAGTTTTTGGGCCCTGCCATCTCTGTGTGCAGTCTGGATCCCCTGTATCAGGTTTTGCCTCCCGGACATGTAGACCCCGGGTGCTACAGTTGCTCCTTATCACTGGAGTTCATTTCCCTCTTTACTGGGCTTTCCCAGGCATCCCAGTCCATATCTCTCTGTCCGTGGTTTCTGTAACGGAAACCTCACTTTTGGGTTCATGTTTTTGGCTTTTCTGTCATTCAAGAAACCTCACATTTACAGGCTTGGCTGCAACTGTCACCGAGCAATTGGGAAACAGATTCCCATGGATGTCTATGCTTTTGAAGTTTTCTGTGCCATTTGTGTCTTATCCAAAGAACTCTCAGAAAACCCCACTTTTTAAGATATTCATCCATCATTGTGCAAAATTTGGCACTGTAAACCAGAGTCCAAGCAATTTTTATGTCCAGTTCTCCCTTGCTATTACACTGAATTAAGGAAGTACTGGTAAATAAGAAGTAAGCAAGGAACTTGTCTATTTAAATACAGGGAGTATTTTAAGACAGAGCACTTTTCCCAGCAGTGGTACAGTATCTCCCAGCCCCACAGAAGGGCTGAGTCATCCCTCTGCTCACCACCTGGGCAGGTAAATGAAAACATAACAGAGGACCTGCAGTGATTGACTTTATGTCATTTTGAGCCTGAAGTCGTTCAAAACCAGCCACCAGAAACATGGATTGAAAGATCAAGGTCCACATCCTTCTCCATGATAAATCTAAACCCCCATGGTTCAGTAGGGATATTCTGGATTTACCTACATGTAATTTAGAGCAGATTTTGGACCCTGCTCATGAGCATTATGCTTTTCCCTGCAGGAAGGAAGATTGATTCTGACCTTACTTAAACTAAGCAGCTTTAATCGTTCAGTGTGGAAACACCAAGACTGGGCTGGGGGCTGGGGACACAGACATGGGAATCCTATAATCTTTGGTTAAGTTGTAATGAAATTGTCCAGGATGAGAAGGAAACAGATGGATTCTGATTAATTTCTCACAAGTGTAGACCTCAGCATCCGATGCAACATATGTGGTGAGCAAATGTCACTCATGCCTCCAAAGTGCAGAAAAAATCACTATTGTCAGGATATATTCATTGGCATATTGGCTGCTGAACTCCCAAGGGAGTGAGGATGCTGTGCATTACATTTAGTCCTGAATTAAATATTCAGAGGCCGAGATACCTAACCCTTTCCTGTATGCCTCACTGGTTATCACAGTTGAACGTAATGAATTGAAAGAGGGAGGGGAAGGGAGATTTCCTCCCCTCCTTTGTGAATCGTTATTTACTGGGGAAGGAATATCAAGATGGCTTGATATTTCTGCTTTACAGAGTTCAGATGACTACCAATATAGCCTGAGTTAGGGAAAATAACGCAGCTTTGAGCTGTAAATGAGCAACTACACAACTTTCATCTTGTACTGAGAGAAATCAGAGCCCAGCTCTGTGTTTGTGGAGTTGTTCTGGGTTTTGTCACTTCTGTAATCTATTCCATGTAATTGCATATTTAAAGAAAATGAAGTTCATGTATTGATTTCCACTATATTGTTTAAGGCAGGTAAGATAAGAGGCCAGAGCTACTTTCTCTTGTCTCCACATAGTCTTAGGAAGTGGAAGGAGCCATGCATGTGAGTAAAGCGAGGCCCCATCTGCGCTGAGGAAAAAGATTCATTACAGATGACTTGTCCTGTCAGAATTACTGCCCTGGACTGTTTCTCGGAAGAGGATGTCACTAAGATATCTATTAGAGTATTTCAACCACAAACTTGAGAAATGAATATTGAGCAGTGGGTCTCTGGTGTAGCTCAGGCTCTGCCCCCATGCACAGCTCCCCCCTTTCAGTCACTCCCTCTGCAAAATCAAGAAATGTGCAGGTTAGTGTCTTCTCTTCTAAAAATGAATTCATCATTGGGAAAATGGGAAAAAATAGGAAAAAATGAGCTCCTAACTCACTGTATGTTGAAATTATATCTGTCTTAACTTGCACATTTCCCTCTCCTCCTTTGGCAAACACTGCTCCACTCACATTATGGGCTGATTTGTTTGTTTTAATGATCCTCCTTTTAACAAGGGAATGTGTTTTTGGTGGGTTTTTTTGTTTGTTTTTTTTTTTTTTTGGGGGGGGGCGGAAGCCAAATCATCTCACAAAGAGCTTTATTTCTGATTGAGGAAGATGTGGCTGATAGGCCTGGGGAAAGTTGGAGATATCCACGTTAGCTGCTGTCATGCACTGGCTGAAGCTCCCTCGCTCTTCCTGTGCAGCCCTTTGTTTTGTTCTGAGTGGAAGATGCAGCAAAGCTCAGTAATAGCTGGGACTGTGCTAAAGAGCGCCCAACTGCTGAAGTCATAACCTTTGTTTTAATTAAGACCCCTAGTTTTGGAAAACCTGACCTGAGATTCTTGTTTCCCTTTGTCACCATTTAATATTGTGACCTGTGCTGGCCTATGGTCCCCTCTCACCTCGTGGAGCACAGCAGTGTTTAGTTTGACTTCATTGCTCATTAGAGACAACTAGTAGTCTCTGTGCTTAAATCTTTAAAAATTATAATAAGACAATGAGACTCATTTCTCAGGAAGCTGAGTGCAATTGAGTGTTGGGTTTGTTGAGATTTCTGATTTTTTTTTTCTGAAATGGGTTGTTTCCAACATTTTCCCCCTGTTTTTGCCTTAATTATGTACCAGAACTGAGGTAACAATTTGTGCATCTGCAAACTTTTTGAACACAGTACTCTCTTTGTCAGCTGGGACCTCCTGTTCAGTTTTTCTGTTTTTCCCATGGTTCTTGACAATGAATCACTTACAGGTCCCTCCATTAAGCTGTTGCCAGTGCAATGGGACTAAGTTTGATCATTGCTTATTGCATCAAGGCAAAATAACATAAATCCTCTGTCGATCTCCAAAGTCACTGAGCGAGATCAAACTTTCTTTTTTCCTTGTTTTATAACGTGCCACTGGAATTTTCTAAAAATGTTACAGTCCCCTTTGCTATCCTGGAGACTAGAAGCTGTTCTGGGACTCCTTGGCTCATAAAAGTGGTGACATTGCAAAGCTACATCAGGATTTTTTGACCCAGCTTGTGTTGCGTGGAAACCTCACAGTCCCACGATGCCATCCCAGCTAAATACATGGTTTGCTGAACAAACCTGCCCACTGCTTTGCTTGGCAGAGGTTTTTGTGGACCACCAGGAAAGCCTGAAGCCACAGGAAAAGGTGAAGCCAAGGAGAGAGGTGGGAGGTGGACTTATAGGGAAGATAAAATGGTGGGTGTGGAGATTTGTATTAATTAATTGCAAACCCAGAGAAAATAGGAATATTCAACAAGTACAGAAATAGCTGGTGACCAAAAATATTTCCCTAACTCAGATAATTGAGAATATACTCAGTCAAGTGAAGCCATTTTCAAGGTGCAGAGTGATGAGGATGGGACCTGAGTGCACGTTGTCTTTGTCTCTTCATCTGAGGCCTCGCACATGAAAGTCCCAGTTGCTGCTTCCTGTGTTCAGCAAACCAGTAGAGATATTAAATTGGGGCATAATGATGAATGAAACTGTGGGATGTGTCTTGATTATCCCAGGTTTCTAATGTATAATTGAATTATTTTGGTAAGTGTATTTCAAGCCCTTTGATTTCTGGCCTCTGTTTTTAATTACTCAGCCCCCTCTTGCCCTTGTGCATTATTATGCTGCTCATTAGCATTCAGTGAGACTACAGAAGTTTGACTTCTGAATAAAGTAGCGTACAAAAGAGAAGGGATGCTTTTTATCTTACCACTTAATAATTTAAATGGAATCCTTTTCTTTAATCAATGTTTAATAGTACAATAGTTGTTTATTTAAACTGTGCTTTGCCTAATTTTGCAAACAAAAAAGAGGCAGGATAAACATGTTTAGAAATAATAAGCTTTGTAACCGTTTTAATCTCCAAAAGATTTAAAATCTCTCCAGCACTTCTAATGTCGGTTCATCTCAACAAGGCACTAACACGGGCCTTGAATGTATCTGTATCGTTCATGCAGTGTTAAGAAGTACAAGCCTATTTTTTATTTGAGGGAAGCAGAAAACCCTGCTAATTGCAAAACTGAAAGCTACTCAGCAGCGTTAATATTGTTGGCATGACTGCCAGCTGTGATGATTAGGATGTGTGACAGAGGGAGAGATAATTTGATCACAGGCCTGGGGACTAGAAGCTCCAGTGTCCTGCTCCTTCCCAGTACACCTGCAAAGGCAAGGAGAATACAGCTCAGCCCCACAGTGCCCGAGCTTTCTGGGAGGGGGGTCCTGCAGGGCACAGTGGATGCCATAAATATGTGAGTCACACCAGGTGGAGGGGATGGGAGCTCAAGCCTGGGCGTTGACCTCTCAAAGGAAATAGCTTTATGGGGGGTTAGTAACCAGGTGTGAAGGCTCTGCATCTGTGGTGCTTGTTCTGTGTCATCAGCAAAACGTGGCTTTGGATGGGGATTGGACACTGTGGGCCAACAACTGGGAACCTGAGCCACGGCAAGGTCAGGGGGACCCTCAGAACCCGACATAAAAGAGACGGACTAAAGCATCCGTCCCTCTGCTTGGCTTCCTCATCTGTAAAACAGGAATTGATCAGGGATATCCTGAGGATTTAGAGATATCTGGAGACCGCTTTGGAGGCATTAAAACCAGTGAGCATAATATCTGCATTTCAAAGTACTCTTTGGACCTCTTAATTCATTTTGACAGCAATGCTGCACAAGAAATGTGGCTGCCTCCATTGTCTGGATGGGAAAACTGAGACTCAGGGATGGCGGTTGTGGAAGGAAATGTGAGCACAGGACAGCACCAGGCCAGAGAGAGCTGTGAACTCCTGTCCCCTGTGGCTCAGCAGCCCACTTGTAAGAGCACCCACAGCTGGTAAACTCCTCCATCTCCACATACCAGGGGGTGCTGATCCTGTGTAATCCCTGTCTGATGTCCTGACCAGTCTAGTTTCAACAAATTGTACTCCAGGCAGAAAGACCAGACCTTTTTTCTGCTGATTTCTGTCTCCTGTCCTCTAAATCATTCCCTTTCCCATCAGTATATCCAGTTCTCTCCCTTTCCCCCAGATCTACTTCTCACATTTCTTTATGCAACCTTGGAGCTCCCTCCTCTCTCTGCCTTTTCTGTGTCCCCTTTTCTAGGCTCACTAGAGGTCTGGAGGGGTGTTAAATGCCAGGAGCAGTAGGCAAGAAGGTGACAGCTCCTCATATAAGGAATGAGATGAATATTTGACTGTATCATAACTCTTGTTGATTAAAAGAGCATAGCTGAGTTGTGCTTACATGAGATGAGGGAGAGCTAAGGGGATATGGACCCTTTCTTTCAGGCTAAATGAATTTATCCAGGATGTGAGAGTCTGCTCCTGTATTATTAATTTACAATGAATGGTGGTGTGAAAGCTGCTGAGATTTTTACTGTTTTTCACTTGTGCACTAGAGAAGTTGCAGAAAGACAACTCGAAAGACAATATGGAATTCCACAGCAGCAGCCAACGAGTGATTTCCTGTGATGAAAGTAGCCTGCCCTGTTCCACAAGGCATTTTTTCAGTGTTTCTTCCAATTTAAGGAATGTTTGTCTGGGAGGATGATGATTTGTATCACACCAGGATTTAGGTAATATAGCCGAGATGAACCTACTGTTGCACTGAGCCCTACGATCACTTACGGTGAGACACTGCCCTCTCTCACAGAAATGGGACTCTATACATATTTAAATTCATGACTCCCACAGAAGCACGTATTTGAACATCACTGTTTAGACAAGCACCAGAGCTACGGGAGAAACTGAGGGTGTAAAGTGAGGTGATAAAGGTTGCACAGAGTCAGCGGCAGAGCAAGAAGCAGAATCCGTTTCCCAGTGGCTGCTGGAAAAGCTGTTCAAGTGACCCCGGCTTTGTAGCCAGGGAAACACCATCTTTCATTTTTCCCATTTAAACTAAATTTGTGAAGGCGATGATTTATTGATAACCCACAGGACTGTGGGGTAGGGGCAGCAGCGATCAGACATGCGGTAAGAGGCGGGGGGAGGTTGTGGTCCTGACCCCCCGCACCCTTCTCAAGTTGCGGCTGTCTCCCAAAGATGCTGCGAACTCCGGTTCGGCTGCGAGCTAGTAAACGTCTCCTGTCTCTTCCCTCGGCTGAGCAGCGACCACTCGGATGCTGAAATAAGGTCAGGGCTCCGTCAGGCGGCTAAAAACCCGGGCTGAGGGAAGGCTCTGCCTCTGGAAGGCAGCGCGATCTTCCCCGGCAGCATCCCGCTGCCCGGAGTCGAGGAAGGGAGGGAGAGAAGGAAGGAGGAAGAGAGGGAGGGAGGAGAGGGCACCTCGCCCGAGCAGCGCTGGCTCTGCGCTCGCCGTGCGCGGTGGGGTCAGGTACGGGGGGAGCGGAGGTGGGAGAGACAGCGAAGCCGTGACACTGCGCTTCCAACCCCGTTTCTGAGGAGGAGGAGGAGGAGTGGGAGGGGAGTTCCAAAGCCACTTTGGGCGATGCGCCGCTACGTGCGGGAGTCTGTGCGGAGAATCCTCCTGGTAGCCTGAACGCCGGGTGCGCTCCCCGCTCCCTCGTGGGTGATTCCCCCTTCCCCGCACCTCGTTCCTGCCTCCGCAGCCACTCCTCGGACGAGACGGCGGCCAGGTGAGCAGTACCGGGGAGCGGAGCCGGGGGCCGGGAGGTGCGGGGCTGCGGCCGGGGATCTCCTCCGGCTGCCCGGGCTGGGGCTCGATGCGGGGCCGGGCCGGAGCTGGGGCTCCCGTCCGGGAGGGGCTGGGCTGTGCTGGGCTGGGCTGTGCCGTGTCCCCACCGCTGCCGGGGCTGGTGGTCGGTTCCGCGCGTCCCGGGCGGGGTGTGTGTGATCCGCGCCGGGGGGAGGCAGCCGGGAGAAACATCGCTTCGTCTGCCGTGTAACTTGTGTCTCGGAGCGCAATTACCGGGAGTGCGGTGGCTTAACAGTGGCTTATCTGTTCCCCGAGAAGCCATGCGTGGCTGGCGGGCTGCCCAGCCGGGGGCAGCGGGATCCCCTGCTCCGGGCACCCCCCGCGCCGCAGGTGTCGGGGGTGTTTGCTCTTCTCAGTAGGTGTGGAGAGAACCCCGCGGGCTGGGCAGGCTCCGACGCTGGGAGAGTGACTGTGTGAGTGTCAGTCCGAAACACTCCAAGTACTGATGTTAGAGTTAAATATACCTCTCTACTAGTGTGTCTGCACGCGATTCATTTACTGCCACCGTTATTTTAGTGATGGAGGTGTCGCTAGAAAAGGGACAAGCTTGCTCTGCAAATACCACTCTTCCCCCCCCCCCCCTTTATAAAAAGGTTTATAGTTTCAGCTACCGATTTCGTGGCTCCTGAAATACTTTCATTTCCCAGATCACTTGGTTTCTCACCACTGGCAATTTCATCTTTCTGAGTGGGAGATCTCGAGGATTTACTTTCTTTTAAAGAGGGCTCCAACAGTACCCTCTCCTTTCAGCGAGCCATGTGTTATATCCTGACCACAGCAACTTCACTTTGACAAAAGAAAAGCTGGAAATAAGCACTTAAGAGATGCGACTTTCCCTGTTTCAACAAGTTGCTTTGTTCTCTGCTCGCGTAATTTCCTCCAAGACGCGCGGTCATTGTCGTTAGTAGATGATGTGGTGATACGTGTGATGTTAAACCTGCAGTCACCGGGGATTAATGCACGGGCATGACATCACCGACAGCCAATGAGGGGATGGGTTTGGACACGTACTGACCCAAACTGTCTTCCAAACTGATGTGGTGATCCTGCCATGCTCCTAAGGAATAATGCAAGTTTGGTGGTTTCCTAGCATAGTGTGACTGTATTTCTCGGTCTTGAGTCCTCTTCTGAGACTGTCACCGTTCATTAAACAGCCTCATGTCTGTAGTTGGTCTGGTTGGTTAAAGGTTTCAGTCCTTGGGAAGAGACTGTTGAATATGGACATATTAGTTCCCTGGCACAGAGAGAGATAATGTGACTGAGCTGGTTTCTGGCAGAGTATAAACAGCCAGAGTTCTAAGCCCTTGTGGCAGGAGAACTACCAGAACAGCATGTTTGAGCACACAGTGGTTCCACCTGTAGTAAATTGCCTCCTTTACCTTATTGCTTGGAGTAGAGCTGCTCACGTGGAGGTTGGCACAGACCCCGTGCCAGGGGAGTGAGGAGGGAAGCCGTGCAGCCAGGTGAATGCTGCCGTGGCTGTTGAGGCAGGAAAGTGAGTGTTTCCTGCTGTGGCTCCTGCTGCGCTTCACCCCGGGACCTCGATGTCTCCGTGCTGCCAAGGTCTAGCAGGTCTGAAGCCCTCGGCCTCAGTTCCTGTTCCTTTGCTCTAGGGTTGCTCAAAAACTCAGCTGTCTTGGGTGGCTTTTGCAGAATTGCAACAGATGTTGCCTGGCATGGTCTGGCTCCTGAAATGTGCATTTCGGAGTTCAGGCTGCCTCTTCTGCCTAATGTTTCCTTAACAGTCGTCATTCACAGCAGACTTATCCAAGTCCCCTGCAGGTCAGCCAGGGGCTTCCCCACAGGCTGTGCAAGACCCTTTGTGTCACTATCACAAATATTTGCAGACAAATCGCTTATATTACCTTAAATATTTCCTGTTTGCTAGAATTATTAATGCTGAGAGTAAATTTTTTGCATACAGACTTCATCCCTCAAGTCTTTTAACGTTTTTTGTTGTAATTTATATGTAGGTACACACACACGTTCCCCTATCAGTGCCATTGCATCGAGAGCCCTCTACACTGAGGGACCCACACAGACTGTTAGCAATATGACTGACATGCCTCAGAGTTGTGTGTGATCCTTATGCCTTCGTTGTCAATAAGACGTGACAGGATACATCTAATGAATTACCTTTAAATTAGAAAGCAGTAAACAAGCCATTATTGGATTAGAGGAATATTAAAATTAGAAGAACGTTAGAGTCTTTTGATATCCTGTGGCACATTTTTACCAGCTAGGAAATGACACGGGTTGCTGCAGAGAGAGAGAGGGTCTCTAGAGAACTGTAATGATTTTCATCTGTGTGAAATAGATTTTTTTTAATGCTATTACTTAGTGTCTTATGTTTTAGATGATGCTGTAGCAGATTTCTTCCCCCCCCCCCCCCCCCCCCCCCTTCTAGTTTCATATTGATGTTTGATATATTTGTCTGAGTGACTTCGGTGCTTGTGGAAGGTACAGGTTTGATGTACTCTGATGGCTAAAAAGCTCCTAATTATTGAAGAAAAACACAGGCAAAATGAAACAAGAGCCTTGGTGATAGATTTTAGTCCAACACTGAAGAGCCCTCTGCCTTGCCAGGGTGCAGAGATTGTCTGGGTTCATGCCACTTATTCTGTGGCCCTTTTCCCTCAGCTGCCTAGAAGGCTGCTCCAGCTCTGGTAATTCTGGGATATTATTCTGACTGCATAAAAAGTTTCACATTGACTTTACTGAGACCCTTAAGAACTAGATTAAATCTACCAGTTCTCCTGGTCATACAGCTCAGGTGCAGGTGTTACCTGGTATTGCTTTCCAGATGTGACTGCTCTGGATTAGATATGAACTGGCAACTGGTTGCTGGTACGTGTGAGCAGCCCCTGATCTCCCCATGCCAATTTTCTATTAATTGAAGGCCAGCACCTGCTGTCCTCTCTCAGGCAAAGCTGCCCAGTTAAGGAGGGGGCTGTGAGTGAAAAGAGCAGAATTTGGCCAGTACTCCTCAAGTGTTACCAAAAAAAGGTACATATTTTGTATGTACATTTGATGGAAAAATATTTGATGAAAAGCAGTTAATTCTCAGGTTCAAGCAAAATAAAGTTTCTTATGAAATCTTAAAATTATTATTGCCACCTGTGTTGGCCATTGAAAAAAATAAGCTCAATCTAGAACTAAGCTTGAATTCGTGGGTGCAAAAATTGTTTTTGTTTGGAATGTCAATCTTTAATAACACTCTAAGACCAATCTTTTATTGTTTTAAACTCACTATCAATATGAATATGGATCAACAAGGTACCTTGGAGTGCTAAGCCTCATTTGAGTCTCCTGAGGAGAGCCTCGAGCATCCTGTTTTTTCCTGGATTTTGGAAGCACATTCAGAATAAAGATCTCTCCTATATAAATACTTTTCATCCAAGGTATTGGATTTTCCTTGTCTCACTCTCACAGTTTATGGCCCTGGGACTCCTTGCCCCTTCTCGAGGTCTAGTAGAACTCCTTCAGCATCTCTTTTTCCCTTTGAAAAATGTGATAACCATCATGCAAGCGGTTGCTTTGAAGCGGGTGCCAACCCTGCAGATCAGAAGATCACAGCACACTTTCACCTGAGGTCAGGCAGCTCGAGCTGGGCTGCTTTGCAGTGGCAAAGCATCCTGAATACTTGCAAGCAGTGGGGATTTCTGTCGGACCGTGCCACTCAAGCCTCTTTGCTATTCTGAAGAGGCTTGTAAGGAGGAACAAAGCACTGCGGATTTCGCCAGTTTTCCTCTATTTTGTATTTCCCAGCAGTTATTTTGGAAAGGCTGTGAGCTGAAAGGCTGATTTTCTCGGACTTGGTGCAACTGTGCCATAGTAAAGCTCAAACGAGGAAAGTGGTATTGGGTATCTCCGTGACTCCAAAGGTGACCTGTTGTTTTTATTGCCCCTTCTCTTGTGTTACAATTTCAGTTACACTTTACAGGAAACATCTATGGAATGAAAACTCTGGTGGGGTCAGGGCTTTCTACTAGAAGGAGATTTCCCTCTGCATAGCCTCAGTACGAGTTTTCTCCCTCCCACTTTTAAAGTAACAGTTGTGTTACGTGTGCTGTGAGATGTAACAAGGATAAATGTATTAAGGGGCAGCAATCCCATCCTTGGTGTTACATGATGATAAAAGATGGTTAAAGAACTTAGTCCTTGATCCTTGATGCAGAGCTCTTTCCCCTTTCTGTTCTCCAGCAACTTGCCAAGCACAGCTCAGCCATGTGCTGCATCCTTCTGAGCTGAAGGACACGGTCTAACTGCAAACAGCCTGTTTCTGGTTCTGGAAGCAATAAACCTTCTATATATAAAGGAGGGAGCAGAACTCTGATGCTTTAGCTCCTCTTTGTAGGCTTTTTTTTTTCCTGACCTGCAAGAAGCTACTAACTAAACCAGAAGCATTTGAGCAATGCCTAGATGTGGATAAACCAATTAACAGGAGTCCTTTCAGCTTTTTAAAACAAATTGCGAATTTCGGGTTCATATTTGCATAATTCAGGTTATTAATTCATGTGTTTGCATTTCCTAAACTGTGTGCCAGATTCCCATTTGGCGTGAGTTTGAGTGTTAATCTCAGTGTAAAGGGGAAAAGGTGGAAATTGAGTTATTGTAGGAAGCACTGAAGGGTTAGTGATTTTTCTTTTTGACAAAATTAAATGAGTTTCTCTCTTTTCTGAGTCATTTCTGTGTCACCTCAGGTATTCAGTGAGAAATTCAGAAACTCTTAATTGATAAGGTACCTCGTCTCTCCTATATGCATCTCTGGGATTTATATATACTGCGAGTTAATAAAACTTCCAGCACACATTCTGTGCATGTGTAATTAAGGAGTGACTGCCCCTCGGTGTCATTTGCTGTGTTATGTAGATTCCAGTTGTGGGGATGATGGTATTTTATGCTGTCATATAAAAGCAGGAACATCCCTGCATGAGCGAATCTGTTTGAAGGACCAGGCTGTGGCTGGTTTAGTCTAGAGAGCAGTTACCCTCGGATTTCTTTGCTGCTTCCATTATTCAATGAGAATTATGTGTGTTTATGATAGTCGGATCAGCAAACAGAAGTGCATTGCAGATGCAGATATATTGTGAAGTACAGCGGTTTACATTAATGGGAAGGATTTATCTTGTTGCTGTGTTGAATTTATGATGCCAAGCTGTGATATTTTCCTGTTTCAAAAATGTTATATTGCAGTGAGCTGATACCAGGGTGATAAAATAAATGTTTCTTTTTTAATTCAAGCCACCGTAAGATGCTAATAATGTTGGAGACAGGAAGAGAAATGCCGTATTTCAGAAATTAATAAAATGCATCTGTATTATGATTTCCTGGCAAAATTAACTCAGCTTGGGCTCCTAAATGAAAGTTCTTGTTATGTTTGAACTATTAAACAGGTGTGGTTCCCTATAATTTACAAGGGCATGTAGTGATAGGACAAGGGGGAATGGCTTTAAACTGAAAGAGAGCATGTTTACAGGGTGTTATAAATTTAGATATTAGGAAGAAATATTTCATGATGGAGGTGGGGAGGCCCTGGCACAGGTTGCCCAGAGAATCTGTGGCTGCCCCATTCCTGGAAGTGTTCAAGGCCAGGTTGGATGGGGCTTGGAGCAACCTGGGCTAGTGGCAGGCGTCCCTGCCCATGGCGAGGCAGCTGAAACTTTACAGTCCCTTTCAGCCCATATCATTCTATGATAATTCTGAAAAGAATATAGAGAAGCTCTAGGTGCTGGTGATGGTCCCTTCACTGAGCATTCAGGCAGCTCAAGTTCCTTGCTTGTTTAATTCCAGTTTACTGGCAAAGGCTCAGCAGACAGGGTTACTAGGAAGGAAGGAGTGGTCATGTCTTGCCCTTTGCTGTTACCTCCTCCTCTGGCCTTGCCAGGGGCTGTGGCAATGCCAGGGCTGTACTCAGGATATCCATTTCCCCTGTTCCTAGAAAAGGCAAGGAAACCTTCATGAGAGAAGGCTGTTGTGGCTACTCTGCTCTGGGGCCACAGTACTGCTTCCTCCCCAAGGAAAACCAGGACGCAACAAGCCAGTGGATTTAACATTGGTCAGGTGGTGTTGATGTTATGAAGCTAAACCTTTTTGTCTCTGTATATGTGCAGCTGTGCCTCACTCTGAGAGCGTTTTACTGGTTTCACTGGAATTGTCCCAGCATGAATACAGGCAGCTGTGAAAGCCTGATCCTGACTGTCTGGCAGGCTCGTGTTCACTGCATTACTATTTGTGCTGAGCACTGTCAGTTTAATGACTGTGAAGCACCATGGTTAGAAGTCAAGTGCTATAAAATTTTCCCCAAACACAGATCTAGAGCAGTGAGTGGACCTGCACATAAAATAGTTTATTGAATCTAAACAAAGGATTAGTCATTTGTGGGATATAGAAAGATTGTCATACGTGTGTATTCCTGTTACGTTACTCCGTTAAACAGTGTCTCTGAACCTTTGAGTTAATACCCATTATTTGGAGGCACATGGGAGAGTATTTGACATTGGCTTGTTTAGCTGAAAGGTACTACTGGAGTAACAGTTTCACTGTGGAAATACCAATTATGGGTGTTTGGGCTTAGCATGGGCTGAAGGGGGGAAAAGAAAAAAATTATTTTAGTACTAAATTATCCCCATATTTTTGGTGTGCTGGTGAAATGATTAATTCTGCTTTTGTTTAGTAACAGATCTGTTTCTGTTCATGGACCATTAAAAGAACATAATTTTCATAGAAACAATTACTTTAAAAAACCTGCACTGACTGTCTTATAGTAAGAGAATAGTAGGTAAAAAGGACTATCCCTCCTTTTCTACACCAAATTGAAATGGAGGGATGGATCTGAGGTGAAGCAGGACAATTTCTGGCAGAATCAGTGTAACCTTCCACCTGAGAAATGAATAGGTTCATTTAGTTCATTAAGTGTTAGAAATTAATTGGTATTGAGCTTATCCACATACTTAAGAGCATTTCCCTCCAGAACATTTCCTTCCTGTAGATGTTTCTAATGTAATCTTAGGGTATATATATCAGTTTAACAATGGAATAATAGTCACAGAAATTCTAAACCTTTAAGAATAATTACTGTTTATAGCTCTGAAAAGGGTTCAGCACTTTAAATAGAATTACTCATCCTGCCAGTGTGTATCATTCAGCTATGAAATGCTCCAGGTGCAGTTTGCTCACAGGTTGCACCCCAGATGGGTTGTGTTTTTGGGTGGATGAACAGGTAGCTGCATTCACCCAGTGTCTGCTGATAGCTGTAAGAATGAGAAGGAAAACGTGTCATTTAAGCAAAATTCTTGGGTTTTGTAAGTATTAGGCATTCTTTTTCCTGACCATGTTCTTCAACAATGAGTAAACAAACTATTACTCCTAAATCTTGCTTGGAAATGCAGTGGAGACAGGCAGCTATTTATAATTTGCATATATGGAATATGCTTAATTGTATTATGGCTAAAAATCTGATATACCTTCTGTGTTTTCCTCATGTAAGAGGAAAAGTAAAGACTGAGTAAAGCCAAACAGGTTTTATTTTAAATGCCTTTTTTTTTCTACAGCAGAAACATCTTCAGTTACAGTTAATGAGTATTATTGTCTTTTGTTTAAATTCTTTGTTACAGACGCTTAGAGCAAAAGGGCATTAATAATAAAAAGGCCTTCTTCTCTGGAATGTCTATCTGATAATGGCCTGTATGATTTAAAAATAATACTGTAAAATAATTGGTTTTCAAAGGAATAATTTTGTATAATTAATTGGAGGGCAAAAGGAAAATCCGCGTCCTCCAGACAAATGCAATGTCTCTTTAAATACCCAAACAATTTTTCCTTCTATATTTCCACCCTCAAGACCACAATAATATCAAATCTCATTCAGGTTATACTTAAATATGACCAAACTGATAATTACATTATTACAGAGAAGGGCAGGATAGCTGGAGGGTGTGTACAAGGTGCATTAGTACTGCAAATAGAAGCTGATTTACTTATTGATAGTGGAGACACGTTTTAGACACTTTATAGAATTAACAATTGATCAGCTTGTTAGGTTCTAGTTCTTCATAAGCACAGCATGTTTATTCATTATTGTCATTACACGGTGCAAGCAGCTGAGGTCGTGATTAGTAAGGCAAGATCTAAAAAAATTTAAACTCTCTTAAATACAACTTCTGCAATGGGCAGTGTATGAGCAATGCGCCGATTCTCCCTTCCCAGAAATAAATATAACATACACCTGCCCAGTTCATTTGCATTTCATTTACATTTTTCAGAACCATCAGATTTAGTTATTTCCCAAATGCCAGCGATTCAGGCTTGTAAAAGTACAATAAGATGGGCAACATAAAAGCATTACTTTCAGATTGCCTCGGTCACTGTAAATACCCACCAATCTATAGTATTGCAACTGATAAACGAAACAAGCTGCTGAAGGAGAATGGAATGATGTTATTCCAATAAATATATCCATGATTGTTTGTTACTAAGCATAAGTTATATCTTGTAAATCAGCATTGACTTAAGCTTGAGCAAACTCGATAGCAAAAATTCCCACAGAGGCTTCTCCTGCTGTATATGACTAATATATTAAAGAAGATAAATAGTCATTTTTAAAACTTATTACACAGTAGGATTGAACAGAAGAGGAAACCATTTTACAAACCTGAAAGTTAAGGTCACCTTGAGAAGAAAAGGACACTTAAGATGACTAGAAAAAGTCTGTTTCCTCCAGAAATTGAGATTCAAGTTTACTCTTTTCACGGTGTCTTTTATAAAGCTTTAGAATCCCAAGTGTAAAACCAGAGTTAGTTTTGATGTGCAAATATTTCAAAACTGTGTAGTGGATAGCCATTTAGACACTTGCATCTAACCAGTGCTACAGATTAGCTTCCCGTCTCATACTAATAAATAAAATACAGAATAATAAATAATAAAGAATAAAAAACAGAATATGAAGCTTTTTTGATAGCGACATTCATAATATAACCCAGCATTAGGGCTGAACTTTCTAAAACATTTAATTGGGCTGTCATAATAGTTTTCTACTTTTTCCTTTTTCTATTTATAAGCATTTTGAAAAATTATCATGATGTATATTTTAGTCATACTGAACACTGTCAAGCTTTTGGTTCATAATTCAGACTTTTAGGAGTATGAAAATGTGCTCAATAGCATTTTCTTAGGGCTTGCTAATAAAGTTAATGAAATATTTTTCTATTAGTCAGTCTTATCATAGATAATACTGTACCCTTGTTTGAGCTGTAGCAAATCAGGACAACATTGATTTTCTTTAAGAGATGAATAATGAAAGATCTATATTCTTAAATATGTAGATAAAGATAAGTAACTTAATTAAAAAATTATCAGTGGAAGGTAGTAAGATGAATTAGCTGTTTTAATTTGTTGTATATGTCAATATGCTGCAACATAACCTGGAGTTTTACCCAAAATCCATTTATGATACCTTTTTCTTCATTTTTTCAGTGTAATTCCGTAGTGCCTTCAATTGCTTATTCTTTTGAAAATCGCTCATGTATAGGGAATGTTAAATTCTTGGAACTATCTGCCCCAACTTCAGCTTATGTAGGCATTGAGTCTGCAGATGTTTGATGTCCAGAGCAGCGCAGCCTGATGAAAATAGTTCTGCTCTGATCAATAGTGATGTTTACAGGCTCTGTCTCCAGCGGTGGAAGTCAGGTTACGAGCCTGATTGTTTTTCCAGTGACTGGCAAATTCTGCTCTTTGATCACATGTGCTATGAATATCCTGGCAAAATTCCAGGCTAAATTGCTTGCTATTTTTTGACTAGCTTTACAAATTATACATGATGGAAAAAGGGACGTCTCCGGGCCTCCGTCTTTCCTCCAGTGTTGCTTTTAATATTGAGTAGACATCATCAGGGTGCACAGTGTAGGGGAGGAGCTGTTAGGACGAGCTGCTCTATTAAGATGTGGTAGTTGATCTTATTTAAAGGAGGAGATAAACAGCCCTGTGCTGGAAGGGCTCCTCTGTGTCGCACACCGTGGGGTTTTTTTTGGTCTCACATTAACGAAGCAGGCACCCACACCCGTTCCACTGGTGGATCCTCTGGTGGGAATAATTGTGTGTATAGTGCTGTGCCTAGAATAAGACTTTCACTATTCTCATGCTTAAATTCTAAGTGACTCCCAAGTCGTGCTGGTTTTCAAGCTTGAGTCTCCAATCTCAGTGCAGCTACAAATACATGATTTGACAAGCACGGCTGAGCTTCTGCTTCAGGTCCTTGGGTCACTGCCTTTCTGTTGCAAATGCATTGTCCAACGGCTGGTTAGAAGGTTTTTTTAAAAAAAAAGGCTGTTTTTTCTAGACATCTCTGTTAGCTATCCAGGGTAAGACAAAGCTGGTTCACAAAGATTTTCAGGTTTTTCACCTTCTCCTCATTAGACTCAAGGCTGTCCTGTTTGAAATGACTCATCTGGGTGATGAGAAAAGGGGCACGTTGTAGGTAGGCAATATCTGTTATAGGAAGGGATTGGGGAGAGACTTTATAAAATCTCTGGGTAAGGCATTGCTTGGTAGATAAGACATGAGCTGAGCAGTGTGTTAGGATGTTTCTGTAGAGCTTCCCTGGGATGGTTTCACAATACAGTGTGTGATTTGGGCAGGCAAATTTTATTCTTCCTACTCTACCCAGTAATGCCCTGGCAAACTGTGAAGCGTTGAGGAGATATTGGTATCCTCCAAGCTTCAGGCTTTACTTTGTTTTACCTTGTTTTATTCACTTTGTCTTGCTATAGCTTTTGATTAAACACATCACTTCTGTCACTGAATGAGTAGCAAACACTTGCCGTGGATTTTGCTCCATTAGGAGTAATGGATGGGAGTGTTTCTTGTCCAGAACAAGACTGTCAGAATCCAAGATGTAAATAAGAGCCAAGGCAAATTAATTGCAAACCTGTCAAGCCTAGTCTGTCTGTATTTTTATTACACGGTGTCCAGAAGATCTTTCTGGGAGATTGTTTTTTTAAAAATCCTGTTCCTTGTGCAAATCCAGCTGAAATTTACCCAGGCACAGCAGAGGTACTGTTACTGGTCCTCTGTGCTAAGGGAACAACCTCTGGATTCTCCCTTTAATTCATCATTTTTGCTCCACACTGTACAACACACACACAGCATATGGTTGTGGTTCTGTATTTTGGGACAAGCATCTCAGGAGACCAGTGGGCCAGAGGTCTCTGATGGATAAAAGCTCCAAGGAATCTCAGATAACCTGTGTCCAGACTGTTGCAATGGAACTAACGCCAGGCTCGAGTGCTGCATTCAGAGAGCTCTGCTAACTTCTCCTGAGTGGAGAACAGGAAGCTTCAGAAAGCAATACTTTGCAGTTAGGATGACTGTCGTAGGAATATTACATTATTAAATAAGAAATTTTTCATATTCTTGAAGACCAGATGCTGAGACCTTCAGGTTAAAAAGGCAATAGATTGTTTATGCTATACTGCTATTGTCAGGTAATAAATTGGATGGTGCTATTGCAAGCAGAGAAATAATTAAGAATTCTGGTACAATTGAGCAGTCAAATTTAAAAGGACAAAATAATGGTTTAAGAATCCAACTGTCTTTGGCTGGAGAGCAAAAATAATTTAAAATGATAAACCACACCCTCCATTGCCCATTTATTCTGTTTTACACAGCAGTGTCAGTATTCCAAGTGGGTTCTTCTGTCTTTCTGACGTACAGAAGCTGCTGTAAGACACTTCATACTCACAAGTATCTCCTCCAAATCACACAAGCTGAATGAAGCTGAACAAATAAGTACCCAGAAGTACCCAAGTATTTATTCTATTTGCCCAAAGGCCTCAGCTTAGAAAAAGAAAAAGGACCATGAGAGCAAAATTAGGGTGGTTGCACTCTCTAGAAAATGTCCTTTGGGTTTGGCTCACCAAACACTTTCTGTGAACAGAGGATGAATTTTGGCCATTTAGGGGAGGATAGAGATGGACAGAACTTCATCCATGGTTAAAAAATGAAGTATTAGACTAAACTGACAGTAGATAGCTATGTGAAAATGAGTAGGGTTTGCCTAGTGAATGGAACAGCTCTAAATTAAAAGTCTGTACCTTTCTTTTTGGATGTGGTGGTACCCTCTGGTGAGTGAAGGTTCAGTTATCTGCAGCTTCTCTTGCTAATCTTGGCCAAAACACCTGCCACTGAGTGATTTTTTTCCTTTTTTTTTTTTTTTTTTTTTTTTTTTTTAATTAAGGTTTCCATTAAAGTAGAAGACTTAAATTCCTGCTCTGGTCCCTGAGATGTAGCACATTTTTAATGACAGCAGTTTTTAATCTAAACCAGTCCTGTGACTGTCTTTGCTAATGGGCCTTCCTCCAGCCTGTGTGACTGCCTTGCCTTGTGCCAGGCTGTGGAAATGCTGTGTGCAATAACCCTAGAATTTGAATCAATGATGCAACCACTCCATAGGCCTCTTAAAAGATGTATCTCACAGTGCAGGAAACTCAGGTGGGAACAGTTAAAGCGAGAGAGTTTCACTTTTGTGTTCCAGTTCATCAATCTTTAAAGAGACACGAGCAGGTCAAATGGGTCTAACACTGATTGATGAACAAGGAGAATCCCTTTTTAAAGGAATCACAATTCATCTCCAATGGCCAACTGAGAAATTAAATAAAAAGATGCAGCCACTGGGGTCCTGGTGGGGGAGAACTTAATTAGCTCAGCCCTCACATGCTCTTTATTGAGTCATCCCTTGGAACCCATAACCCAGCCCGACTGGGTTTTTGCAGCCCATTATGTTTTTGTTCAGAGAGCTATTACTGGGTCTGAGAACTTGTCTCTGTCTAGTGCCTGCCATCAAGAAGGGCATCCCTGCTTGTCTTGGAGGACAGTTCCCTGCAATGTGACAACAACCAACCATGTCTGTCCCCCAGTCTCTCACTGAAGGCTCCTTACTGTGTTACTGCATCTCAGGGACACACACAGGACATGGCCTGGTCACCACCTGAAGGGCAAATGTCTGTTGGTCTGCAGCTCAACAGCAGCACAGCAGGACAGCAGCAGCTGCCTCAGGACCTTGCTAAGTGCTCATGATTGCTCTTGTTTGAGTTACATTTGAGTTAGAACCAGTGTACTAGTAAGGGTACACATGGCAATAGTAAACAAGGCATGTTCAGGGTATATTTTAATGGGATTATTGGTTAGGAAAACTTCTGTAAGGTTGTATGTAAGATGAAGTGACTATTCAGTTGTGTATCTGAGGCATTTCATACCTGTTGCTAATTCTAATATAATTGAAATTTGGAGGTTGCTCTCTTTATTGTAGTTAAGTTTGAGTACCGTTTCCCCCAGGACAGAAATTCACAGCTCATTTACTCAAAAGTGGAAAAAATGTGTATTGTGGGGATCTGAAAGCCAAGGTTCTGTGAATAGTCAGAAATCAGAGAAATGGAAGACTTCTGCAATCCATTCCCTGAAAAAAAAAGATTTGGCAGAAATATCTGTGTCCACCAAGGTGGCTGAAAATACTGATTTTTAATCTGATGCCAATATCCATAATATCATATAAGCTCAGGAAGCACAATCCAACCTCTGGCAGACAATATCTCATTGCTAAAAGATTGAACTAAACATGTCACCAGGTTAACTTTTTTCTCTGTGAATCTTGAGACTTTTTTTTTTCATAAAATCTCAGTTTCCTGGATGAAAATAATTGGAGAAGATTTTTCTTTTCTGTTTTCTAATTATTTTTTGAGAGAGTTAATAGCTCACCTGTAGCAGTGATGAGAAACTGATTAAAAGCTGATTGTTGTCTACCCTGAAAATAAACAATCAACAGTTTGTTATTTTCACAGATCTCATGTCTTTAAGGCACTCATAATTGCCTTCAAGTGAGGCACAGAAAGTGGGGGGAATCTCATGCTGCATTTCCAACCCTGAGCATTTCAAAGCATAATCAAAATTATACCACTTACCTTTCCCCCTGCTCCTCCCATCAATCATGCACATGATCATGAAGAGGCCTTTGCATGAATGGAGGGGCAAGATAAAAGCAAAAATCCTTTCTAGGAAGACTGGGAAATGAAAGCCTGAATTTCAGCCTTCTCTGAGCTTTGTGAAAAGGAAGATTACTATTTTTTCTTTTTTTTAAAAAAAGCAAAGAAGAAAGTTTCTAGCTTTAGCCATGAGGAGGCTGTTACTCATTCAAAGCCTGGCTGTGGTCATACTTCAGCCAGAGAAACTGGCTGAGCCTCCTGTATGGAAACGTGCTCTTGAATCACCTGGCGCTGGAAGGAGGAACCTCTGATGATTCAGGTGCCTGAGGGGGAAGTACCACCCTAACAACACCTACTAGTGTTTCTGAAGAGCAGTTACCAGCTTGCTGTGGCTGCTGCTCTCCTGTCCTGGTAGTGCAGTGACAGGAAAAGTATCTGGGACTGTTCTTACCAGTCCCTCAGCACCTTTTGAGCTTTGCTCCTTGTTCATTGCAACAGTAGCCAGAGCTCTACCTGGCTTCCTTGTGCCTGTGAAAGGATGAAAACAGCATCCAGCAGATGATTAACCTGCTCTGAACAGGGAGACCTTTTCCCCCTGTTGATCAATATGAAACTCAGGTGGGGTCTCTTTCCCTGCCTCCCAACTGTTCTCTTGATGCTCATAGACAGGCTGCTGCCAAGCAGGTCAACTTCCCAGAGGAGTCAGGAAAGATGCTATGCAAGCAAGAAACAGAGAGGGCTGAGAGGGGACAGGGGAAGAGGCGTGAAGGATTGGACTGGAATAGGGAAGGATGAAGGAAATTCTTTCTGGAGGTGAGGAGCAAAAAGTGATTTATGGGACTTGTGAAATTCTCTTGCACCAGGGAATTAAGTCCCTGGTGCTGCTGAAAATGAAAATTGCTGAGAGTGTTACCTTATATATTTATATTGGGATTTGGAGTTTTTCTGGTTACAAAGGAGAAAAAGGGGGTCCTGCTGGAGGGAGGTGGAGTCAGTCCATTTACAGGCTGTGCACAATGCAGGTTCACTCTGTGTGATGGTCTGTGCTTCCATCCAGCATGATGTTGCCCAACCACAGAAAAGTGAACACAATTCTGAGATTGGCTCTGAATATACTTTTGTTCGTTTAACGTGAATCCAGACTGAATAAGATTGGGATCTCCTTTAAAGTGCAGTTGTTTATGGACCCAGCTCTTCATGCCACACAATTGGCTTTCTAACTTATGAGCAGTATTTTGCCTCTGTCATTCAATGATGTAACACTTTATACTTTTGATTAGCAATTCCTGAACTAGTGGGTCAGGAACCCGGTTCTGGAATTCTCCTATTCAATAGAGCAATGGTTTTCTAAAATAACTCTGATAAGCAAAGAATGTTTTTTAACACTGAGTAAAAAGCTCTGAACCCATAGCATCAAAGTTGGGTTAAAGCTCTTTGGCCTGTGCCTCTCCCCTCCTGTACAAGTTTAATTCTTCGTTACTGCCACAAAAGATTCTGCATGGGGCAGAATTTTAAACCAATCCCAAGCTGACTGTGTTATTTTGGTACCAAAATGGGAATACAAAAAATGTTACCTTTCAATTTGCTAGTAGTTCTTCTACATACTGCCCTGAGCCTGGCAGAGACAGCACAGCACAAGGTACTTTGCTATTGGCTTATGTAGTGGATAACACAGGTGTTAAAAAATGTGTGTTCAGCCCATAATTGCACTTCTGGAAATTTAGTTCTGTATTTATGAAATGCTTTTCCTTAGAATCTTTTAATAATTAGATAATGAGTCCCAAGTGGAACAATTATCTCATATACCCAGACAGTTGGGATTCTTCATCAGCCAGTGTGCATCCACTGCTCATCAAGCATGTTTGTGTTCTAAAAGCAAAACTGGCTATTCTGTGTTTTCCTCTTGGAGCATTTCAGGCATTGAAACAAAGGCAGAGACCAGGTTACATGGATGACACAGGAATGGACAGACACTGTTGCAGTCAGGGCCTAATACAGCTTAGGGAAGCATGAGTGGACATGCTGTAACTATTTACTGTGAATGAGGTGGTTTTGGGAATAACAAGAGAATATAATATTCTAATGCAGTAGAACCAGAAAGAACCAAATTTGGTTGTATAAGGACCCTGAGAACCACCAGAAAGATATCTAAATATAGCATACTCTGATCCACCTGCATGAAAAAAACCAACATGTGTTGGAGGTTTCTTTCTGCTACAATTTTCCTCCACTAACCTCTGACTTGATGAGTGTCTGCATTCAGGGTACTGGAGATGACACTGAACAGTGACTATCTACCTCACATATTCCAGCGGGTTTTTTTTGCTCCAAGGCATAAAGGAGATGGATTCCTGTTACATACCCCAAGCAAACATGTCATCCAACCCTGTGGAGGAAGAAGGGAGCCCTGACCACCCCACATGTTCATCCAATTGAATCCAGGCTTCAAGAGATTTTGATTGGCTTGTACCACTACTTTTCCACCCTTAGACACAGAAAGTTTCTCCTCATATACACCAATTAATCTGTGCAGGACACTGAATTTACTTTCATGCTATTTGCAGTAGCTACAGAGAGCCACTTCTTTAAATCATGCCCTTCTTTAAAATAAACCTCTTCAAGGAGACAGTTAGGTCTTTTCTTGACTAAACAAACACAGCTACTCCAGTCTTTCTTTACCACTTGCACTTGCTGACTCTCTTAATTTTCATGTTATTTCCCTGTGATTGCTACTTGTTCTTAGTTTGAATGGCCACCCTTAGTCAGTGATGATCTGCTTCTTGCACCCAGAACAGGTCTGGGACCTTCCAATGCATCATCCACAGGCACAGACAGACATGAATTTTGCTCCTTCAGCCCTTCCATCCATTTGTCCCTCCTCTGAGCGATCTCTGCAAAATAACCTACCAGCTCACCTGGGTCCCTGGTGAGTGAGAAGGAAGTTGAGTGACCTGTTCTATAACAGGTCAGGTATCTTTTCACTCCAGGGAAGAAATTAAATTCCTCCGTCAGTTCAGGGTATAGAAAACAGTGTTTTATGGCTCAGGATAGTCTGTACAACAACTTCAGTGCTTTGCTACCTGGCAGGCAAAGTTTACAGTAGGGGAAAAGGTGTATTTGCTGTGCCTGGAACATCCTGCTGAAGAGACTTCTTTCAAAGGCGTTTCTCTCCCCATTTTTTTGGTGTGCTCTCTGCTTTAGATGAGTACTGCTCTGCTTCTGGGAGGTCAGCTGGGAGCGGAGCAGGGCACTGTCTCTGCTCTGCCTCCTCTTTGAACAGGGTTGAAGCAATTCCTGCTCTCCCTTGAACACAGTGCCTGAAGCCTGCCCATCTCTTAAGCAGGCCTTGCTCTGGGGGGGTGAAGATTTTGAGCTGCTGTGAGTGACTGAAAGTAGCTGGATAATCACAAGGAAAAATTCTTTCTGATAAAGATAGTTGAAAAGAGTTGAAATGCTGAGCTGTAATGAGATCTCCTGTGTTGGCTGTGCACATTGGTAAGTCTCTGCAACCTTAAAAATGAAATCTTGATGGTGATACCTCTCTCTTCAGGAATTTACTTTGGCAGAACGGTTTTTTAATGCTGAATGGAGAAAAGGGTCTATTCTGCCTCTGTTCTACAGGCAAAATAGCTGTACTTTACTCTCTGAGCAGTCCTGTTGGTCTTGGTGAACTTTTTGCTGGAGGAAAGATGAGAACTCACTTTGAGTTGAGAGAGCAGTTTCTAAAACGTTTTCCCAAAAATTAATTTTCTAAATGAGATTCTGTTTCATTCAGATGATCATCTCATACTCAGAGATTATTCTTTTGAACTGCAAGTGATCAGTTATTTGTGCCAGCATGACTCATGTGCTTCATTTTCAAGTCTAATTCTTGCTGTGCATATACAGTTGCAAGCTGTGAGTTCTGGTGACCACAGGTCCCCAGAATGTACACTGGAGCTGGTGTATATGAAGAAGTTACTGTTTCCTTGCCTGGAAAGGACCTGAACTAGCCTCATTTCAAACTCCTCCCTATGCTGTGTGGACTTGAGGTTTTGTGGCAGTCCTCTAGGTCTCACCTCCAGTCCCTCACTTGAATTTGTTTTCTGATTCTGCTGTTGCTGCTTCTGTGTGACCTGAGCTCTACTGAATCAAATTTAGAGTCTACAAACTCTCACTCAAAATGAGTCCAACCGAAAAAACCTTTCCGGAGATCATCCACTCATGTCCCTATTGTGACTCGAGCTATTAGCTAAGGAGGGCTGTGGTGTCTGGAGCAGAGAATTAGGGTGACTCAGGCATATTTCTCCCAGGACGTCATCTTAACATGCCCACTACAGACAGAAGGTTTGTTCTCATCCTTAAAGGAGGTGGTGAGGACAGATACAACCTGGAGAACTCCAAATGCTGCTGAAGACAGACTCAGTTCCCCCCAAACATGTGGCACACAGGATGTCTGTCTGTGTGTGGACGGTCTGGCTGCTGGTGTGGTCGATACCTCATGCTATGTAGATATAATAGCAGTTCAATTCATCCTTCTTAGGAGGCTGTGGGTTTTATTTCCTTTAGCTCTCATTTGGTATTGTTTTCTTTTCCTCCCCATCTCCCCCACTTGCTGTTAAGTGAGATTTTGAAATATTCCTGTGGAAAGGGCCAACTAGTGGTGACAGACTGAGCTGCCACCAGCAGAAAGTGATGTCTAAATGGAATGTGGTGTTCAAAAGTTGCACATGAAGTGTGTTGGGAGTGTGCTGGGATCTGAGAGGTACTGGGCATTGCTGCAGTTCCCCCATGGTTTTTAGGATACCTGCCTGGCTTTCTCAAAAGCAAGGACGCACACTTGCAGCTTGCTGCCAGCTTGCTTAGCTGATTTTCATGCTGTCGAAAGAGCATTCTCACTTCAGTTTGCTGTGTGGAGCTCGATGTGACAGGGCCTCCCTCCCTCAGAGATACCTGCAGAGAAGCAGAAAAGTAGATGTTGACTCTGGGAGTAAAAGGGTCGAGGAACTGGGCCCAAAGAATTTCACTTTCTTGCACTGAGATTGGTCTTGTACTACCTTGCAGTACTTGAAGGGAGCTTACAAGAAAGATGGAGAGGGACTTTTTACAAGGACTTGTAATGACAGGACAAGGAGGAATGGATTAAAAGTAAAAGAAAGTAGGTTTAGACTAGATATTAGGAAAAAGCTCTTTATTGTGAGGGTGGTGAGGCCCTGGCACAGGTTGCCCAGAGAAGCTGTGGCTGCCCCATCCCTGGAAGTGTCCAAGGCCAGGTTGGACAGGGCTTGGAGCAACCTGGTCTAAGTGGAAGGTGTCCCTGCCCATGGCAGGGCGTTGGAATAAGATGAACTTTAAGGTCCCTTCCAATCCAAATCATTCTATGATCCTGTGATCCTACTACATGGATAACTCTGTGTCCTTCCTCAGTTTGCACAGTGCCTTCCCACCCAGTGTAACCCTTATTTGGTGTAAGGACTGGCAGAACTGAGGCCTTTAAAACCTGACATGTCCCTGTGGGATGTGCCAGCTGGGAAAACAACAGGAATATATCAGGAGGTACAAGCTGGAAGGTGCAGTGTTTAAAGCAAGGTTAATTAACTCTTGGAATAACTTGGCTGAGGTGGATTTAGTGACACTTGAAGCCATCAGATCAAGCTGAGTTTACGTGGCCTGATGCAGAGCTTTCTGGGTGAGGGTCGAGTGACTGAATTTGGAGTCCCAGACGCATCCTTTCCCTGTATCAGCCCATTCCTGGGGACTGACGAGGCTCCCAGAGGAGACCTGCGAGGAGCCGTGCCCGTGAGCACTTCCCTGCGGTGCCCAGACCCCGAGGGGAGACTGAGCGGAGGGAACCTGTGACAGCGACGTGTTAATGTGATTAATGAGGAGCCCTAATTGTCACGGACAGCCCGTGCCGGCGGAGGGAAGCGCTGCCGAGCGGCCCCGGGGCGGGCGGGGAGAGCATCCCTGGGGACCGGGGCGGCTCCGGCGGGGAACAATGAGCGGGGTTCGGCGGAGCGGCTGTGCGGACGGGATTTAATGAGATTTCCGAGTACTGACAAGAGCTGGAAGCGTTTAATAGCTCCGATTTAAATTATTCATGGCCGGGCGGGGCCGGGGCTGTGCGGGAGCCGCTGGGGCGGCGAGCGGCCGCCAGGGGGCAGCATCGCCCCGCCGGTGGAGAGAATCCGTTTGGATGGAACCGGGATAACGGTCCTGGAACTGGGATAACGGTGATGGAACCGGGATAACGGCCCTGGAACAGGGATAACGGCCCTGGAACCGGGATAACGGCCCTGGAACAGGGATAACGGCCCTGGAACAGGGATAACGGTCCTGGAACCGGGATAACGGTCCTGGAACCGGGATAATCGTCCTGGAACCGGGATAACCGTCCTGGAACCGGGATAATCGTCCTGGAACCGGGATAACGGCCCTGGAACCGGGATAACCGTCCTGGAACCAGGATAACCGTCCTGGAACCGGGATAGCGATCCTGGAACCAGGATAACGGTCCTGGAACCGGGATAACCGTCCTGGAACCGGGATAACGGTCCTGCATCCCGGGATAACCATCCTGCATCCCAGGGATAATCCCAGGCTGACAGTGGGGTTAAGCTCAGGCAGGCAAATCCCCCTGTACAGTACATGGCCCCCAAACTGCTTTCCTCTCTCACCCATTGCTTTACAGAGAAGAGGAGTCTTTTGAGGGATGCACTGTTGTATTATAAGTGAGGAATTACTGAGAATGGAGAAATTAAAGCCTTTTAAATATTTAATGGAAGAAGGTTTTCTAAATTATTTAATAGCTTATTATGAAAGATTGCATAAAATGGTTTGGTAATTTATTCTTTACAGAAAGTAGCCTTAAGAAGCATTTTACAACATGTAAATATTGGTAGGAAATGCACCTAATTTAAAACCCTATCTTATTCCTACTGTCAAAGGAATTATACAGCACCCATACAGTTTTCAAATAACTTTAAACCTTTATTGTTTCTGTTCTTGAAACACTTCTCTGGCATAGGGAAATGCTGTTTATACTGATTTTACTGAAGTGCAGAGGCACAGAGAACAGACTGTGCTGAGACTGAGGCGCATCAGATCGGAGCATGGCAATTCCTTTCAGATCCCAGAAGCCATAGTCTTTGTTTTGGGCATGTGGATGCCCTAAATACTGACACAGGGGAGTTGTGTAGCCTCCGGGGTGACTCATGTGCAAAGCAGGAGCTGTTCATGGCCAGCCTAGGTGTAAATACTGAGAGCCCTTCCCCTCTCCAATTCCCTCTTCCTTCTTTTCTATGTATTTAGTGGAGATGGAGATGGGATTCAGTTGCCCACTGACTAGTCATTGTATAAAATCAAATGAACAGCTCTGCTTTCCAAAGTAATGCAGTGCCCTAAGACGAGGTAGAGACCAGCAGCAAACCCACTGTTCACAAAACACACAGAAAACATGGCTTTGCCATGAAAAACCTGGAATTTCTTTTACCCTTATTAACCAAGTGAGGCTCTTGCTTCTGTTCTGATCTGTCTCCTTTATTGACATAAACCACCTGACGCTGGTTTCAGGAGTTTGCCTTAATCTCCCCTCAAACAACCCTATTTTTAAAAGAAATATCTCTGCCTGGAAGGCATCAGAAAGCCTCAAGATATGCTGGTGGCTGTATCATCTGTCACTTTTGCTGCTTCCATTTAATTAGAATGAGTTGGAATAATCAATATTTCCTTGTCTTTTACAAGTGTTTAACATGTGTTTACAGAACAGGTTACAGCAATGTAAGTGTTTACCTGTAGGTGCATCTACACAGGGTTTTATTTTCCTCTCTAATAAAAATTATGGAACAGATAAGCACTAAAACCCAGGTTAGTGTATTGCAGTATTGATTTCTGCAAGAGCATTGTAAGAATATATTTATCTACCTGTCCTATTATGAAATGGGTAAAAATGTGCCACATAACCATTTCAGTCAGTCAATGCTATATTGAAAAGCCTCTTTGTTTGTTCTTCTCAATAGGCCTTTTGAGACACACTTTTTTTATTTTTATTTTTTATTTTATGTGTATTTGTGGAAGAAAGGACTAATGCAGGATGATAGTGCTTTGTCTTAAGGCATCTCTTTGTCCACATTTTGTTTTAATTACAACTGTTGTGTTGTGATTTTGGCTCACTCTGAAACTCCACATTGGAAAGCAAAGAGAGAGTAAAATGTGATTAATTATAGTTTGCTGTCCTGGCACCTCTTTAATGCCAGCAATTACTCTATTTTCTCATGGCATTCTGAACAAAAAGGAGCTGTTAGGGCCAGGCTGGATGGAGCTTTGAGCAACCTGGTCTAGTGGAAGGTGTCCCTGCCCATGGCAGGGGGTTGGAATGAGGTGATCTTTAAACTCCCTTCCATCCCAAAGCATTCTGTGATTCTATGAGTGTGTTGAGCCACGGGCTTCTGAGAGGTGTCTGCCTACATGCTTTTATGACCCTAGAGATGCTTTGGCCTCCGATGTGGTGGTGTAATTTTGTGTTTCTTAAAAGCAAATTTCTAATTGATCAAAAGAAGAGTGAAATGAAAAGAGTGGTGGAGAAGATGAGAAAAGGTTATTGTCACCTCTCCGTAGTGAAGACCACATTATTATTGCTCTCACAAATTGCACTGTGTCGTGCTTTCTATAGCAGAAGGTCAAGTTGCGCCCAGGGATAGAAGTGAGAGAACAAATATAAACAACAAAAGCAAAGAGACTCAAATGTCTATAAAAGGGAGTGTTTGAGCTGGTTATTCTGTGGAATGTGTGTCAGTACTGCTGCACAAGGGTCTCCATGTAATGATTTCAAAGGGTAACTTCTGGGTACATGTGGGCTGGGTGTGAGAGGTGATGCTGGAAGGAAGGGGAGACAGAAGTGTCAGAGGGTGCAGCAGTGCATTGATCACACAGACACGCTCCTGTGGATGTGACCCTCTGCTCCTGAGGCAGCCACACTCCAGGGCCTTGGCCAAACCTTTATGAAGACAATGAAAGATTTTTTTCCCCTTTCTCTAATAATCTCTGGTTCATACTGTTAGAGGCTTCATGTAATCATGTGGAAATGTGTTTGCACTATGGTGGAGTCTTAGACCTTACAGCTTTCAGAGCATTTGGGTGGCAAGAGGGCACATGGTTATAAAGCCCCAGCAAGCTGCATGTTCTGTTTGTGATTCCTAGTACAGTGAACTCTGCCTTTAGTTAATGCAGTGATAATTCAGAGCTGCCTTACCACAATTTCTCTGTGTTCTTAGAAAGAATAGAGCAATACAACTGCTGTCTTCTGCCCTGGATTGCACTGTAGATGGCACTGTGAAACAATGATTTTGGTTACGGAGATGTATTTTACAGCACCACTCCAGACGTTAATTGCAGTGTAATATGACTTTCTTTCTAGGTCCCCAAAGTGAAAGAAAAATTCTGAGATGCAGAAAGTCTTATTTGCTGCCGCAAATGGGAATCTGGAATAACTATGAAAAACACACTGAAATAATTGTGTTTGACTGGAACAAAATTCTTGCAAAGTCCCCAAGGTAAGAGCACTTTTTATCTTTCAAATGACACTGAAGATTTGCTGTTCTGGTGAGCAACAATATCCACTTGAATCCAATAGAGAATGAAGGCTTGACATTTCTGGAAGCAGCAGCCCACTGACGCTGAAGGGCTCAGCACCCCTTGCTGCATCTGTCTGCCAATTTTCATTTTTCTCCTGCCTTTTCAAAGATCTTCTTGTATTTCTTTACATTATCAGGCTGAGAACTTGAGTCCTGTCTACCTGCAAGGCAGACCAAAGTCTGAAAATGTATCATTTGAATGGTACTGGATGCTTTTAGCAGCCTTTCAGTTTGGATATAACGAAGTTGATGCTTGGTAGTGATACACTTATTCCTGGACTTGAATATTGTTGCAAAGGGGTAAGGTTACCCTGTTACCCTGATGAACCCTGGTTTCACATTCCCTGTCTAACATCACAGCATGGCTTCATGATCTGGGAAAGCTTTTGAAATTATTTCAGCACACGACCATTTCTACTGAGACCAGTTTCGCTCCTGCAGTGGGAACAGTGGGAACACCTGGGTTCACTTAATTGCTGAAATAGCAGCTGATAAGCACACAGTGCATGATTTGAGACTAAATACCTGTCCCTTCCATTAACTCCTACCAGTAATGGCACGTTCAAAGTGCCTGATATGTGGTATTTAATTCCCTGGGTTAAATCCTGCTTTCAGTCACACCTCAGGAAATCTGTAGGAAAGTTCCTGCCTTTGTTATGATACCACAGAGTGAAACCAGAGCTGGAGTCTCTGCTATTTGGATCAGATTCCAGTGTTTGCATTTAGAGCAACAGACAGATGGGATTGCAGGATGAGCAGATGATGACATCCTATTTAGTGATAACTGGTGCATGAGCTGCAAGCTCATGTATGTTTCTCATGGAGAGAGCAAGAAAACTAAGATTAAATTCACCTCTCTCCTCAAGAAAATGAGGTTCAGTTACCTGGGAAAGAAATGGTACATTGATTTCAGAACTTACTAGGCAGTTTTCTTAAGCTAATATTGGATCACCAGTAATAATAACATTTATGCTGTTTTCACAGTGACTCAATCCCATTAGCTGCAGTGGCATTATGTGGTTCAGCTGGATGCAAGAGGTGAATTAGGTTCAGCTGCTCTGAATTAGCCTGGGAGTGCTCCATAAGAGGGCACTCACAGGGTAGGCAAGGACTAGTGATGTCTTTATTTTCTGAGCTGTAAAAGATCCTCAGTGTGTTCCTTCCTGTACTGGTTCATTTGCATTCAGGGTGGCAACACTGGGCTTGAGATAGAGCACCTTCTTAAAGCCAAAAAAGGTACCACATTGTCAAATCAGTCCTTAAAGTGTGGATTCTTTACATGTAATCTTTGCTTTCTGAGATTTGTAGGAATGGCGAGCTCTTTATTAACGCTAGTTGTGTAATTTTTAAAAGAAGTTTGTAGGCTGGAGTAAAGTCTATCAGGACAGCTGAAGATGCTGGGGTTTGCACCAATGTGTAAAACAGTATTTATTGCTAAGATATGTTTACGTGCAGCAGACTTTTTGTCTCTTAATTTTTGATATTAGTAAGTGCTTTTGTGATTTGTTTGGGCTTTGTTAAAATTCACAGTAAGAGAACAATATTGTACAATATTGTTTTACGAAGTGTGAAAGTGAAACTTATGCAAGCACTACTAAATGAGGAAACATGGCCTCTGCTTTGGTTTTGTTTGTAGATGTTTATCAGACTTAAACAACAACCAAGTGCTTCACCTGGCTGTGACAGTAGAGCTGTCTAAGGCATGAATTGTTTCTTTTTTCCTTTTTTTTTTTTTTTTACTATCTCTATATTCAACACTTGAATATTGGGTTAACTGAATAGTCTCAGACATTTTTAAAGATAAACAGATAAACAAATTATTTGGTACATACTTGGAAGAATCGGAACTGGAATCCACAGGGGGAAGAAGTTCCCAAAGGAGTTTTTGGTGCAAATAAATATGCTTGTGATAGGCTTGTCGAAATCCCAGTGTGTTGATTCCCTGCACACTAACATCACTGCTATGAAAGCAGTATTTAGTTCAATTTATGCAAATCTATAAATTGCCTTTAATTAATTTGATGTATTCCTGCTTACAGAATTTGCTGAAAGTGTGAAACGTGGTATCTAAGGGTTCAACTACATAATGCCTGTTTGTGTATCACACAAGTAATAAATCATCATAACTGAGTTTAAGAAGATGATTAGATTCCCTTTCTATATGATGAATGGCAAAACATAAGCTATTGAGGGATTTAATTGTAGATATTTGCCGAAAAATTACTGAGGATTTGTGATCTTAGGTCTAACACTAAGACTAACAACATGCACTTTCCTTAGAACAAGTGTTTTCTGAAATGCGGTTTTTAACACCCTGGCAGAGAAGTGAGTCCTTGCATATTTGCCTGAGGTGCTGGTTTCATGAGTGTTTAACCCTCAACAAACCTACTGGAAAGGAAAGCTCACAGATGTTGTGTGACTGGGAGGCCCAGCCAGTTCCTGCACATGGCTACACGGGAGCTGGTACCTTTAACAAATGTGTCCTGAGAAGTGCTGAGTAAAAATGACATTTTTTTTTCTATGATTGGGGCAAGTGCAGTTTAAAAACAGTAACGCAGCTTATAAATATGAATATTTACATTTAAGTGTGGAGGGATCTTAATAAAAAACAACCCACCCTTTATCTCAGATTCATAGAAATGTATTGCGCTCATAATGTGTTATTATAAATACGTGTTTGTGGGTAATGTGATGTGTGATAGACATTGTTTTGCTTCTAATTATGAAACATTATTAACAAATAACTGATGCCAACTAAGCCATGAATGTGATTTTGTCACTGTTGTCTTGTAATAAGCCATATTGGTTAACCTTCAGCATCGTCTCAGCTTTCCTTCCCCACATCATTTTTATGTTATTCCCTACATACATTGTTCTTTCACTCAACTGCTTCCTTTTCTGCCTCCAGGATGAGATTCTGTGCCAAATCAATGCTTCTCTCTGAGTGGCTCTTTCTGGTCTATGTGTTAATGGTCTGCTGTAAATTGTTGTCCGCCTCTAGCCACCATCCCCGGGGGCACACAGGTAGGAGCTTTTAAACTCATTATGTGCTACTGAGACCAATTAATACCACTTGCAGCATGCTAGAGTCCACTTTTTAGCAATGGATAATTGATGAGGCTGTTGACAGCATGTTATAATCAGTGCAATAGGTTAAAAATATAACACCAAGAAAAAAATGAGTTATTGTAAATTTTCGTGGTTTTTCTCTAGTAATTTTATGTACTGAAGCTCACCAGACAGGTTTTTTTTGAGTGACTTCATGACTGCTAGGACTTTGGGATTTGTTTGTGTCATTTTGCTTTATCTGTATTGGGATTTGTTTGTGTCATTTTGCTTTATCCGTTTCTGAAGACATTTTGAAATGTATCTTTATCTTCTCCCTCTTAATCCTGTCGTTATCAACTGACTTTACAGCGGTGTCATTGGCTTTGGTGGGCAATAGATCAAAGCCTTCAGACTTATCTTAGTCAGTTCTTTCACTGAGTAACACAAATTCTGAACAGTGCTTTAGACTAGCTTGTGATGTGCTCCTTCTTTTCCTAACTTGTATAGTGAGGCAACCAGAAAGATCTTGCATTTAAGGGGATGTACTATTGTAGTAGGGAATTATCTATGAGGAACAATGTGTTATCACATTACAAGTGACTGAAATAGCTCAGAAAGCTGGGTTGGCTTCGTGGAGAGATATCAGACTGAATCTCTGGAGCCACATCTGTTAGGATCATGCAGACACATCAGCTTGAAAGCAGAAAGAGAGAGAGATGTACCTGTGCCAATGAAAAGGTGTCTGTGCAAGTCCTAAATAAAATAACTGTGCTAAGATTGTGTCACCTTTGATCCCAGGAGAGAGATAAATTAACAAAATACCTCTTTGAGCACCACTTCTCAGGAGAGGCCAAAAGCCTGACTGCAACACCATGATGATGCTTGTATTCTCAGCACCATAGTCACCTTCATGGTGGCTTGGGGACTTCAGCAAGTGTTGCTGTTTGTGATGTAGTCTTATTCTTAAATTAGTCCTAGAGTCCATATGTAACGTTCTTAGCTCTGAGCCAGACTCTTGTGGTTCCAGGTCTAATGTTAGCATCCACTCCAGCTCAGCACTAGGAAGTGGGGATACATTTATTAAGGCTCCATCCTCCAGATGAGACAAACTATTGATCTCTTTCCTGGCTGCTTCAAGTGGTCATCTAGGTGGGAGCTGAAGGCTCCTCACGTGCTCTCCAAAATGTCTTCAGTCCTGGCAAGCAGGGCTGACTGTCCTGCACAGAGATGCTCTGTCTGTATCTATGTGCTCAGAGCCCATCAGCAGTGGGTGTCTCTGAGAGCTACGAAAACCACCTCCTTGCCTCACCCCATCACCAGCTCTGTGCTCCCAGGTGCTGTGCAGCACTCGTATGTGTTTGCTATAAAATGCAATCACAGACTATGGAGAATAACTGGAATGTTGTAGCAAAAGCCCAAAGAGTGATTCCAGTGAACGCAGTGTTGGAGGAGGATCCGTATTACTGCTTTGCAGGGATCTTTTATGGAAACTAGTTCAATCACTTCAATGAGGAAGGGGGTTTATGCACAGTGACAAGTTAATTAGGCCCTCTTGACCTTTCCTGTAAACAACTGCTGCTTAGCAAAGCATTTCAGAGCTGACTACACAGAAAAGCCTGGAGAACAGCCTTCTGCAGCTTTTGTCATTTAGGGAAGAGTCTTGTCAGAGGGAATGATATTTTTGTCTTTTCAAAATGCACTTTGCATTTGTAACTAAAGGAAATACCCATAATAGGGCGCTAGTGATTTTGTGTTGTGGGCTCATATAAATAATGGCCAGTCTTCGTGAGCGAAGATTTTGGGAAAGGTCATTAACCCTTCCAGCCTGCGCAGTGGATTTTTTAGGTGAAACACAGCGTGCGCTGAACTGAGCCCACCCTTTAGTCCTGAGGTTCATCTGCCGGGGCCGAGCAAAGCTTGGACAGTGGCAGTGAGGTCCCCAGGATGTAGGTTTGTTTAGAGTGACCTTCTCTTAGGTGGATTGCCTACCAAGGCTGACGAGCTCCACCTGCCCAGGGGGCCGGGAATCGAACCCGGGTCGCAGTGGTGAGAGTCAGGCACTCTAACCACTAGACCACCAGAGGCCCCCATATGATGAACACTTATTATATATTATGTAAATTATGACAATATTTTTTCAGAATGCTTGACTGCCTACCTATAGTTGACACCAGGAATTCTTTCCACCGTATCAGAGGTTCCATAAAACACAGTCAGGCTGCTCGACTGTTAAGCAGATTCATGCACTGTGATTTCTCTGGGAGGCTAAAGAAACGTTCTGCTCTTCATGACTAGTTTGGTCTGATTGTGGAGTTATTTTTCAAATGGGCACCCTTGAAGCTGGAGCCATCATGCACCTTTTTAGACTATGGTGTCTTGTTCTTCCCCAGATGTGAGTTTCCCTCGTGCCATCCCCCATCCCTTTAGGGTTCCATGTGGTAGATGAAACAGTCATCCCATTTTTGATTCTCCAGCTCTCTATGTCTGACACTTGGTACCACAGAACATTTAGAGGGCTTGAGGAGTTCTCCTCAAGGGGCCAGTGTTTCCCAGCCTCACCTTATCTTTGCTGTTTGACACAACACCTAAATAGACCTTCTAACATATGATCAAATCTGTGCTGGAATCTGTTGTTTGAGCAAGACGTGCCCTTGTTTGTCAGGAAAACAAATAATTCAGATCTTTCAGGACAGCCTGTTTTGTGGAAAGCAAATAATTAGCCTCATTTGTTTAATAAAATTAGCATGTTCTTGGATGGCAATCGAGATAAAATTTTTGCAGTCAACAGGCAGCATTAACACTTTTCAAAGTAAAAGGTCCTGAAGCACATAAGAGGGATGAATTCAAGCTTTGGGTTTGACAAATGCTTTGTCTGGTGTCCCTTGGATCAAGCAGCTGTAACCTGACAGGTACATGCTGAGGTGGGATGCTGCTTATGAGGCAGGAGGTGCTGAGCCTGGGATACTTTAGGGGGAGCTGGTTTTTAAGAACATGTTGTGCCTGCTCCTGGTAATGAGTGTGTCTCAAGTGATGTGCTTGACACCATCAGTGCCTTTGAATCAAATGCGTACTCACTACGGCCAAGAAACTGTATTAACTAAGAGCAGACAACAGAATTTAAGATGAAAATAAAGATTGACTTTTTCTTTTCAAAATACTACCATTTTTAAGGAGCCTAATCCGATAAAAGGCAATTATTGACTTGGGTCATGTTAGATGGTGCCTGAAAGAATAACATTCTACAGCTGTATCTGCAATATTCAGGCAGGAACAGAGACTAGATCTTAAGGACCCAATAACCATCTTGTTTCTGAGAAGTGGGAGAGAACACCACTGAGCAATCTCTTTGACAAAGGAGGCCTCTTCACTGTGATAAAGTGTAAGGCAGACCTGGTTCTTTCTTTTGTTCTGTGAAATATTCACCACCATCAAATGACTGGTAGGGGAGAAAGAGACTGTTCAATCCTGCCAAGGCAATCCTGCCATTGCTTTGCAGAAGTTTGGATCTCAAGTCCGGCTTGGAGGATGCAGCCTATTTTTAATTGGAATTGCTTTGACTGGCAGAGTTAACCAGGCAAAAGGTAGGGAAGAAATGTTCCTTCTCATTACCATTGGATCGTTGAAGATGCTGGTTATGCAGATTATTCCAGCACCCTCCCTGTACATCTGTGTGGAGAAGACAAGTCAGAATGTTCGTCTGACTTTGTTGCTCTGAATTGCTTTTCTGAAGAGTTTTTCTTTTGCACTAACAATAGCCAAGGGAAGCATAAGCACCAACCTTACTATAGCTTTTGGGCAGTATTTCAGGCTCCTGGACTACCTAATACCAATATAATGATCAATTCTATACTGTGCTGGAGGAAGCAACATACATTTAGTAGCAGAAAACATTTGTTTCCACCTCACTGCTGTAAGTCAAAATCCACAAATGAAGAAGCATTGAAAAGACACTTTGTCAGGTCAGCTCACGTGGAGGCTGGACTTGCAGAACATCAGTTGGTACTGCCAGCTGAGCAGTTTCTACCATGAATTACCAGTCCAGCTTGGCTTTTTTGAGGCTGCTTGTTTTACATGGTGATGCTCACCTGAAGTGCTTCCAGCTGCCTGCTGCTTGTTGAAAGGTCTAGATTTTTGAGAAGTCCATTATTATTAATATGCCTGGAATCTATATATTTAATGAACATCTGTAGCTTAAAGCAGAGCCAAATTGGTTCACACTTCCCTTTTCTTTGTGATTTCAAGTGAAGAGTTCAGTGATAGCCCGAATGGTTTGCTTGCTCACTGCAGCTGCAGGATGATGCAGATCACAGGGATAAATCACGGTGTGTGGGTGCACTGGGATAGCTTGGTCTTTTAGCCATCTGGAAGAATAAGTAGCAACTTTGTTTCCTGGAGTTTTCCCCTTGTTGCATCACAGACAGTTTTATTTATGGGCTTATCAGAGGTTAAAAGGTAGAGGTCTAGAAATGGCAGTGGCAAGCAAGTATACATAACCCCCCCAATCCTAGTGACCCTTCTAACACCCTGGGACGTACACACCTCATGGCCTCTGGTAGGGAATGAGGGAGGAATAGCAGCCCAGAATAGGTAAAAGCTTGATGAGGTGTCAGTGTGGGGTGTGTTATCAGTCAATCAAGCATCAGGTGTGTCTGAAAAATGAAGTTTAGTGTTAGAAATATTGCTGCTTTCAAGGAAACAGGGAAAACCAGAAAACCAGAAAACTCAGTCTTTCTTGTTCTCTTATTTTTGGTTTGGAATGACATTCTTCCTAGCAGTGCTGTTTGGCAGCCACGGGCTGGATTCCCAGTTCCACCAGAGGGCCCTGCAAGGCCGTGGAAGGGGCTCCAGCACGAAGCCACTGCACTGATTTAAACCCCAACTCTGCATTTTGCTAACTAAAATTATGAGTCCTTTGTATTTCAACGGGTCAGACATGGTTACTGCACAATAAGCTTTAGCTCTTTGTTCTATTTAACTCCTTTTATGTCTTAATGTTTTATTCAGTGTGCTATTTATGTGGTTTGTTATCCAGCTTCTAAATATAGGGCTGCTACAATATACAGCCCTGACTGTAATCTCTTCAAGTAATAAGGTAGGGAAAGCAATTCAGTTGAGAAATAGGTTCCCTTTAAGTCAAAAGGAGCAGAATTCTCTCTGTGAAGTTTGCTTTTGAGGAGAAAAAAACCCAAACACATAAGAAATTCTTATTATTTTCTCTTTTTATTTTTCTTGAATAATGATTGGAACTCTTAATATATACAAGACAGTGTTGATTTAATCTTTTATAGGGTAAAATGTAGCTTCTGGTGTCATTTTTCATGAATGTACACTGTGAGTGGAATGTGATTGTATATGAAAAGATGTGTATATTCCAGGGAGATGGGGTGGAGGAAGATTACAGGCAAACTGGTGTATGAGCAGGTTTTGTGTCAGATTTCACTGTTTCAAAAGTGGGGGGGACAAGTTCTGTAACTAAAATAAGATGGAGTCTCATTTAATGCAAATACTGAAGCCCAGTGTATGAACCTGTAGAACAGGAGGCTGAAACCAAGCTATTTCCTGCAGCATCAAAGTGACCTTATTTTAAAGCTATTGGGGAAAAGAATGTGAAAATACAGCCTTTATTTTATTTATTTTACATCGACAGCATCATTTTTTTATATAGCTGCCATCTGCAGTAAATGATAATCTTTATATTCCATTGACCAAAATTATAACCAGGAAAGCTTTCTTTACTCTTTTCTTCTAAATGTACCTCTCCCAAAGTTAGAATTGATAATAGAAAAAAATTTCGCATTGAAAATGGTTAGGCTTGTGTTAATATGTGGAGAAAGAAATGGTCAGATAGGTGTAAATCCACAAATAAAATGGAAAATATCTTGTCCTCGGTGTTCATTTGGGTGAAGTGATGCAACAAGAAGTGGAACATGCTTTGTTCCGGGTTTACATGGAGGTCAACACGCAGAGTCCTTGGGAGGATGGATACTTGAGTAATGAAGGCAATAGATTGAAATATAAAGGACTTGCATTGAATTCTTTGCTCTGAAATGATTAAAAGACCTGCCTAAGATGAAGTCCTGACCCCACTGAAGCAGGAGGTTGTGATTCTTCTGTGATTTAGTTTCCAGCCTACTCCGGATGTGTCATATGGTTTTTGGTCCCAGCAGAAAAGTTAGACTTCATAGTTATGACTTTATTAACGCTTAAGCCAGTTATTCTTACAGAATTCATCATTCAGTGCTTTGCAAATCACTGCCATTTTGAGGGATGGAAAGTGCTTTAGGGTCTGTTCTGCTATTGATCGGCTCGTCTGTGCTCAGTGCCTGGGCTGCACTGCCACAGCCTTACAATTACATCAATTGTGATGGCAGCACAGGGCCTGTCCCAAACTTACAGTCCCATTTCAATGGAATTGTAAGGCCTTTCATCCCAAATGAGTGGCTGCACAGGCTTGAATAAAAGTCCATGGAAATGGGTAGCAGTTTCTGTTGACTTGGTGACTTCAGCTCCGTGTCTGGTTTTGCCTGTGCTGCCAGGGGAAGCGTGGCTCAGAGGCAGACTAGGATGTGCTGACCCTCTGTGTTGGCTTTCCTTTGCCTGGCTGTAAGTGGGTACAAAACATTCACCCTGTGTTTAAGAGCAGGAAATTAGTTGCCATCCTTGGCTGTAGCATCCAACATGCCCCACCTGTGCCCAGTCCACTCAGACCCCATGAAGAAGTGCTCAGCTCTGCTCTCGTGCCAAGCACAGTGTTTTCCCCTGCCAGAGAAGCTGCCCTTTGACTTGAACTTTATGGTGTTGATCTGTCTGGTTTCAAGGACATGTTTAAGCAAGCATTTCTTCTTGGGAACCAGAAAATGTTTAATTAATAATGGAAGAACCTGGAGATGGAATTTTTTTATTCTTTACTAACATTTAAGTGTTTTGTTGGCTGAGCACCTCTGGATTGCTGCCCTTTGCTGCCTTTTTTTCAGTGCTTGGCAGCATTCTTGCATTCCTTCAGGAGAGTGACAACTGATAGTGGACAATGGATTCTAAATCAGGAGATTAAAGATGTCTTGTAGGGTTCAGCAAGGTAATCTCTCCTCATCAGACTGGAGATGGAAGCTGCACCTGACATTCATTATCTTCCAGCGTGGCAATCTCTAACAATACCTCCAGAAATGACAGAAGTTATGAGTGGAGAATTCTAGGATCAACAATTCTATTGCTTAGCGTGTGACCAGCCTTTATTTAATTATTTCCTTTCTTTATTTCCACCTTTTTTTCCCCTGATGGACATCATCCATATGCCTTGCAGTCCATTGATGACCAGTAGTCTTTTGACTTGTGTTGTTACTTTAAGATATAATGAACACATAAGTCTGAGGCAGGGTTTCTCTTAGTGTTATTTACTGCTTGCATATTCCTGATATCAGTTCTGGTTTATATCTGTGTTTCCTTAAAGTAGCATCCTAAGAAGCAGTGAATATTTTGGAATAAGCAGAATTCTTTTACTGTCTTTTTTTTCTTTTTGGCACAGAGACAAATTGTTGCAAATTAGCTCGTGTGGAATGGCAGGATCTCTGTGTAGCAGATGAGGATTGTGTTAGCAGCTATTTGTAGGGTGTTGCATCATGTTGGATGTTCTTGCCTGATAGCAAAGTGAGTGATTGTAACCCAAAATCTAAATGTGTCAAGGTAATCTTTTGTGTGCATCTCATTTTCAGGTTGGGTGCAAAAGCTTACAGCATTTCTTGTGCTCTCTTGTATCCCTTCTTCTATAGTTCCCTTTTCCCTTGGGAGATTTCCCTCTATATAGCAGGAAATAAAGTTGACAAGGAGCACACTGTCCTTCTTGCTTCATGCTGTCCCTGGATTGTCCCTGGATGGGACACAAAGATGAGGGGGTTCAAGGACTTGAAGGTGGCATTACCCCTCTTGGTTAGAGAGTGAGTATCTTTGAGCAACAAACAGCACAAAAGGGGAGAGAGGAACAGCGTGACAGTCCCTCACTCATAACTATCACCTTTGTAAGGCACCCAAATGGACCCAGAGCTTTTCCTACTTCAATGTCCAGCACAATGAAAGACAAAACCTCTTAAAAAAGTGTATGGAAATACCTATTTTCCTTATAAATATGTATTTACATGTCTTTTATCTATGCTACATGCCACACACAATTTCAAAGTATCAAGGCTTTCTGTCACATTTCCCCCCATCCCACTGATATGTTGCACTGTCTGGTGATATATTAAAAAGTATATTGAGGGACTGAAAGTTATGGAACCAGATTATTGCACTTCATGAATAAGCAATAGTTGTGCAAACACTCTCCCTGCCTCATTTTTGAGTGAGGCACAATAAATAACTTGTCCAAAGGAATGGTGCCTGTTTTCTTCTGGCTTGCCATGTTGAGAAGGTGCCCTCCTGAGAGGGTATAAGAAGGAAGATCTTAAAACTACATGTCATCACTGACATTTGCTACTTACTTAGATTGTCTTTAGAAAATATAATTTAATGAAAATATTAAACCCAAGTCAAAATATAATTTAAAAAAGTGAAAATTATGTCAATTGGCATAACTCACCACAGCAACATGAATGTCTGGCACCAACTTTGAATATGCTAAAGATTTCTGTCTATTGAGTCCTTTCAGCAGATGTTGGTATTCCTCCAATTGGAAAAAATAAACCAAAACAAAAAAACCCCCCTCCAAACTCAATCAACTGAAATTTCTCATCTAAAAGAGTTTGAATGTAGAAAGAGATCCCCTCTGTTCTCTTCATGCACCCTGTTGGAGTTGGTACTATTGGGTTACCAAGGAAAAAAAATGTAACTGATAATTTTATTTTCAGAGTATCTAAGTGCATCTTGCTTAAAAAAGAAGCCTGATTGCTCTGGAAGTTGTCTTTTGGGACTGTCACTTGCTTGACTGCGTGTTCAGATGAGTTGTCTGGTTCTGGAAGTGCCTGCTGATAATAGAGTTTAATAATTTACTGTATTGAGTTAATTTTTCAGATTTTGTTCTTCTTCCAAAGTTTCAGAAATGAGGAGGGAACACAGTAAAATCTACTATCAGAACTATGCTCGGATTTTTGTGGTTGTTTGAACTGTGTAGGGAAAAGCCCTATTTTGACATTTCAGTTGGGAATACTGTAACAGATGTTTTATATTTCTCCCTGCACCAGACATTATTATTACTGGAAATACAAAAAAAAAAAATTGCTGCCCTCAGCAAAATGTAATTTACTGCAAGGGATGCTACAGTCCCCAAACAAGGAGCCAAGATAATTAGTCTACAACTGACAAATAAGTCTCCTATGCTAATGTAGTGAAACATCCTTTTATCAGACTGTATCACATGGTAGTTTGTGCCAAGCTAGAGAGAAATGAGAGTTTACTCTGAAAAAACGTCTTCTTCTGGGGGAACAAATCTAATCCAGCAGTGACTATGCAAAGCATTTTCCTGACCCTTCCCCAGTATCAAGGGATTTGGATTAACTGAATTCTGGATCAAAACCAAGACCTGAGTAGGGGTTTTTGCAAAATCATTTCCATTTTTCTTTGTGCTGAAACAAGAACTGCATCAAAATGACATTAAAAAGAACTATGGCTGCAGAATGACCAGTTTATCAGGTGATTCAGCATTCTCTCTGTATTGCCTCTCAAAAAAACCAAAAGGGTCTTTGCCCCCAGATTCCCAGTCTGAATGTGATATATGCTGGAGTAACTCCTTTGGCAGCCAGACTCGCTGAAACCAAAGCAATACAAGGTGTTTCTTCAGCAACATGAGCTGCTTTACAAGAGAAGTGTGATCGTTCACATTTAACAGACGGGGGCTGAAACACGTGTGCATGGTGAATGTTTCCGTGTCTTGGGAGCAAATTGGACTCGGTTGCAGAACAGAGCCAGAGGCCATATTTAGATTGCCTTGCCTGGGACTTGTTGGCTGGGCTACTATTTATGCAAACAACACAGAGCAGTACTTAAATACCATCATTGCACCGTGCTGGCAGCTACAGCAAAGGTACACACCTCTCAGAGCTGACAAGTGACTGGTAAGCTCCTTCCCGAAATTATTTCCAGTGTCTCTTGGTCCAGAGTCTGTCAGCTGAGTTGGTCAAAAAGCAGTGCAAAGGAATGGCATTTATTCTTACAGTTGTCAGCTTTTGCTCACTGTATTTTTTCTTTTTTTAATGAGCTATGACATGAGCTTTCATTCTGAGATCTGTTAGGTAATAAATAGTATTAACGAGGTCATTCCTTGATCAAGGGAAAACTGCAAGATGTGTAATGATAAATGTGGTCAGTGGACAAACAATGGAAAGAGGTCTGGTTTGTGACAGCATCAGCAGAGGGTTGTACTGAGACAGTGGATATTTCTAATTGCCACTGCTCTTATATCAGTGTGTCCACTAAGAACTGTGCCACTTGCCTGTGGGGATGGGGGATCCTTCTGTCTCAGGTGAGTGATGTGATAGTACAGTCATTGTGTATGAATCAGCTGATCCTCGTTTCATGAAAAGCCCAGGTAACACCAAGGTGTCTGGAGTGGAGGGGCAGCCTGTACTGACCTCCAGCAGAGGAGGAGTCATTGATGTTATAAGATACTACAAATAAAGCATTAAACAAAGAATTGATGAATATAAAAATAAAACAGCACAAAACACACTGTGCTTCAGTAAGAGTGTGTGTCAAGAAGAGCATCCAATTGCAAAGTTCTCTCTAGGTTAATGAGAGCTACTGACTGCTTTTTGCATAAATCTGATGACTTCAGCTATCTGCTTTGTGAAAGGAAGATAACATAGGGATGATTGATGGAGTGAACAGGACATGACAATCTTCAAGGAAGAAGAAAGTCAGAAATCACTTTCAGTGGAGACAGTTTCTCATGATGTCACTGAGCACTTGATAAGCCAATTGAAATTCAAAAATAACATTTAAATTACTGAATGATGAAATGAGAGGAAGATAAATAGGTCTGTGCTAATGATTACATAACCTCTTGATTAGAATCAGAGATTAAATAATGTACTGTACGTTTCCAGTCAAGTCTTCTCTCCTGTAATCAAACAAGTGTTAAAGCTTAAAATGCAGTTTAGCAGTAACCTGGTAGAAATGTGCAAAGTCTCAGATTATTCTTCATGTTAGGTGCTATGCAAGTCTTGTCTATGCAATGTTTGTGTTTGCATGCAAATTACTAAACCTTTAGTGCAACACTTAACCTTTTTAACAGGTAAACGGGCTTTTTGTGCTTTGGTATAGAGGCAAATCAGGGACAACTGTTTACCCACGAAAGGTAACTATCCTAAATTAGTCCTTCTGAAATTAAGCACTGAGAGTGTCCTGGGCTTGGTCTTTTGCTCAGAGCTCAACTAAACACATGGCAGAAAATAAAGGCAGGTACACTTGCAGATTCTCAGTAAAAGCTGACTTGGTGCCTGGGACAATGTATACTGTGTAATCACAGGACAGCTCTAAGTTTTGCCTGTGATTCCAGTAGAATATTATTCATAGAATCCAGGCCTTGCTATAGGGTGGAAGGATTCTGATCCTGCTTTTCAGGAAGGTTAACTGTGCAAGGAAGACACAGCATGTCAGGCTTTCCAAGTGCCACACAAATCACAAGATAAGCAAAGTGAGGCTCACTAGTCAAACCAGATGAAACATGAATTACGATTTTTCCATTCTGTCAATGGTGTACTTGAGTGTCAAGTATTGGTAAGTGATGTTTGTTGGGCCACAGTTTGCTTCTGTCTCTCATACACCAAAGAAAAGCATCATCCCCTTCTTTGTTGACTGCTGCACCACTGCTGCTTCTTGGGAGAACTCTGTGTAGTGGGATTTAAAGATAGATTAAAAATGGATTAACTTAAAAGTTATCATTTTATGTTGCTTGTAGTAATTTTACAGTAAATATGAAGGTATGAAAAATACAGACATAGAGAAACAAGAGTCATTCTCATCAGCATCTCACAGTCTCACAAAGCAGAGTGCTGATTGTGCAGCTAAACTGCTGAGGAAAGCTTTGTCTTTTCCTATCTCCTAGTCTCAAGTCAACCCACTTCCCCCTGCTTCCCTCCCATTCTCCTTGATTTGGAGGAGTTCTTGCCTATTGATGTCTTGCTGTAGAGTCCTATTAGCATCAGAAATTTATCTTCTTCATAAATTGCCCTGTAAACTGCACCTTGACAATCTGAGTTGGCTTTAAATTGTTGTCACTGCCTCTGCTTCATCATCCGCCAAGTAATGATGTTGATAATGAAAATGTTATGCTATCATTTACAAATTCTGAGCCCCTCTGTTATCTGTGAGGGAATGCTAAGTAGATAGAGTATCAGTCTCATTTTGCTCTACACATTTATATTCTGAGCTCCCAAGTACTGAAACAAAGCAGATACAGGCTTTTAAAGCCAGATTTAACAAGATATTTAGATACCTATCATGGCAGATTAGCGGATTTTTCAAATGTGTGTATTCAAGGTGGTTGCTGAACTTCCATTTTAACTGCAATGAAATTTCTAGATTTGAAGACTTTAAATCTGTACTGGTACAAGCTGAGATCCTGCATGTTACAGGGCTCTGTGTAACTATTCCTCTGTCAGCTCCAGCATCTTAAAACAGCTAAACAGCTGCAGAGATCGAAGCAGATCAAGTCCATAGAGGGATTTCACAGTCAGCACCAGGAAAAAGCTGGAGTGCAGGTGCCTCTTTTGTCCTCACCCAGAAGGAGCAGACTGTTACAACGACTTCTTGTTCAGCACCTGCTTTATTTTACTTTCTCTGAAAACTTTTGTCTCAGATGGCATTGACAGCAAGGTGCAGAATGAGCATCAATCTGACAGTGCCTCACCTCAGCCCTCGTTAGCCATCGATCTCTGCTCAAGTGCTCTCTGCTCAGCCGCCCCACTGGATGGCAGCAGCAGAACACAGCCACGGATTCCTTTTCTGCCTGAGTAGTGGGACTGTCTAAGTTAGAACATATTCTCCCAGCTTTTCACGTGACTTTCTCTCTGCTTAATCTTCTGTTATTTACCTCTGTGTTTCCAGGAGAGGCGCAGCTTGGTCTCCAGTTTCCTTTTCTCAGAGTCCAAGAACACGTGTTGCTGTTCCACATCTTCAAAGAGCCAGGGTGAGGTCAGGCAGTGAGTAGGTGATGTGCTCCTGGACCTGGTGTGGGTCACACTGCAGATATGACCAGCTCAGCTCACTGATTTCAGGCAGAACTTTACCTGGAAAGGGAAATGAAACTGGGCATGAGCATTTGCTTTCCAAGTTTTATTAGGCTCTATCAACAGCAATTAAAACAGGCAGGTATTTACTGCTGGATAGCATGGACAAATAATTTAATTTCCTACTGCCTAAAAAATGATCCTCATCAACTTGTAATTAGGTTTGACCTTGAGCAGTCTTGCATTCCTCATGTTACTTGAAGCAGTATCTGATTTTTTGAGTCTATTTAAAATGTAAATTATGTTACTTGAAATTTGTAACAACATCTTGTGTAGCGTTCTACCTTTACAACATGGAGGTACATAATAAGCAAATGTTTCATAACTAAATTTCATGATTTTATGCTGAGTGCTCAGACCTGCAATAGTTTATATGTGTGCCAGCATTTAAGTGGGATCCAGCTCACCTCCAAGGCTAACAATCCTTTAGGATGAAAGTGTGGGCAGTTCACCCCAGTGTCAGTGCTGTATTTTTCAGCTGTTTGTGTGTAGAGTCTGTAGAGTAAGAGAAAAGAGATCCGTACAGTCACAGGGCTCTGCAGCATGAAAGTCCCACAAAAATTCTAATGATGGTAACTTTTTTGGGTGTCTAGGTAGAGCCTGAACTTCAGTCAACAGAACAGAGCTTTTTAATTTTTTAACATCTGGTCTCTTGCAACTAAATGTTGAGAGTCAATACATTCTTTTTGGTTGTTCTTGGCTATTAGTAAATACTGTAGCTGAAATGACAGCAAGATGTATTTTAGGAAATATCACACCTCCTTTCTTTGGAGGTGGCTCTAAGTTTAAGAGGAAATACTTGTATTTAATAGGGAGTGAATATGGCATTAAGTAGGTACAATCAAGATGGCACTGTTTATTGCAAGCAGGAAATAAGAGATGACAACAGAGCAGCAGGACCTATAAGTTCTGTAGCAGTGACACCCTGTCACTGTATTATTAACAGTAATTCCACAGTAGTTCCTTTTGGATACATAGAAGAGACTTAATCCCAGCCACAGGTCTTATTGATGGTGCTAGGCAAGGATGTGGAGATAATAAAGAAAATTTCTCTATGGAGAAAAATACAAGCTTGGAGCTGGTACAGGCTTGACCTCTGTTACAGCCCTTAATCTTGGAGTAAAACAAGATTTTGGCAACTTGTTCACCCTTTCTGAACTTGCTTGCAGATACAGTGACACAAACCTGTTTTGAACTTATCAATGCCAGCCATGTGCATGGGCTGAATGTATTATCTGATGCAGGGCTATGGGAATTGGGGCTGTTTGATTTACAGGACTGTCCCAGCTGTTGAATTTATCTGGTTGTCTTAAAAGCCTAAAGAAAAAATTGCTTTGAAGGAAATTTTTTTTAAAATAAAGAGATCCTCTAGTTAGGGTGAATTGTGCCATTCAGGAAAGGCAGTTGATTAGCATTATTAATTTAGGTCTGTGACTGGCCCTGTGGGAGTGTGCTGTGTATGCTCCAGGTGACAGATGATGGAAGATCCATGGAGAGGACAGCACATCTCCAGCTGGCAGGCACATGAAATAATCTGTATGAAATTGGGGAGTTTTAGGGGAGTTTGGAAGTTTTAAGGGCACAGCACAGAAGTATACTGGGATTTGGTCCTGTACATTCAATATGAAATGATACAGTATAACAAAGAGATGATTTACATCATTGTAATACTGTGTAGCAAGGCTCCTGTTAAGTATATCCCTATGCTGATGTCTTGTTCCAAGTACTGGGAGTAACTATAGGTGAAAAGAACCATGCTTTGTTTTTTGTCTGAAGCAAGCTGTTCCTTCCTTCCTCTTTAGTTAGCCAGTTCCATTTCAGTTTGCTCTTGTATATCATGATATTTGTCAATCCAATAGTCCAGCATGTTCTGAATTAATTTTGAAATGCTTGAGAGTAAATGGAACTGGGATTGTTGCAGAGAATGGGAGATGGCTGAGGATTTCTGTCCTTACTGAGACTCTTTAATTGCTGTTCTTTCCAAAAGGGGAACCATGTGCACATCTTGCATTTCAAACACTTCTTAACCCTGAAGGACTTAAAGTACTCAAGGAGCAGGACAGACATTATTTCACAGTCCCTCTAACTGACTACCTAATAACTTTTTGAGACTTCTGGGCCAGCAGAAGCTCTTGTCAGTGTGAACTGTGATCCCAAAACTGGAGTCTGTCCCTCCCGGCACAACCCTTGCTATTCTCACGTGTGGGTGTCCATTTGGTTTCAGTTCCTTTTGATTTTCGTTATTAGGTATCATCCATTTGAAATATCATCCACTAAACATCATCAACAAATGCCAAGCAGGAAAAGTCACTGTTTTCAGTGCTTCTGTGTCCTCTTTTAGACACTTGTGAAAATCCTATCTGGGAAGTCCAACTCTTATTCGCCACTTTTATTTTATGAGCAATGCCTCTCCTCATCCTGAAATGACAGGGAAACACCAATAGTAGTCCACCTATTGCATCTCTTTAATTTTTTATTATGTTCAGTGCCAAAGTTATAAAGTACATTTAGCAGGGTCCCATAAATAATTGCAAACTGAGAACAGGATAGTAACTAGTCAGCCAGATCATACAACTGCAATGCTCTGTGTTGCTAAGAAGGACTTACTCCATGTTGCTTGCAGAGTTGCTGTTCTGAACCTCCTTGAAACCTGGAGGAAGTCTAATTTGAGAAATTTTATGGATTTCTTTATGTAATAGTTCTAAGAAGCCTTGCCCCCAGTGACCTAATTATGTCACCTGGATGCTGCACAACTTTGTACTCAAGCAAGGCTGCCACAAGGCATGTGAGCTTTGTACTGAAATTTTTTTGTAAATTGGATTTCATCTTTTCTTCCCCCCCTCTCCCAGCCCCCCTCCCAGTACAAGCTGCTGACTTCAATATTTTACCTAAGGTTGGAAGCTTCACTGATTTTTGTTTTCTTTTGGATTTTGTTTATGTTTTGGGGTTTTTTTCCTTTCCAAAAGGCCAAGGAGGCAATGATAAAACTAATTTGTCTTTTTAATCTGTACCTTGTAATTAGAGCTAAGAGGGGCTGGAAAGAGATGCCAAGCGAGTAAGCTCTTTTCCTTTAAAAGCTCTCCAGGCACATAACTGAGTCTTGGGAGACCTTTAAAGGAAAGCACTAATGAAAATCTTGCAGAAAAGGAAAAATAAGCCAACAAAATTAAGACTTAAATGTGCTATTTTTATTCAGGACTGAGGGTAAAAAAGACTCTGGTGCCCCCTGGGTTCATTCTCAGATAAAACATTTGAATCACTAATTATCTTTAAATGTTCTTTTTGTGTGGATGAACTTCCATCTTTGTTTCTGCCCTGCTGATTTCCCCTGTATTGAGATTTTAGGTGATTGAAGGTGATGTTGATCTCACTCGGAGGTTTTGGAATCATTTTACCTCAGCTTTGTTCGAAAATCAGGTTTTTACTGTGAAACCAGTAATTTTCATGAAGTTTTGTTTTTCTAGAAGGCAAAGCTCTGAAGCACAAAACCCAACTTCATTTAAATGCTGGAAATTGAGTGGCTGTGGAATTTAGGCACCCGGATCTCAGAAAGGTTTAGAAATATCACACCTTTCACTCGGGCAGAGCACTGAGTTAGAAACAAAGGGCAGACATGGTCCTTCATGTTTATAACCTCAAAGAAGGTGACAGTGGTGGCAAGAGAGACTGAATGGCAAAGGGTCAAGGTGCCAGGGCTGGTCTCTTGAGAAGCTGAAGTAGGTGCTAATCATTCCTTTGGGCAGGATTCTGCAGTCTTAAGCCAGCAGATCTCCACTGGCAGAGCAGTGGACTGCTGATAGGATTGCTCTAGCACAGCATATTCTTTGTTTCTAGGAAACACACATGCAAAATTTTCATTATTTGTTCCCTTCTGAGCGCATATAACTCCATTAGCACAGTGAACTCCAGAACATTCCTTCTGCCAGCTTATCCTCCGAGTCCTATGACTTCTGCTCTCAGTGGCTTTTCATCTTAGTCTTTACCAACCTTTGTTGTATAAATACCAGACTGTAGGATCAAAATGATGTCTCTGAGCATTGCTCTGAAATGGAGATGTTGCAGAGCTAACTCATATTGTTCATTGGCACATTATGCTGTGCATGAGATGTGCAGTTTGAGAAGGAATATAAGCCTCATCTTGTGCTGGTGTTCCTGAGGACAGAGGAGAACAAATGTTTTTGAATAAGATGTCTTTTGATAAACAAGGAACCCAGTTAAAATGACGCTCACATCCTTTTTTACTTATGCACGTCTAGCTTTCAGTCTTTTTAAAGAAGAGGTGTCCAGGTAAATACATTTGGTCTTAGTTGGCATTGCTTAAAATTGGATTATTCCCTCCTGCCTTGGTGGGGCCATGAGTGGTTACACCTTTCCCTCACCTCTCTCTTTTTGAGCTGATGAGGAACACTGCAAAACTGGTTTTATCTCATTATTATTTGGAAACTATCCTCTGTCCTTTGGGTTTTTCGGAGTGGTTTGGGTTATTTCTTTGTTTTCAGTGGCTTAGTGAAGGCTGCTTTCTCTGCTGTCTTAGCCGGAGGACAAGGCTGAAGATCCAAGTGACATGTCATCCATGGTCTGAAGGGAGAAAAGGACCAATAGCAGTTAGGACTTGTGAGCTGAATGGTAAATGATGGGGATTTTTATATTTCTAAAACTAAGTTTTGGAAAACCAGCAATATCCCCCGTCATCAAGGGTGTTCTCAGCTATACCTCTAACTTCAATGTATTGGTTTTCCAAGTGATGTAAATAAAATCAGTGGGCCTGACTTTCTTTATGTGCTGTGCCTCCATGCAGTCACGGCCCTGGTGCAAACACTATCATATGGACATTTGCAAGCAGCTGTAAACCTCTATTCCTTATTGCTCCCTGGTAGCTCTGTGCTATGATGCAGCTCAGCATGCAGATTTTTGAGTAAGGAGAGGCAATAGTTTTCAACATAAACAAGTCCGCTGGGTCGCATTAACCTCCTTCAGTCTCTGTGTTAAATAATTAAAATAAACTAGGTAGTGTTTAACTATACGTATTTAGAGGCTTACTGGAGGAGCTTATTAGTTCAATATTCTAACACAGTGTCTTAAACCTTCCTGAGCTCCAGGATCCCTTATTAAATATTTAGTGCATATTGCTGAAAAAGTCAAGATTTGCTTTATTTTTTTAGAGGCAATTTCTATTCTCAAAATTTATTCAGCCTTTAAGATACTGGCCATCTATAAATAGTACTTTTCTCAAGTTGTCATTTCTTGCCACCAAGGAGTATTTTTCATTTGTGCCAATCTTAATAGCGCCACAAGAATTAATACTTGCAGAAGGCTCTGCAATGCATCCTTGCTGTGTTCCATAGAACCACCTCAAACACCTTTTTAAGCAATTCATTTGACAGCAGCTCCCTTGGATAGAGAGAAGACGCGTGTCAGCTGCTGACTGTGCTTCGGAGACATCAATATTTCTCCTCTTCTGCTTCTAAAACCGTCAAAATGAAATTAGTTAATTGGTGAGTACTTTTGTGTAGTTGCTGTGGGATAGTAATTATTGGTGACAAGAGCTGCTGGATGTGCACTAGTACAGTACAGCAAAACCTAAAATTTGGGAATAGAAGGCATTATCCTGCACTACTATTATGACTAGTCATTTTGCCATAGTCTCGCTTGCTATAGATTCAGACCTTCAAGTTCCAGGACTTTTTACCAGGAGAGAGAAGATTTTGCCTTGTACAGAGCAGAGTTTCATAAGACTTGCCACATAGCTGAGCAAAGGCAGCTTAGTGGATTAAAATAGCATCAGTGCTATCTGTAGTCTCTAGGGTGATGAGTTATAAGGAAAGGCAAAGACCTCCAGGAAGGGATTTTGTTTCTGTGGAGTCTCTATCAGGTGTTAGTGTATAATAAACAAATAACAAATTGTTTCACTCAATCCATTCTCATTTTGCCTAATTGCCTGTCTCAGTTCAGAACTGGTGAAGACAAGACATAAACCATGTTGTGTTTACTTTTACACCCAAGGCCTGATTGCTTATGAAAAGAAATTGGGTTCTGTGTTCTCTCTGCCTGTAGCTGGAAACTGGTCATCCCCTGCTACAGGCTCTTCTTTCAAGATTTTAATTCATCACTTTCTGTGTTGTTGCATGGTCTGAGGTGGCAGCTGAGAAAAACAGACCCTGTTCAGCTCCAGTAAAAGCATCAGCTTTGTAGTGTGAAGGTATCTGGGCAAGCCATTCAGAGAATCCTGCAAACAAAGCTGTTTTCTACATATAACAGTGAGTCCCTATAAATGGCCTGTGTGCCTTAAGACATAAACTACCTAATAATCCACCTCTATCCAAATGCTTAAAATTACTTGAAATCTGACAAAGGAGAATGTGTTAGACTGGCAGCATGTTTAATCTCTAATATAGAATCTATTCATCCCAGTAATTGCCATCCACCTCTCATCTGAAACTCAGCTGTGCTTTAAGCAGGGAATCATGATCAGTCATAACACTGTCCTCATAATACTAGGAAGGAGAAATACTAGGTGAGAAATTCCTTTAAAGAAAGTACTCCCAATTTTGACAAGATGGTTCATGCACAAATATGTCTGTTTTTTTCACTGTAGTATTATAAGGCTTTATAGTGTCTAGATTAACAGATTTCCCCTCTTCTCTACTGGAATTTTTACTGAAATTTGGTGGACATGCAAAAAGTTAATCAAAAAAAAAATCCTCTGGTTTGAACTGACAGGAACATTAGAAATCTATTCTCTCTTACCCAATTTCAGTGCTTTAAATGACAATATATATTACTAAAGTTCCTAATGTCAATTATTTAAAATAAATAAAAAAAGGAAAAACAAGTTATGATTTTCCAGAGGCTGCACCTTTTAATCTCAGAGTGCGAAATGCATTCCTGAAGGAGATAAATGATGCTGTTTTTTCTAGGCCATTGCAAGTGGATGTCAGGTTTGTTGCCAAATAACACATCTGATTTCATGTCTAATAGTTAGTGAAATTTAATGAGCACAAGGTGAAAAAGGAAATAGTTCTCAGTAGGAAGGGAGCTGAGTTCTTCTTTCGACACACCCTGCTGTTCATTCGATTGTAAAAGATACCCACAGGTGGCAATTCAGTGCTCTCAATGCCTTGCCTGTGTGAAAGAATGAATGTGGAGCCAGGGCATCTTGGGAACAAATCCACCCCACCTCCCAGGCTGAATAGATTTCAAGAAGAGGGGAAAAAGGGCAGCCTTTGGAGGTTGGTGGGCTGAGATTTTCACTATTGATATCTGAGGTACTTGACATTTAAGGCATTTACACCTAAAGCTCAGGAAGGGAGTGAAATTTATACTTAATACAGTGGTTAAGTCCTTCAGGTGCTGAATTGTTGCAGGTTGGCAGCCATACTTGAAAGCTTCTCCAGGTTTTTCTGGTGGGAATCATTTGCCAGCTGGGTCCATCAGAACACTGTGTGCTGTGGCCTGAGTGGGCTTTGTGGAGAGGCAGCAGAGAAATCCTCGTGAGGACTTGAAGGGAGCCTGTGAGAAATATGGAGAGAGACTATTTACAAGGGCATGTAGTGGCAGGAAATGGCTTCAAATTGACAGAGAGTAGGTTTGGATTGGATATTAGGATGAAATTCTTTTCTGTGAAGGAGGTGAGGCACTGGAAAAGGTTGCCCAGAGAAGCTGTTGTTGCTCCATCCCTGGAAGTGTTCAAGGCCAGGTTGGATGGGGCTTGGAGCAACCTGGAATAGTGGAAGCTGTCCCTGCCCATGATAGGTGGGTTGGAATGAGATGATCTTTAAGGTCCCTTCCAATCCAAACTGTTCTATGATTTGAAGTTTCTATGACTGTCACACTTTTCTTCAAGTGTCCCATCCTCAGCCAATGCAGAACGTGTGGCTCAGGGACTCTCACATAGATTTTACCTTCATTGGAGTTGTCATGGTACCTGGGGAAATTGCATCCTTGTGATGGTTTAGTTGTTCAGCTCTTGCCTCTAGGATGTGTTAAAGTAAAAATAGTCCCTGAGGAAAAGGTGACGCTGAAATGTGTCATTTAGTCACCCCATGTGGAACTGTAGGTGCCAGGAATGGATGTGTGTTCTGGTACTTCCCTGCTTTTTTAGGAAACTTGCATGTCAAATTTCCTTCAGTAAAAGCAGGATATCTTAAGTGAGTTGTTGGATGGTTTTAATATCTGAAGGTCTAATTCTCTCTGGTGCTGAGCCTTGTAAAGCAGTGCTTTGTGTAACTTGGAGTTAGGAATACTCTATACATGACCAGATCAAATTATGAACATGGTGACTATCAGCAAACTGATCTAGTTGCTGTGTAGTTTTGAGTTGTGATTAAAGACAGATCATTATTTTGAGCTTCTCAGAGCACAGAATGCTTGGAATACGATATTGAGAAACCCGCTTTCATGTTTGTAAGTGAACTCCTCTGGGGTTATGTTGCTGAAGCTGGATACCTTCTCAGCTAAGGCTATTTCCAAAGTGTACATATTTATGATAACCTCAGGCCATCTGCCACCAATTTCAGAATGAATTAGAATGTTCATCCTAGATACATCTTGCCATATCACGGCCGGTGATTCACAGCAGAATGTATCTTTGACTGTATTTTCTTGTTTTAAACAAAATAACTTTTTATACTAACTTTAGAATCCTTTAAGTCTTCCACCTTTTTTATCTCTCCCTTAACCTTTGCCCAAAAATAAAGGGAAATTTTCCTTTACCTTCTATACTGCCATTTTTGCATTCTCAAAAGCAACTTGTTGGAGACTGCAATTAAAATTATTACAAATTTCACATGTAATATAGAAGTAAAAGATTTTGTTAGAATTATTTAAACAGAAAGCTTGCATGCAATAAATCATATATAAAGTGAGAAAAGACTTTTGAAAAGCCATTTGTTTTTCATGCTGAATACAACCATGCCTGTTCCCTAACAATAGAATTTTATAATAATTTTTAAAGCAAAACTCATATTTTTATTAATGTAGAAATGTAGATCTTTTTACATTACAAGACTCAGACTATTTCATTAAAGAAGTTAAGGCATGGCAGTTCAAGTGGGTGAATTATTTTCCTCAAAAGTTCTGTTTGCCAAGGTAGTATTAAACTGGTCTAGCTAGGACTGTCAGTGTGCTGACAATTGAGTTCTCTTTGTGGAAGTGGTAGTGCAGAAAACAATTCATTAATTATGTTGTTTGATCTCAAATGGTCAGGTTTGCATGCTCAGAAGGTGGATAGTCACTATAAAGAAACTCTTGTAATTTCTTGTGCTCAAAAGAGGCACTTGTAGGTAATTACAAGATGCAATCACAAAAGATCAGGAAGCCTCGATGGATTAGTAATGAGATACAGAGCCTTTTACCTCAAGGTCATTGTTCCTAATCCAGTTCTGCCTGGTGGTGTTCGGAAGTGCCATCAGACAGGTGCTTAGTTTGAAATTAGCTGGAGATCTCAGAGTTGTTAGTAAGTACATATCCACCAAAGAAAAATTGCTATGGGTGTGATTTTCTCTCTAGCTGTCTCCTTCTCTCCTATCTAGATATGAGACAATTTCTGCTGTTCCTTGTATTGTGCTGACTGAGTAAGATTAATGTGACTCTGGCCAGTTTCTCTGCTGCTGAGAGCTGCCTGCTGGGCACTGATGGTGCTGTCAGACACGAGTCCTCTGCCTGCTGTGGGCACTGCAGGGAGGGCAGCAGAGGGAGGCAGTGCAGTAGTTCACGTTTAAAGGAGAGGCTGGTGGGAGCTGATGTTTACAGGCTCGAAGGACAGTGTGAGGGAGGCAGTCCAACCACACACAGTGTCCTAGGAAGCTCTGAAAATAGCCTGAGTTGAACAGGCATGGGTGGAAGGGAAGTCTTCTTCCATGGCCTGTCCAGTGAGTGTCTTGTACAGACTGAAGGACCTCACAGCTCATTGTCAACAGCGGCACCAATGCAGTTGTCACTGATTCCCACTGCTGTGGTTCACTACAGATTAATCTGACCTTTTCTTGGGTTCTCAGGACCTCTAAGCAAGGAGTCCTGCAGAGGAATGTGCCTTTATGAAGCTGCTGCTCTGTAGGACAGCTATCACAAACAATGCCTGTTGGTTCTCCCTGCCAAGTCCTTGGTGAGACATTGAGCTGAAGAAAGTACCAAAAGGACACTATGTATAATCTCATAATGTCCATGGATTTTCAAAACCAGTTACCATTCTGACAGTTTATCTTGCAAGTGAGGCAATGTGTGTTTTGAGATCAAGAGAAGCCAACCACTCTAGCAGAAATTGTTTTTCAAGGAGTTAAAGTCAGCACAGTTTTTAAAAGTAAAAAAAAAACCAGCATGAATTGTTGATTTGAAATTTTTTTTGAGAATAGGATCAGAAGAAACCCATTAGAAGTTCTGCTTTGTAATGTAAGGACTCCAAGAGAGAGAATCCAACTGTTTAAATTAGAATGCCATCTTTGTGGAAAGAGTGGAACTAATGACAACTGTACCAGGTCACCTTTAAACTTTCTCAGACAGGGGAGATGGTGGAACATTGCTGTTAAAGTCAATGGCTCTTGGGGGAGCCTAACCAGCACTGTGTAAGTTAATGGCATGCCCTCTCCTGCCACCTATGGCTGCTCCATTATCCTTGAAAGCAGCCATCAAATTTGCACAGCTTTAACAGGAACATCTGCTTCTCTCCCCTGGTTGTTTCCTTCACATCTGCAGTGGTTGTGACAGGGCACGTGCTCTTCTTCATTCACCCTCGTTGCTCTGACCTTTCCTGTGGCTCATTTTTTATGCTCTGGCTCCTTAATGACTATTCTAATTCATCTCTGCGTTTGCTGATAGTCTCATTAGGGCCAAGGGAAAATTCACCAGGTGAGGAAGCCTGTTGTTTTCTGGTAAGAATAAAAGTTTGTCAAATCTGACAAGCTGGCTGGGGTACATTCGAGGGACAATTTCTCTACACCACTTCTGCAGCTGTGACAAGTCTTCCTGATAAAAGAGCAATCCCTCTCTTCTGTGGTGAATGAAGTGAGTCCTCTTTTCTGCCTGACTTCCCCCCCCCCCAAACACCTAGAAAGGTATCCAAGACTCTTCCTGCTATTTAAACATCTTATTTCCATTGATTTAAAGTAGATTTCATTGTCAACATAAGAACTGGATGGACATTTAAAAGCCCTTGGGAATTTGAGACTTCCCCTTCAATTCTACCTCCTTTGAGCCTCCACTCTAAATATGCTTTGTCAAGTGTCCTGGAGCAAAGCCAGTGTCTGTCTGGTTATGTACAGGTGTAAAGAAATGCTATTATTGCAGCTGCTACATTATGAAATAAATGTGCTCAGATATCGGGGAGCAAATTTCCATCTCATGGTAGAAAACCCCCCTTCCAAATACAATAATCTACAAGAGTCAAGAGCCTTCTTTGTCCTCTGAGTGATGACAGTAAGGATTGAATAAGATTTGAGGATCAGACTGTCAGACTTTCTCCCAGAGTTGTAGTCTCTGTCAAAGCTATGGCATGGTATGGAGGGAGGCTTTTGATGTTACTCTCCAGTTTGTTCCTCCTGTACAAATTACAGGATACAGTGGCTTCTGTACCGTTTTGAAGTTATATTTTAACTTTTCACTTCAAGCTGAATTAAGATGGAAAATCTCCCTAATCACAGTTCAGGACTGTCAGTTTTAATAGGAATGGAAGAAGAGTTGGGTTCCTGCTTGCTTGGAAGGGGATGTGTGGAGCAGGAAAGGAATGTTTTAACATATAGTTCTTCCCTTTCTGAGAAGGGCCTGTTAGCACTCTGCTTTTACTGCTTCATACAGCTTTTTGATAGCAACTCACATTGTAAGCTTGGGTGAAATATCTTTACTGTCGCTAGTCACCAAATGAAAAAAGGTAAATTTGTGTAGAACAAGCCATACACTGACCATAAAACCAGCTTTTGCTGTATAGGATCATAGGGTTAATAATACACATAACATGGAGGAAATGTGATGAAGGACCAGTATAGTATGTGTGTTTTGGCAGCACCCACTTATGTTTGCACCCAGTTATTGAGCACAGATGTCCAGATTTGGCTCTTTGAACTGCACCTCTCTGGGATTTTTCTTTGCAACTGAAATGTTAAAATTTTAGACTTGAACCTTTATTCTTAGGTAAAGAAGATGAAAAATCGAAAGTTGAGAGGCTCAAGAGATCTGCAGAATCTTGAAAAGAAAAAGAAGTATTAACGGTGAAGCTTTGACAGAGAGTCATCAGTATGAAACAGGAAACGTGCAGACCCTCACAACTTCTGAATTCTGACCTTTTAAATCATTATTCTGTCATTACCAGTGTAAGTCAGGGTCATGAGTCTAAATGTGGGCCTATGGGAAACTGTTACTAGGTTCTGATTTTCACTTTATTTCATTGTGACTATATTTTATATATATTTATGGTCTCTTTCACTGTTACAGCATAGCATAAAGTGGTGGCACTCTGCAGTGTTCTTTTTTTCTGTATATCATCATCATTCAACAATGCTGACTAAAAAAATGTCTGACATTCTGGAAACCTCACTTATGTTTTGCACTTACGGATACAGTAGTTAAAATACCTTAAGTTCAATTAACTGTTCAGCCAGGTTGGATACAGTCTGCACATGCTGAAACCACTTAAAAGTCCTCATGCCACTCAGAATTAAAAATGCATTTGTGCAATTTAGTTTTATGACCTGTTATTGCTTAACTGGCAGCTGGATCTTATACTTGCACTGCTGTGATACTTTCCTTGAGTTTTCCATTAGATAAACCCAAGATAATCATTATAGGTGCATAAAACCTGATGTAAAATGAGACAAAGTTTGAAAACAATTAATCAGTGGTGATCAAGACATAGGGTTTTTTCCAGGGATTAAAGACCAGCAGAGGAGCTGATGGCCTGGTGCCCAGTGCATCAGCTGATCTGATTGCATGTAATGTTCCTCAAAATTCCCTTTGCCTGATTTGCCTATTGCATGGAAATTTCATCTCACTTCGGCAGTGAAATCTATCATTCAAATTCACAGCCTTGTCTGCTGGTTCTGGTTTTTGCAAAAGACAGTTCTTCCAGTAGCAGCAAATGGTGCTGTATAATTTTAATAAACACAGAGCAATTAGTGTAAAGAGACTGACTGCCAAAGTCAGTCTTTTAAATTAAGACTCAAACAGGACAACCAGAAGAACTTTCATAAACCACGACATTTAATGACTGTGGTTATGTCTGTATCTTTCCGGAGCAGATTCTCAAATGAGGGTTAACTAATGAATTTATTTGCCTACCTCTAACTGCCAAATTCAGGTGCAGTCCTATTACTTTACAGTCCAACAACATTAATTTAATTTAAGGAGGGAAACACACCTTTGTATTAAAAAATCAAACCCAGAAAAAGCAGAAGTTCTTTGTACCTTGTAAATGTGAGCTGTTTTGAGCACTGAAATGGAACATTTCCTTGGCTGCCCTCCCTAGTTTTACTGATTCTACTCGGACATGGGAATACAGATTCAATTTTCACTTGAAATTAAGAGAATGCTTCTTTCCCAGACATCTACTTTGTTTTCTGGCATCTTCCATTTACTTAATCTGCAGAGCCTAATGGCTAAGATGACAATTAGTGTTTCATATTCTCTAAACAAATACCATTCTAGTCTGATGAATGACCTTGAACTGGGTTAAAAGTACCTCTGGTATTTAGTAGATTACAAATGTTTGTTTTACACAATTAAGCCCAAAATGATCATTAGGTATTTCAGGTGATGGAGGAATGCTTGGAAAGGCACAAGGCCCAATCTTCAAAATATATTTTGTTGCATGCCAGAGACAGACTTAAAAGTTTTTATGTCTCTTTTTTTTTTTTTTTAGTTTCCTAAAGATTATTGTACTATTAAATGAACTTCTGACATGCCTTAGATGAGCAGTAATAAGCTGTACAAGCACAGTTCTGATCTTGGCTGTAGAGAGCAGCTGCCAATGGCAGCAGGCTCCGGGGACAGTGAAATCCTGGTGCCTTCAAGGGCTGCATTAGTGACATTTTGGTCAGAATGGCTTCATTACTGATGTGGATGGGACAGTCTTTCCCAGTTTGTGGTCCCAAGTATGCTATTTTTGCTTTCCTATGGCAAGAACAGCCCTGTTTTTAGAGGCCAACAGCTCTCACAATTGAGGCAGAAAATTTAATTTTTGCTTACAAACTGGTGAGTAGCTGTAAGCCTGGCCTGTATGGATGTGTGTACACCTGCTTTCTTCAGGCAAGCAGAAATCTCTCTAGAGAATAGTTTCATTCTTTTTCCCTTTCTCTCATGATAAATTTGTGGAGGAAGGAATAAATGAGAGAAAAACAGTGGTCCGCATGTAATAGCGAGAGTGAATGTTAATGGGACACATGGGAAATACTTCTATATTACAGAGCACAGTGTGGCTCATTTGCTACAAGTTATGATTGAAAACCAAATCTTTCCTTGGTATTTTCTTCTCTGCCTCGCCTAAAACAGCCACACAGCGGAAAGTTCCCCCCAGAAAATTATTAGCTCTGCTTCAGTCTGAGGTGTGTTATGAAGTTTCAGGCTCTTAGATTTCATTTGTACAAGTGATATGTGTGCTTGAACCAGGATGAATATTGCTGCCCAGCTGAAAGGCACTCCTTATTGATTGGCTTCAGTGTAGCACTCTGGCGGGTAGAGACACTCATGTTTTAATTTGTTTTTGCTTCCAGGTCACCCTTCATCCACCTTTCCATTTGCAGCAGCTTTTTCCTCCTCCCTTTCCTATTTACAGCACCTTCTCAGCTGTTTTGATTTATTGACTGCTTAGATTTAATGCTTCATCCCTTGGAGAAGTCTCAGTGCTTGTGTCTGATCTAAGGTCACCTATGCTACTTATTCCAGGGGATTTTAATCTCCATATGGATGTGACCTCTGACACTCACCAAAGAATTCACTGTTACATGGTTCTCTGCAGCTGTGTCAGCAGGTTCTTCCACCTGCTCTGAAGGGTTATGCTTTTGATTTTATTAACTCTTTGGGTCTCATTATCAGTGTTTGGGGTCATTCACCTTTTTTCAAATATACAGCTATATCTACTGTACCCCCAGGGTTCCTCCCTAATTAGCTGCTTGTTTTGAGAGTTGTTTTTTACCTCAGGTGTCACTTCTCACCCTGCACAAGTTAAAGTGGTTCAGGGCTGGTTCCCAGGTTCCTCAGTTCAGATGCTGATTGTGATTTTGCACATACCACACTCCTGCTTTCTGCAAGAGATGAAGCCCAACTGTCTTGATTGGAACAAAAGCTGTAACTTTATGGCCTATGAGAAAGAAAGTCTGGTTTAAAACCTGCATGTTGTGGAAGCATCAACCCCTGTTCCTTCATCTGGAAGACTGTTGTATCTTTGCTTGCTTTTTTTGCTACAGATACTGGCTCTACGTATCACAATACTGCTGTGTATTTGATGATTGTGAGAGTAATGAATAGTGAACTGGATTCCTTGCTCCCTTTTTTTTTTTTTTATTTTGGTGTGTGTGTTACATCTGACTTTGCCTTCTATCATGGGCAGGTGGTTATGGGAAGATATTTCTTGTCTGTTTATTTCTAGAGCAGTTGAACTGGGCTTTCATGGCAGTTCTGGACTATCTCTGAGCAGTCTCTTACTGCCAACAAGTTGAAAAGTTAAACTTTAAAAGTGACATTGGACTGATTTCTATATGCAGAGACAATTTATGAGAAAGTGTATGTATGTATATGTATCTATCTATCTAAATCTACTCTATATCCTTGAGGAGGAAGAACACCTAAGTCAGAACCTTGTGACACGAATGCGAAACTGAAAAAAATCCAGTCTCTGATGGAATGGTAGTAGAGAAAAGCTCTGATGAAATTCTCAGCCTAGAAGATGGTGTGTTAATTTTACCCCTCAATGACTTCTAGCTTCTTCTCTTGAGAAGAGTTTTTATCTTTAGAAACACCCCTTCTCTGCTCCCCCCCCCCCCAAAAAAAAACCCAAAGCACCCTGTGAGCTGGAGAGGGTCTTGTAAATATGTTTGGTAAATAATAGGAAAAATAGCAAATGTTATTTCCATTAATATATGTGTTTTTCTAACAATATTTGCCTTTTGGTGTGTGCTTCTGCAAGTTCACATATTTGTAAGCAAAAACCAGCATGAAATGAAGGGAGAACAGATGATGAACTGGCACCAACATTTCAGAGTGCCTTCCTCTTCCAAACAGCATCAGTGTTTCTCTTAATGTTGTCTGCAATGTTTGGTTCCAAAGCTGTTCATCTTCCTATTGACAGCCATCCTCTTACCCTTTAAATAAATGATGCGGTTGATTTTGTGCAGACCAATCTCATTGGTTTTGAGGCTTTCTAAGGAATGTGCTAAGCTGGGCTCATATTGTCCTACTCCCTAGATGTGCTGCTCTCCACAGTACAGTTGCTGTCTTCCTCAGAGGTGGCAGCTTATGAAACAGAGATAAAAATTCCCTTTAAATCTCTCTTTTCCTTATGTTTCTTAGCCAAGAAAGTAGAAAAAGAGGAGGTTGTTCAGAATTTCTGATTGAGGCATGCTGCCTGCATGTATATTGCATTGAAACAGCACTCCTTGGGAGTGATTAGGGTTAGTCACAGAGACGAAATGGATGTGGACGGAATTGGTTAACAACCTTCTGAAAGCCTTCCTCTTTCTTTGATAAGTTCCTTGTAGTTTTGAAGCACGACACTATGATGTTTGATATTTTATTAACAATAATTGTATTTCCCTCTTTTCATTTGAGCATTTCAAAGAGTTTTAGAACCTTTAATTGAGTATCTGCCCTCTGACTTGTAGGAAGAAAGTGAAAATACTGCCTTGTCTTGTATGTTAGTTGAAAAAAAGTATTAAACTGAGAATAAGCAGTTCAATGGTGATTATTGAGTCAACTCTACTCACAACACTTGTGCTGGCTTGTAATGTGAAAGCCTAATAACCTCCTGGCTTGAACTCTCTTATTCTTCAGAGATGATGGCTGTGTGCTCTGAGTACTCTGGGGGTTGTCTCACAGCTCTGCACAGTACATCCTTCTGGGCTGAAAAGCCTACAAATAACAAAGAATTGGTCACAGAACCTTCATTTGACCACTCCTTGAGGTCACTAAGAGGCATTCTGGACTTGGGCACCTGAGGCCTGTTGTTATCTGTAGATATCTCATAATGGAAGGCAGGAAAATTCATAGCAGGGAGTGTCCTGGAGGTGGCTTCCATTAGGAAGTCCTGTCCCATTATGTCTGTGCCCTTTATGGAGAGAGAGGGAAAGTGTCCTTAGTGAACTTGAATAACACTGGTATTTCTAGGGAAGCTAAGCTGTACAGAAATTGGGATATGGATAACAACACATGTGCCAAACTCCTGGTCAGAGGTAACCCAGATCCCCACAGTTTCCAACACTCATTCCCCATCCTCTGCAGTGCCTGGCTGGCAGATGTTCTGTCCTTGATATTTGGGAGGTGTTCCATGACAGGAACCTTTCTCTGGTAGTGTTGCTGATAGAATGTAGCTCTCTTTGGAGATTTTTCTTATTTAAACGTGATGGTGTAACTGAATTTCAACTGCAAATATTGACAGCCCTAAAGTTGCAGATCTGAATAGGTTTACAGGTGATGAGCTATGAATTTATGGGCTTTGCTCTCCACAGACTGGCTTTGTCCCATTCTCTCACTGCAGTTCTCCCTGAAATGGCTTTCTTGATGTGTCTGGTGTAGAATTCACTTACTGTGATCTTCATATTTTAAAAACTCTTCAGCCCTTGCTCCTCAAATGTCTTGGCTTCCAGGGACTCCCTGAGTTATAATACACTGTAAGGCTGTTCTTGAGTGTTTCTGTCAGTACACTTTCAGCTGTACATTAAATGTACTTTAAACCTGAGATGAAGGTTTATTTAGTGCAAGATGAATATTAAAACATGCAGGAGAGTATTCTTATATACCTTCTTTTTGCTGCCTTTGGGCACCTGAATGCAGATACAACAGGCTTCAGTGGATATGGGCAGGAATAGAACTGAGCTGATGGTTGGTTAAGATATTCTGTGAGTTTTCTTAAATGTAAAAGCCACTCTGCAAATGGGAGTGCTTATCCTCAAGGCTGCTGAACACTGACAAAAACAGGACCAGAAGCCACCACATTTACCCTCAGCACTTGTTCAGCACCTGTTCACAGATGTGTCTGAATATTAAGAAATGTGTATGGTGTTCAGCAGAATAAAAAGTGTTAGGATATGTGTGAACAAGCAGGAGGAAATATTGATGAGAACATGTAGGAGGGGAAAGACTATTACAAGGGCAATCCAATTAATGCAAATGATGCATGCAGATGTCTGTGGCTTTTTAGTTCCTTTAGTGTTCTACTCCTTAAGAGCTGTGCACTAGGGACAAGGGAGGAGAGCTCTGTCTTCCTGTGGGTGCTTTCAAACCTTAGCACCCCACCTCTGCCAGCAGATGAAGAGGGGACACCTCCCCTCACCTGCCTGTGTAGCTGCAAAGCATGAATAAGTGACAGCAAAACAGCTACTAAACCAAAGGGTGCATTCATGAGGGAACTTAATCTTGCCTTCTGCAAACAGCAGTGTGTCTGTTGGCTCCTGGTACTTCAGGGCAGAGCTGTCACTGCTTTAAAATTCAAACAACATGATTGAAAGAGAGCCCCAGGTTTTTGGGACTGTATGCTCAGGGCCAACCTGTTTGATTTCTTTTGGTATTGGCTTAACAGGACTCTTCACCTGAGGGAAGCAGAATTTGAGCTTGAAAACAGACATTCTTGCAGCTACATGCTGAGTGTTGGAGCTGGATCTAGTCCATCCTTATGATGTACCTTCTGGAAAAAAGGCTTTTATCTTGGCATCTGATATCTGGTGACTAATGACTTCAATTAAAATGAAGACCTGGCCACTTGGTCTTTCAGATGAGATACATGGCAAACACAAATATGTGGCCTGGGCAGTTAAAAATTTTTGCTTTTTTTCCCCTCCCTTATAAAATCACCTTCTCAAGAGACAGTCCAAAATGACCTTGCTCTCCTGAAGTCAATAGAAATTTTGTTGTTGACTCCAGTGAATGCAGAGACCACCACAGTAAGCACTGTAGGAAACCAATGGAAGTTTTTTCTGTTTACTCCAAAGAGTTTTGACTCAGGCTGTAGATCTAATACACAGATAATTAAATAAATATACTCTTAAATTAACAACCTCATTTTACAAAATCTTTTCTGTCAGAACCCCATGCCACCTTATTAACTCCAGGCATTGTCATGTGAAGTGTTTTGTGGAACCATAATTTGGAATGAAGTGGCCAATTTACCTTGTCTTCTGTGTATTTGTTTTCCATATTGACTTACAGAGAAGCTGCTGTCCAAGGGACTAGTAGCTTTTTTTCATTTTTTCCATGTTTATTATGATATTGATATTAGGTCTGCCAATAAACTCTGTCTGACATTAGTAACAGATTTTGTAAAAAAGAAAAAAAATCCAGAAACCAAAAAAAAGTCTGTTCCTGAAGAGTGCTCTCCCTTTCCCCTGCCTTTCCTCAGTCTCTGTGCCTTTGATATCAGCCACACCTACACCAATAACTGTGCTGTTGTCTCTTCTCATATCAGGAACCTGTATTGCTTTGATGGTGACTATTTTTATTATTCTCAGCCTTGTCTCTCTGTCTAGCTCACTTATGAAATAACTCCCCCTGTTCTGTAGTGCTGTTAATTTACAAGGTGCTTTACAAACACAGATAAGAGCCTTCCAAGGCTCTGCTCTAAATAAGACAAGACAAATGCAAGATGAAGCACTTGAAGGCTGTTCAGGGAACTGAGGATGTGGAAATGACTTATGCAAAGAGGAGAGGGGTTTGTGAAGTTTCTGAGGAAGGGTTTTAGGCAGGACACAGAGTAAGTTTGGCAGTGGAAGAAAAGGGTCAGGTGCAAGGAGCAGTGAGGTCAGATGTGAAGGCAAGAGCAAGGAAAAGAGAGGAAGGGGAAAATAACCTCAGAGAAATAAGGGACAGCGAATTGTGAGGAAATGCACTCAAGAGCATAGAATATTTAGAATATTTATAGAACATTTATCACAGGTTTATTCAGAATGATCTAGAAGGGAACTTGGGAAATCCGTATAGTTTGGGTGTGATTTTTTCCTTTTCTTTTTTGACAGGACTTGACTGCCCATGGCAGCTTTTCAGCCTAGCTTGTTCTTGTTGTCTGCAAGCAACAGGCAGTACTCACATGTTGTGTTGGAAAGTTTCCCTACTATTTAATATAACTCTCTCCTGCATTAAACATTATCATGTCCATTGTGTCCATCTATGAAGTGAAAGAATTGAGTATCAAACCTAATGGAAGACAGGAAGCCAAAGGAAGGAAGAGTTTCTTCTGTCTGCGTGTCTTTTCTTCCTATCTAGTTGACTACTCCAACTTCCTTTTCTCCCCGTGGCTCCGTAAAGGCCAGGGAAGATAGACTGAAAAATTGATTTATGATGAACTAATCTTTGTTAGTAAGAATAGGATAAACTCAGGGAACGAGCCAGATCCTACAAGGTGCTTTGCCTCTTTGTCTTTCTGGGATTTAAGCTGACACTGGGGAGATTGAGTACCTCGCAGGACTGTATGAAGTGTCTCTTCCTTTACATGCTGATGTTTTGTTTTGCTCTCCATCACTTGTCTCTACATTTATTAGGCCAGCACCAGGTCAAGCAGGGGACATGTGAGGTTGTGGCCGTGCACCGTTGCTGCAATAAGAACCGGATCGAGGAGCGATCCCAGACAGTGAAGTGTTCCTGCTTCCCGGGGCAGGTGGCTGGGACAACACGGGCCCAGCCCTCGTGTGTGGAAGGTAAGCAGCCTCCTGCTCACTTGTGGTTCATTGTTTGAGGAGTTTAGTCTCCTTGATGTTTGACTTCCCCCCCCATTGCCTCTAAAGCGTAATCCTTCCTTTTTGTTAATTTTGGAAACATCTCTGTGCATTGATGATAATGAGTCCGTGCATAAATCTTGGTGTAATTAATCCTCTTAATATATGTACTAGTCCATTTTGTGTGTGTGCCAATAAAGCTCCTTAATTTTTTCACACAAGAGTTCTCCTTTAAAACTAGTCTGAAAACTGCATAAGCCCAGAAATTCAAGCTTATGGTATTAACTCTTCCAGGTGTCTTAGAAGAGAGTAGCTTGGTTAAAACTCAACAGATAATAAATGCAACCCTAAGGCTGGGCATGCAGATAGTGCTTGGACAGCTGATATTGAGAGCTGTTCTCTTTTCACCATTTAATGTGCCTAATGGGCTCTTACACTGGACACCAGTGCTACAATGATGCCTCAAGTTAATTCAGTTCCATGTGTGGCAATCCTGAATATTTCAGAGTTTGGAGAGTGAAGCAAGCACAGGGCTGCACAGGACACTGTCTGAGCTAGGACACCTCCCTGGGGAATGAAAAATGGGGCCCAGTTGCCTTAGTCTATTCCAAGGACAGGATGCTGCTCTTTTTTTTTAATGTAGTAAAGCTACTCCAAGACAGATTTATTTATTTTTTTTTTTAATCTCAAAATTACCAGAATCCTCCCTTTTGTAAGCAAGACCCTTCTGTTTTCATTCTTTTGCACATAAAATTGCAACCATTTCAGTTAGGTATAAAACAAAAGCTTCAAAGTCCAATTTTAATCTAGCATTCAGAAATATTTGATTTCAAACATAAAACTCTAAGTACATGTGAATCTGTTCTTTTTTTTAAACTTATTATGAGGTTCTCAAAACAGATATTAAAGAAAGTAGATTTTTATTTTCTATTTTTTAGATGCTTAGTCTTTTCATGCCTTGTAATTCAGGAATACAATCAACTTTAACTGTGCAATTTGTTAGGGGATTTTCTTGTTACATCAGAAATATCTTCTGTATTTTTAGGTGACACATCAAATAGCAGAAATGCTTTTACATATAACAGATAATAGAAGTCGGGCATTATTCTAAACTAATTTAAGGATGGCAAAGGTGAAACTGTCATTCTATGGCAGAAATCTATAAATATTGTAGAAGCTTGATTCAATCAATAATTGCTGAAGGAATTTGGTAGCTGTTTTTTCTTAAAATATAGTTGAAATTAAATGCAACAAAATATTATGAATGTAAGATTTTGATTTTTCCAGTAGAAGCCTTTGATTCCCCCTCACCCCTCAGGGTAATGTTTTAGCAGACTTCGCTTATTTTTGCAGGCATGTGGGACCACAGTTATAGTTTCTGAGCTGCAGAACTCACCATCTTTCCTTAGCCCCAGGATTAGATGTGTTTTCTCCCACTCTATACATATCCTTCAGTAGGCTTCTACACTGTGAAAGCCAGAAACAGTTTGTGTCTTGAATTTGCATATTACAGTCTGATACAGACACTCAGTTTTCTTTTTCAGCACATTTTTCCTGAATGCAGACCTGCTTAATTTGCCTATATTTTGCCCTGAGTTTAAAGGGAAGGATATACCCAAAGCATAGAGTTACTCTTCTAGCCAAAAGAAAAGATTTTATAGAGCAATTGGCTCGTGGTAGTATTTTATTTTCTTTTAACTTCAGGTGTTATCCAGTAGTATTGATCATTTACACCAGGTCAGCAACTGTCCCTCTGCTGCTGGTCACACACATGGGGGTTGGTACCTGTAGTTCCCACCTTGAATCACCCAGCCCTACCTACCCCAGCACACCAGCTTTTTTCACTCCATCCTTTGTGACCTTGTCCTCACCCCTCTTTCTGCCTGGGAAAGAAATCCCTAACGTGCCAAAAGCAGGGCTCTCTGAGGAAGTTTTCCTTCAGCCTCTCTGCCCCCATCTCTCCCCCCTTGTTCCTCCAGTGAGGGTTACCTGCCTCTGAGCTGCACCAGTTTGGCTGCTTGTGAGAGGAAGGAAAGCAGACAGGGAGGAAAATTTCCCGGCTTTTATTTCAGACTGTGCCACAGGTGTTTATTTTGGTTTGTTGTTTGTGTGTGGGTTTTGTTTGTTTGTTTTTTCTTTAAAAAAACAGAGCCCCACAAAAACTGCCAAACAGGCTGACAAAAATCATGCTGCTGCCCAGTGGGGCAGTGATAGATAGCATGTTCTTGGCTCTGTGGGGCTGGTGGGCATTCCAAGGAGAAATCATTCTCTGGAAAACACCTCTGGACAGCCAGTAACTAGAGTTTTGCCAGCCTGATCCTCAGGAATCCAATGAGAATCCATGGAACTAAAGGAGCTATCGGAGTAACTGAGGCACAAGGGATTCTAGATGCCTGCAGGGAACAGGTGACTTCCAGATCTGAAGTTGAACTTATGTTTTCAGGTATATGAAAGCACATTCCCATGTCAGAGTGCAGGCAAAGCCTCAGTGTGTGTCACTGCATCCCTTCTCCCAGCATTCCTGTGCAGAGCTGTGGTGATGGAGCCAGGCCCTCTGGGACTCGCTGGCTTTGAGGCAGAGCTCTGAAATCACAGCTGGTTTGCTGCCAGGATCTGCTGCCTCCTCAGAGGCCTCTACATGTGCCCTCAGGCTTCTGCATTTACCTAAAATAAACGTGGTATAGAAATTGGAATAAATTTAGAAAGTAGCAGAGATAAAATGGATAAAATAGATGACTGGACCATACACCTGGAGTGGGAGTGATCCCTCACCTCCTTGGAAGCACAGTTAAGTTTCACCCCCTTTGTCAACAATCAGTCAGCATTAATGCAAATGATCTGAGACCCAAATGTCTGGTGAAAATTCACACTTATTTTATAATGTTATAAGACTGAAAAATTAGTTTATGAAAGCCAAACTACTGTTCCAGAAGGATATTTTTTCACAGTGCTTTTCACACAGGCTTTGAGTGAAAGTGCAAAACACAAGTAATTGAATGAACATTTCAGCAATATTCTGATGTCAGCTTGCCTGCTTGTCGCCCTAATTTAAAGGTTGCAGAAGTACAAATATGCCTTAAAATTAAAAGGAAAGAAATACTTTACTTGAAGTAGACTGTTATTTTTGTTCATCTTTTGAGTGTGTTGTCCTTTTAACCAGGCATTTCAGCAGTTTGTGCACATAATAGAATGATGCAGACTAGCTAAATCAGCATTTAAAGCCATATTTTATTTTGAAATTCAATCTAGATTATGTAGGATTATTAACTGACATATTTCATGATAATTTTCAGGGATTTGGTAAGTCCCATGAACATTGCAAAACTGAGAAGTGCATGCAGACGCTTGCAGCTGTTTGTGGGAAAGTATATATCTTTTTACCAGCAGTTTCATAAAGTCATGACTACATTTGTAAAAATAACAGGCATGGTCTTATTAATAAAAATTGGCTTAAGGGTAGAAAATTAATAAATTTGCACAGTTAAAGTGTGCTACTGTAGTCTTCCAAAACATATTGAAAAACTGGCAGTGTAACTGCAGGTAGATTTTTAGTTGATAATCTAATGCTTGCCAGTGGTTTCCCCATTCTTACCTGCACTGTTTGCTGACAGACCTCATGTGGTTATATCTCTGTGCAATTCTATTTTCTCACCCAGTGAAGGGAGAAACTGGCATTTCTATGTCCAGTCTTGCATATGCATATCTGGATTAAATAAGAAGCCTCAGCTTCATTCCACCTTGCAGCAGGTACTTGACTGAAGCATGTAAATGAAGGAGGCAAGTCATTTTTGTAGTCAGTGGAGATGGAAAGGCATTTCCAGAGGTCAGTTCAAATGCTGGAGTCAGTCTCTGGTGGTGCTTGCCTGTCTTCACCATTTGCATATGGCATTTACCCTTCTGAGGGCTGGAGAAGTTTTTTAGCTCAAAAGCACCCTGTGTGATTCACTATTAGAACAGTAATTGTTGGTGCTACCTTTTGAAACCAAGCAACTGAAGATGGCACAGACAAACCTCCCTGCTAAAACCAATAGTAATAAAAGATATTCTGTCCTTTTTCTCTTTCCTGTTTCTAGCTTCCATTGTCCTACAGAAGTGGTGGTGTCATATGAACCCCTGTTTGGATGGAGAGGACTGTAAAGTACTACCAGACTATTCAGGTTGGTCTTGCAGCAGTGGAAATAAAGTCAAAACCACAAAGGCAAGTACAGAGATCGCCTATATTTAAAGGTGGCTCTTGCTTATGGCATTGCATCTGTGGGTGTGAGCACCAGTACTGGCCTCTACAGTGTTTTGGAAAGCAATGATTAATGTAATTGCTCTCAGAGAGGGAAACACTGGGTCAGAACAGCCCCTTTACTCCTGGAGTCAAACTGCATAAGGCCCTGCTTCAGTCTCTAGTGGGCAGAGAAATTATTCCATTGTGACCAGTGCTAGGGGGATAATCACATTCCAGGATCAATCTTTCAGTTTGCAGATGGAGTACATGGCTCCAAGGTCTTTAGGTGACACTGGTAAATTCCTGTGCTACTGGAAAGCCCTTTTAACTTTTGAAAGTACCAGCATGGCTTGGGAGTTGTTGAGAACCTGCACTGATGGCAGTAGGAACTGTGTGACACTGAGCACTACTGGAAATCAGGTTGGTTCAGATAATTTCTAATTACAGACCATCCTGTAGATGGCCTGTTTTTTAACAAAACCCAAAACAACCCTTTGCTATGCTATCTTATTCCTTAATTAATGGCTAGCAGAGAGTAAATATCATGTTCCTCTGTCTGCTTAACAATTTAAAATGAGTTCAGTGCATCGAAGTTCAAGTCACAAACTGCATGTCTAAATATATCATAAACCAGGAGTCTTTAGCAGGCAATAGCAAGGAGAGACATATGCTCAGCTTTTCCCTTTACAGCCTCTTCTAGCTGGGAATGAATGTTGTTGATTAGGTTACAGTCTGAGTTAATAAGCAAATACTGTCACCAAATGTTGTTTAATAATGGCTGTTCTAAGGAATGAAAACTGCACTAATTTCTGGATGAAAGAGGGAACATCAGAAGGTTTGGGCAGCTGTGGTGTGATACCAGTGATCTGAAGCCCAGTTACTGACATTGCACAGTGTCAGGCTCGCTGGAAAAATCTGACCAAGCCAACCAGTCTGAAAAAACCTGTTCCTGTTTTGAAGATCAGAGGCAGTGGCATCTCTGCCCATGACAGATGGGTTGGAATTAGGTGGTCTCTGAGGTCCCTTTGAACCCAGAGCGCTCTGTGATCCTGTGATCAGTTTTATTTATCAGGTACCAAACGTATAGTCCATTGTGTGCCTGGGTCCTGCTGTTCTCCTGTGGTGGATAATACACCCGAAAGTTGGCCTGCATGCTCTGGAATCAGTGTGGATAACTGGTAGTCAGTTAAAGGTTACCCTCAGCCTTTAAAGTTTTTCTCAGGCACTGCCTTTTAACTACTTGTATATAGTGTTGTAGGGTCACACTGAAGGGTCAGGTCGGCAGAGTAGGAGTTTTAGATATTGAATAAGAAAATCTCTGGAAATACCAGAAGAGAGCTGGCAACTTATACCAAAAGGACCTTACTGGATAAGAGTGAACCAGCATTAAATATCCTTGACACCTTCAGTAGATACCAGAAGGATGAGGGGCAGAACAAGGAGCTTTATGTTGTCACTCATGACTGAAGGCCTGAGGTGTCAAGTCTTCATTCATGCAGCTGCCACTTCCTTCCTGGGAAAATTTGCCTTTTAGTTCACTGAGATCAACTGACCACATGAGTCACACACCGTGTGTGTGACTTTTGCTCTTACTCAGGGAAAAGAGGCAGCCTGAGTCAGTGGGAGTTTACTGAGAGAAGGCTGAATTTGGCATGGATCGTTTATTTTATTACCCATGACAAGTACTGCAGCCAGTGAAGTACAGACTGTGGTATTGCATTCTGATGAGCTTAGGGATGTCTTTATAAAGCTGGAGCGGGACAAATCATCCTGCCTGCAATTAGACCTGTGCAAATTCATCAACTCCAGTGAGTTTGTGTGGGGCTAAGAGAGGGCAGGGTGTAGCAATATGAGGGCAAATGTTGTTTCACTAAACTCTTCCTCTATTTTGCTGGGATGTGGAGTACATTTTGCGTTGGTTTTTATCACCATAGGAGGTGTCTCTGAGGGCTAGGCTAAGTAAACAACTGGCACTTGAGCTGAGGTGTGAATCTAAGGGGATTCATTGGGATTTGTTGTTCCCAGCTGCAGGAATATTTCCAGCCAAGCTGAGTTTTTAGGATTCTCCCAAGTCACATGGGGAGAAATGGGTGATCTCTCAGCATGGCTGTGCCCATCCACAAGAATGTTCCCATGAGTATTTCTTTCTCTCTCCTGTACCAGGGAAACCCTGGATGACAAGCTCACTTGTAGATATCTGCTTGCTAGACAGCAAAAGCTGGGCTACAGAATCTGTCCTGGCACCCATATTTCCCCTGCAGGTATTTTGCCTGTCTTGTGGGTAGTTTTCTCTGTCAACCAAGATAGAGTTGTTGCACGAATACAATGAGCAATGGTAGCTTCAGATTCAGAATAGAAGCTTGTGGCACTCAAGTTCACTATTTTTGAATTGGAAGGGAAATGGAATGGAAAGAAAATTTCCCTTGTTAACAGAGAAAAGGAAAGTATGATATAACTTAGTTTTTTATTTTGAAAATGAACCAAAGATTTGTCTCAGATCAACCAACGAAATATTTATTAAGTGTATTATTAAAATTTTACACAAAGAGGACTATGAACTGTCAGACCAGTAGCCCAAACCCTACAGCCACCTGTGAGTCTTAGAACTGGGATGCTTAAATCAGACACAGCAAAACCCTCTGGGACAATTACAGAAAAGGTACACGTACATGAAGTTCTTCCAGTGTAATAGTTGCCTTATGTCTAAAACAAAAGAGTCGAGATCCATTCTGTATTAATTTTTTTTTTCTGTTATGCACCAGAGATGATCTCATTACCATTTAAATTTGTAATCAATTTTTAAAGCCTTCTAAGACCTTGGGATCAGTGCTACTTGGGACAATGGCTTCCACAGGTTAATTATACGCTGAAAGAGGAAATGCCATTTAATCAATTTTGTCCTCTATCTTTTCGTTCCATGAAAATAAGTAAAAATTGTGGAACTTGAAGCATGGGAGACTGCTGATGCTGCTCAGTATTTGGATGAATAGTTACTGGCTGAGTGGGACAGTTAAAATGTGAAAAGCTGAGGAGCTCGTATCTTCCATCAGTTCCCTCAGGGAAGGAAATAAAAACTTCTCTACGCTGAGTGTCTCTTCAGTTTTGTGACACGTCTAGACAATACAGAGCAGAGCTGACAAAGCTTTCCTCCTTGCAGGCTGCCTGTCCTCATCCATTTCCAGGGTGGGAAATCCAACAGGAACCCTTCTCACTCTGTACCCAAACCCCACTGGGTTTGTGCCTGTGTGTGCATTAAGGCTTAAACACAGGTCCCTGCAGCCCCTGGCTGAGTGTGCATTTGGTTTGAAGGGGAAGAGGCTGTGGGGTCCCATGGGAGAAGTGCTGTCTGGGAGAGATTTCCTCTGCAAGAACAGTTTTTCCCCTCTGCAGACCATGTGCTGTCTGTTCCCTGGTTCCCTCCCATGGACCGCTGGGAATGGGTAGCGGTTTGCATGAATGGTCTTTTGGGATATACACTCGTGCTGTAGGCATTGCTGTTGAAAATGACATGAAGCAAAGGAAAATAGGAGATTTCCATGAGATGCCAGTGCCAAATTTAATAGTGAATGGCCACTTTTTTATCTGTAGACCTCCCTTGTGCTATTGAACATCAGTGTAATTAACATTCTGCTTCTCTGCACGGTGTAAAGGTTGGCTGGGTCATGTTCATTCATGATGTGTTCATGTTCCTTTGCAGCAACAAAGCACCTGCTGTCATCCTTGTTTGGTCCATTCTGTGTAGGTAACTCTTTCCTCTTCTTTCATAGGTAACACGGTAGCAAAGACTAAACCTGTGGGTCACTACCAGAACTATGGCACATGGAGCTGTTCCTTGGCTGTTGCACAGAGACCCTTTTTGTCATGATGTTCCTGACTTTATTCTTTGAACTTGAAAAATGAGTCAGCAAAAAGGACAGTGCTTCTCCCTGCAACTGTGGCTGCAGTTCCTAAACCTGGATTTTACTACAGAGTGGTACATTATAATTTCACAAGAAGAAAATAAAGGATATTTGGTTCTACCTGACATGCATCTTGAATTCCCAAAGATCTGAGACCTAACTGGAATTAATGGAAGCACACACCTGAACTTCTGTGGTGCATCAAGGACACTTCTTAATGACACTAAGATATGTAAAATTGTTCCAAATGAGTTTAGGTCATGAATGTAACCTAGGGGGGCATAGAAAGAAAATGCTGATGTTAGAACTGGTACAGATGATCTTAAAGGTCTTTTCAACCTAAATGATTCTATGGATTTATCTGAGGCATTTCTCACATGCAGTACAACATAAAAATACAAATCTGATCCCAATGCTAAGTCAGTTGATGGGACCATGTTAATAAATTATGTCAGTGTATTTTCAACTGTAATTTAGTAACTGTCAAGGTTGTATGAAGGTGAAAAGATGGAACTTGCAGAATCAGTAGCAATTATTGTAGGGTATACTTTGGTTATAGCTGTGAAATTAGATTTATTTCCTTAGATAGTTCTAGGTAGTTTAACTTTTACATTCATAAGTGGTGGCAGGAAAGCATGAGGAAGAGATAAAATTTGAAAGCAGGCATAGTTTTTCTTGTCCTAAAATAAATCTGTTCTCTAGGGGAATAGCAAAGTATACATATTCCTTGCCTCTTTGAATCTAGATATGGAAAAGAATTTAGCCATTAGCTAGAAATATTCATTCAGATGCCTCAAAAAAAAAAGGAAAGCAGGCTTGTGCTGCATAAGGAAGGCTTACTGTAAGGGGAGTAATTTGTTTGGATTTTCATAGATTTGGTTATATCCTAATAGGTAACATGCTTAAAATTCATAAGTAAAACTCTAGATAAAAGTGAATCTTCAGTTTCAATTAGTTCTTGTTTAGAATGATTATAATAACTAAATGTCCAGTTCCTTGACAGACTGAATTTCCAAGTGGTTACGTTTCAAGACAGATAATTGTTCCCTATTATTGTAGATGCATTTCATGCTGTTTTCCTTATTTGCCTGTTACAGTTTTTTGTCATGAGTCTTCATAAATAGAACAGTGAGTAGAGGTGAAGCTGTAGCCAGTCTGTTCCCTGTGACATCATTTTGTGCATTGCAACAGCCCAAAATGCAGTGATGCAGATGGCTCTTGTGCAGATGAACTGCTGGTGACCCAGCAACTGAATTTGTTGTTATGCTTTATGTAAATATTAGGGTAACAATACACATCTAATTTTTATATAGACATAAAAGCAAAAAAAAAAAAAAGGTGTGTTGTACTAATGTAGGTCATTGTGCATAAGTTTTCTGGTGTATGGCAAAGGTCCCATCAGCAGTGGGAAGCTGTTCAGGGTAATAATTGTTAACTTCTGATTGCTGGAGTGAGTGGGAGCATCCAACCAGTTAATTCCACTGGAGTCAGTGGTGCGTCAGCCAGATCTGGCCCTGTGTTTTTTGGTTTTGATTTCTCTGGTTTAGTTCTCTTTCAATTATGTATTTGATTACAGCTGGGATCATAGTGGTCATTGTACTCGGTGATAAGCGAAAAAGAGATTTTCTGCTCTGTGCTTGGACAGCTGAACAGTTTATTGACTCTGCTTGCCCTGATGAGCTCTACATTCCTAATATTTTTCCATTGTTTTGATTTTCTGATTAAATTTTAAAGTTACCTTTACTATTTCTATAGTTTCTGTGCGTATATATTCATGGTGTCATTAGGGAAAATCATTTTCATTTGCCATTTGTACAATGTTGACCCATAACTGCCATTTATGTATTTATTTATTTATTTATGTGCTCTACAAAGCCTCTAGAAAACCATTGCTGAGATGTTCTAATTGGACAAACAAGAGTTTTAGAGAAAAATTTTCTTTTTCTTTTTTTTTCTTTTTAAAGATAAATACAAATAAAATAAGTTACTTTCCAGTGGTCATACACTGAATTTGTGGCAGAATTGAGAGCAGAACCAAAACTACTTATATGTAATTAAGTCTTACCTCAAAGGGGTACAGTATGTTACATGCCTTGTAATAGCCACCTGGAAGGTGCTTTAGCTGCCACTGAGGAAGGGGGGAAATTACAACATAAATTTGGTAGCATGGGAAATTCAGCCCAAATGAATGACTTGCCTTCCTAGATCCTCAGTCCGTGACAGAGATTTTATATTCCTAAAGCAGCTTTGTTCCACAGGATCTTGGCTTGATTTACAGCTTTCTCTGACTCATTGCACAAATGCTGTAACGTGTGCCTGTCTCTTTTTGGAGGATTGCTGCTTCTTTTGATGCTGTTGTCTGGTATCTGACACCAGCACGGCCCTTCTGCTGAGCGACAGAAAAATCAAAGTCTTTGCCAGCAGCTTTATTGGTGGAAGAGATCAGTGTCCCAGCTTCTTGGTGTGTTCTCTCTGGAAATGACTTGGTTTATGTTTACCTACTTGTTCTAGAAGAGCAGTTTTTGTAAGCAGCATATTTGCCATCTCTCAGAAGCCTCAGTTTGCATCCTACTGTTAAGCTTCTATGGGGCTAAATCCTGTGGGTCATCATGTCCAGGCTTTTGTTTGGACAGACACTGTCCTATTCTGGTTCAGAGTAATCCTCTTGTTCCAAAAGTGACAATGTTTTGCCATGCAATTTCAAACAGAGATTATTGCAGACACTCACTTCTCTGATGATATATAATCTTAATAACCAAGCTGAACTGATTCATATCCTGATTATACTTCTATCTTCTTAACTGTGTTCTTTTCATCCCTCATTAGGATGACCCTGACGTATTTCCTTTCACCCAGGTGACTTTTCAGTAGGAATAACATAACCACAGATTCTTCATCACTTTTTTTTCTTCCCCCTCTGCCTTTCTTTGTAGCCCTCTTTGCATCCTTGCCATTTAAATGAATATTTTTTTTGAGCACGGATTGCCAGAATTATGCACTTGATTTGACATCTGCCATTGCTGGTTTTCTGGAGTGTCATCAGCACTTCCCTGTCTCTGCTGCAAATACTTCACTTTCCACAGCCTGTGTAGTTTTTGCCTTTCATAGCTACATCATGCCAGCAATTCTCAGTCAGCAAGGTTTTGACTTATATCCTGGGCTGGCTTTTCTCAGCTCATGCTCCTTGCTGATAGAGCACATTCCTACTGATCCCAACTCAAAAGTGGCCTTGAAGTTTGTGCTGCTGCATGTCAACCCCTGATACACTCCCAGGCTGAGGGCATGAGGTGCAGCCTGTTCCCTGTGCTGAGGTTTTCCATATGCCTCCTTGCAAGGCTGTGCTTGAACTTTTCCAGGACTGACTAGTGAGGATCTCTGTCCTGTCTCGCTTTGAGCAGAAAGTGCCACTGCTCCCTCTTCACCATTTCCAGATCACCATCCTTATCTTCTCCAATTAGATAAGGAAATATCTGTGGTATCAAAATAAATGCTTTGATATACAGATTAAACTAGCTACATGGAATTTTATGTATCTAGAAATTAAATTATCTTAATAGAAATCCCTGCAAGGTTTCTCTTGTATCCTGCAACTCTGTAAAACCCATGACAGATTTTATTCCATTTTCCATTTACCTCTAAGTCTGTTATCTTCAAGGATTTTTGTTAGAATTTGGATCTAAAGAGAGTGAATAAATTTTTTACATTTGCAGTAAATTTTCTCAAGGGTTAGTTTATAACAAACCTACAACAACAGAAAATGGCTTTGAAGACTCACAATTTGTTGGCAGATGGAAAAGACCCTGAGGTAGAAGTTAAGAGTTCTGTCATAACAACAGGGACTTCTGTATCTATTGAAAGAGATGATCCTGTAACAAACTTTTAACTATTTAGGATAAATTAATGCCTCTAAACTGTAGTAATGTCATTTAAAGGACTGCTTTTTGCACCACAGTGTCCCCCAGCAATGCATTGTGGTAATAATTCTGGGCAGATTCAGAATGGATCTTCTCACCTTGGAATTTGGAATATGTTGGTTATGTTCAGTTTGGGAGGACAGTTTTTGGAAGGTTATGGCTGCAGGAATTCTCACTGCATGAAAATATGAAGTATGTACCTGTTTTCCCCTTAGTGCTTAGCTGAGAAACTAGAATGCCAGGTGCAAGAACAGAATTAACTAAACAATGATAAAAACTGGAGGTTTTATTCCAAATGATGACTTTGCCTTGATGAATTAGCAGCAGAAAGCTACTTAAAAAACCAACCAGACAAAAAAGTGCCTGGGCAGAGTTTACAGCTTGTACTTTAAAGTCTAGAACCTTTTATGAGTACCTCTCAATTACCAGATCTTTCTAATTTGGTTGGAATTTCACAAAGGTACTGGGTTAGAACAACAGCCTGTACCAACCTTCAAGAGACCTTTTGCATTTTATAAAGTACCACAGCTTTATTATTGTTATGAGGACAAAGTCACCCCCAGGAGAAATTAATATTGAATTAGAACACTTCAGGGGCTACTCTACCCTGCTGTGCATGTGTGTGTAACATTCTCTTTAATACATAGAAACTACATGAACTCAAAAAAAGAACAGTTTTGGTAGTGTATTTTATTGGTAGCATATTGTTATTACAATAATTTATACAAAATGATAGTCAATGAAATTTTGCCAGAAAAATCACTTCAGGTTACACTGAATACAGAGGCTTAAGCCTGTGAAAAGCCAGTGTTGTATTTTATCAGCCCAGGATGGGTCTGGAAATGAATATGTATTTCAGGTCCCTTTGAGGTGTAATGACTTGTAAAAGGTGCAGACATGAGGGAGACTTAAATGGGAAATCAGCTCTGGCTTCACTCTTCTCACCCATTCCATATTGTGAAGAAAATGATTGTACCTTCAGTCTTTGGACACCTTTCTGGGACTTAAGTTCAGAGACTTACAAATGTCTTCTGGCCAATATTTTCCATTTTGGAATGTATTTAAGGGCATGGTCAGATCACAAGTGATTAAGCAGTGATCTTAACAAGATGCTGGTCTTTAGCTGAAATGAAGGTACCATCATTCCTTGTGGTCTGTGGATATATGGAGTAAAGTGAGGTAGCTCAAACTAGTATGAAAGTTGCAGCTTTTAAAGCTCTCTTAACTCTCTCATGTATAGTCTGTCATATATTGTCTGTCTTAGCCACAACCTGCATTGTATCTGCCACATAGTGGTTATTTAGGGACAATGGATAATCCAGCACTAGAAGTGACTTCTTCATTTTGGAGTATAAAAGGTTTTTATCTTTGTATGTGAAATTTTGCAGAACTGACTCAACTTCCATCCTTGGTACTTAGGCATTGAAGACTTCCCAGCAGAGAAATAGGATCAAAAATGTTTTGTTCACTCACTGAAGTTGTGCTTCACTTGATGAAACATGAGGTTCCAGAGGTTGGTAAGGGAATTTACACAAAATTGTATAAATTGTAGAAATCCAGTGTCCTTTCTTCTCTTTAATGTTTGCACTGGGTAAAGGTTTGGGGATTCTACTCATAGGTCTTGGCTATAGAATCCTCATTTGTGTTCTCTGCAATTCAAGGCTGTGGGTGGATGCACTTTCTTATTTTTTTTTTCTCCCCCTGATTTGTATTGTCAGGAAGGTTTCTCACAGAAATGCCTTCTAGCTAGGGAACTTCTTGCTGGGTCTTCTGAGCAGAAGGAATATTTGGTTCAGACATAAAAAGAAACATAAGAGGGATAAGGTTCATCCAATCCCACAAATAGTCTCTACAGTGACCCAGAAGAGTGACAAGGTAATGTAGGTAGGATAACTTTACCTCAAAATACATCATGTTATTGATACAAAGGGATACTCAAGAGGCATTTCAAGGACAATTGACCTGTGGCCTTCATACGGCTGAGACCTCAGAGAGCCACAATAAATTGAAAAATAATTTTCATACACCTTAAAGGAACATCTATAGTGCCATCCATCAGCCACTGTGAGAGAGAGATGAACATTGCAGCACTGGGAAAGTAGCCAAAAGGTAGCACAATATTAGATACATAACCTGTTTGCAGCCCAGTACTATGCAGATCCACCCAAGATAAGGCACTGAATTATTTTCCAGGTTACAGGAACACAATAATTTTTTTATTTACCACGTATTTTGACAAATAGGCCCCTTACTTAAGATTTACTAGAACAAGTGATTTGAAAGCAAAATTGTCAGGTGTTTGCTTACTCTTTAAATTAAGTAGCTCACCAAGTAATCTACTACAGTGGTAAAATCAATGTAAAATGCATTACTCTAACTCCCAACAAAATAACATCAGCGCTTTGTAAAACAGCTCTGGTATTCACAGGACTAAACTCTGCTGTCACTCGGATTCCTATGAAACTCCTGGAGCTGTTGAGTTCACACGGGCCCAGATGAATGCACAATGATGTTCTCTATCTGTCTTTTGAAGATGTGCCCGCAGTCAGCAGGAGGCATTAGCAAATCCATGAGGAATATTGCGGGAAGAGGAGAGGAATTGTACTGCTGCTTTCAACAACTTTTACAGAGTCTTTGGAAAGTAATAGGAAAACTACTTCATTCTACAGTATCCTATGGCTTTCACAGCCTGAGGATTAGGCCCTGTCCCTATAGAGAGCACGGGTGTCTGTCAGTGGTTAGCAGCAAACTGAGGGCTTCTTGGCTCTGGTTAATGCATGTTTTTTGACAGGGACCATGCAAGTTGTAATGTGACTGTGCTGAGTGTCTAAATATGTATTTTTGGTCCTGTAAAGAAGAGGCCATGGGGGTGCACCCTTAGCAGCCCAGATTGATCAGGGTGTGTGTGAAAGGACTGATCTTTCCCTCCACATGGCACTGTGTCTCCAGACATTCTCTCTTTACATGTGCCATGAATTCTGTCCAATCTTCCGACAGTAGGAAAACACAACTGCAAAGGGGATGTGAATTCCTGCAGCAAGGGCTAAAAAGAACATTTTTTGTCACTTAAAGTAAAGCAGACAAGGTAGCATATCCCACAGGACACTAATGAGCCACCTGATAACACCAAGTGCACACCTGACCTCTTGACACATGAAGCGAAGATGACAGATGTACTGTCAAAATACAAATCTATCAACTTCATCATGTAAATCTACCCACAGATGCTTTGCAGTAGAGATCTGAGGGCAAACAAACATTTTAACTTACAGAGTAACCTTGTAAACAGGAACTTTTTACAAAAGACTCAGGTTAATAATTTATGAATTGTAACAGTGTCGGGAGAAAAGGATACTGAGCATTGATTTTTGGCATTGAATGACAACAAAGCCAATCCCCCAGTTTCCACAATAATGATGCACTTTCTGTTCTAGTGTTGGGGTGCATTGATATTAATAATGCATTTGCATAAAATCCCATCTCTCATCTTTTATATTATTCATTTGATGCTTTCCATCTCTTTCCCAAATGTGTTGTGTTGCTCCCTTAAACACACAGACTTCTATTCTGCAAGTGGGAGGCATTTCAGAGCCACTTCAGGATGCTGATTTTTGTTCTTTAATTAGGTCTGTAAAGAGTTGGGTACTTAGAGAAGGAACTAATTTTTTTTTCTTGTTTATAAGTAATTTATTGTGACCTCTCCAAATGATAGCATTTGCCCTGTGTGAAGACAGTTAATTTTCCAAGATGTTGACAAGCACAGTTTTTAATTAGATTAGGGTAATCACGTCAGAAAAAGGACTTTCTTTTATGAATAATGGGGACATTTGCATTCTTTTAGCAAAAGCTTTTCTTTTTCTTCATGATTGAAAGTTAAGTCTAGCAACAAAACAGATCTGGAGCATTGAAATACGCAAAAAGAAATTTTTTGAGCTGTTTATAATATCTTTCATGACTTCACTCACAGAGCTGCATTTGTGGTACAACATGTTTATCTATGATTAATGTGTCAATATTTTTGTTTCTAATTTAGCAAGGTTTTATCCAAAATCTGTAAATATTTTTTGCAGAGAAATCCTCAAAGTGTGAGTTGTGTAGAGCTTTGATTGTTGCCTTTTCCCCCTGTGCCCTTGCTCTTGCTGCATTTATTCGCCCACCAGGTTAAATTCCTCACCGTGAAGGTCATAAAGACATCCATGCAGTTCTTCACCCTGTGTTCCTTTCTTGACAAGCAGTGAGGAGGAACAAAGATCTGTGGATTAGCAGAGCACAAGTCTTGGATTGGGAAGGCTGGCTGGGCTGTGTGTGGAGGTTGTGTTGTGTTGAAATTAGGTAATGAATGAAATCTTGTTCTATCCATTCCAGCATCCCATTGGAGTTCTCCATTCATGGCATATAAAAGGTGTGGGATTTTCAATACGATCTAAAGCCCCCACAAGCACCTTTGATGATGTTTTAGTTAATAGATCTGATGAGGCTATTTCAGTCTGCCAAATCAAATCAGACTTTGCTCCTCCTTTAGAGAGAGGTAGATTGGTAGACTTGTGGTTAAATGGACTGATGGCAATTTTAGAGATGCTACAGTCTGCTGAATTGCTGCAGGTGCACTGATGGGTGAGACCCTATAGGCCTATTCTGATCCATTAATGTTCACCATGTCAAGAATATTTCAACAGAGTTATGTTCCTGGGTCATTGATCTGCTGATCCATAGGTATGTAGAATTACGTTCTGTCAGACAAACTGAAAGAAGCAGGAATGTTTTCTGTACTCTCAAATAATAGTTTTTATTTCCTTACAAGTGTCTCAATTCAGGATTGCTTTCGAGACTGTAGAGGTGTTTTAAATGAAGGAATGACGTTACATAGCCTGCTCAAGGTGTTCTCCCTACTCTATATGTAGTTATATTTATAACTGATATATATATATATGAATAAGTAGCCTCTGAAATTATAAACTAAATTATTGCCTTTCTTAATGCTTTCTACCACCACACAGTGTTTTCTGGGGTGTGATTCCTTATATCCACAAATCTAGGACAAATTACTATTTGCTGAATAACAAAGTCCTTTACAATTTTTTTTCTCTGTCAAGTTTATAAATGTCCTATTCTGCATCTATGGGATTCAGCTTTCAGTTGATTTCTGGAAGTGGCCAAGCAGGAGACTAGGAGAGAGGGTCCTCTGTTTGAGAGGAATGCTGGATTTGGTTGTACTGTTGATCAGAGTCTTGCTGTGGAAATGGTATTTGAGATCCAGTTGCAGGCCGTGACACACAAACGATGCCAAGCTGGTTGAATAAATGCAGGTAGGCTTTTAAATGCAGTGGATATCCTACTGTGCATCTTTGTCAATAGCAATTCTGCATGAATGATGGAGCCCAAAGGTTTTCCATCAATGTTTGAAAGCAATTGTATCTCTCCTTTATTGCTTCTGACAGTGAGAGCTAAGGAGCCGAGGCTGTTCCCATTCTGCCCCCAAGGTACAGGTCCAAGGGAGAAGCCAGACAGCAGTGTTTCCCTGGTGTGGATTCCTGTAGCCTACCTGCCTACAACTCAGTCTGCTGTGTTGTAAGCAGGTAATGGAAGATGTAAGAGGCTTTGCCAACTTGTCTATCAAATATTGACTGTGTGCAGCTACTGTGAGGCTTCACAGGCAGTGGAAAATTTGGCCGCATGGTAAAAGCTACATTTACACTCATTCAACCCAAGATGTAGATCTAAATTTTCCTCACTTCTGTTCTCCTCTTCCTTCCCCTCCTTTTACCCAAACTGTGTGTAAACACACATTCAAAAGGCAGTGGAGAGATACTCATTAAAGCCTCCAGCACTGCTGTTGCATGGACAGGAATAGATGAGAGCAGTTTTTCCCTTCAAAACAGCATATTTTGTTCTTCAGGAACATTTGCAGTATTATGCAGTGGGGGAAACTCTTCATAACAGTGTTCAGTTCTTACAGACAGGTGCTGCAGAATGGTTTTCCACAAAGGGCTAAAGACTTGACAACTGCTCTGCAGCTGCAACCAGCTGCCATCCTGACACGGCAGAGCCATCCTGAGAGGTCTGGGAGCCTGGTAGGTCTCTGGTACTTGTCTCAGTTCTCTGTGATGGTAGAGATCACATCAAGCCACTGTGAAAACCCGTGGAAACTCATCCTTTCATGTAGCTGGAAAGAAAGGCTGTTACATTCTAATGCTGCAGCGTGCATGGCACAGCAGAACTTGCATTGTCACTTTTGCCGTTAGCCCTGTTTTTAGCCCCTGCTGGGATGGATTTGGATCCGTGGGAAATGAATGTGTGACTGGCATATAACGGAGAGCCCAGTGTCAGGAGGGAGATGGGTGGAGATTTTCCAACGGCAGAGTAATCAGCTGCTGGCTTTCATCAGTCTCCAGCACTGGCTTAGCCAGTTGGAAACTGCAAAGGAACAAGGAGTATCCCATTTACCAATACTTTTCTTATTTGCATGGCAGGGAAGGACTGAACTAACAGTGTTGTGCTGCCATCAGGTTGCAGTAAGGGAGAGACAGACAATGCCAGATGAGAAGCGGTGGAATTTAAATACATTTTTATGCCACTTTCTCATGTTTCTAAATTAGCTTGATCTTCAGTGGTAGAATCATAGTATAACCTGTATTGGAAGGGACTCACAAGGATCATGAAAGTCCAACTCCTTGCCTTACACAGGACAGCTCCAAGAATGTGCCTGAGAGTGTGCACTTCTTGAATCTTCTTCAGTCTTTTAGATTGAGGTAGTGTTAACTTGAAGGCAAAATGTAATATTTAATTACATATTAAGAGTGACGACCCTTTTATTTTCATTTGTTTATTAAATAAAATGTTAGATTTGCAGAGGTACTACTTTACAACTGAAAGTAAAGTATTACTAAAAATATGACATGAATTTATTCAGATTTATAAGTCAACGAGAACTTTTCTTACTTTGTTTCTGCAGCCCAGAGAGACTATCTTGTGTGGCCCTGCAGACGTCTCTGCAAATCTTAATAATTCCTCAAACTTCAGCTAATGTCTTATATATATTAGTCACATACGAGTTTAATTGCCATTATGAGAGGCTGCCATGGGTCATGGTCAACCATTTCCCTTGGAAATAATTACCCTCAGCTGCAGTATAATGTGTTAATAGAATTGCTCTAAAGCAAGAGAGCAGCCCCATTAACACTTGTCACTGCTCTGTGTATTTTCAGTAGGTCTCTCTCTTCTATTGTGAACCATCAGAATGGAAAGGGCTTGGATGCAGTAAATAGTCTGGTGCACACTGGCAGCTGTGAGCAGTGAACTGACAAGTGATTTATTCAAAAGGAGACATCTAACACTCCAAAGGTGGTTGTTTCCTCGACATGCTTGGTCCAGCTCCGCAGCCCTGCTGCTGAGCACACTCAGGTGAAGTGGTCTGTGTAACTGCTCGTTTTTTGGCTGCTGCTCTGTGTTTGTCAGAGCTGCTCAGCCAGGCTGTGTGGCTGCACATGCCAGCAGTGGTCTACGGTGAGCTTTTCTTAGTTAAAATCACCTCAAAGCCAGCAAATGGAATGGAAGTGTGAGCAGGAGGCTTCTCAAACATGTAGGAGAGTGTGCAGGTGCTGCTTCCATCTGCCCCAGCAATCCTGGGCCTGCCTGTGCAATGTGGAGCTGCTTCAGCTGATTGGAGTGAGGATGTCTGTCCCAGACCTTCAGCAAATGGCAGCGGTGTATCCTGGTGAGCTCTGAGCTGAAATCCTTCAGAGGGAGAAAGTGATTGACCCCCATGTCCCACACCCTGTGAAAGATGGGAGCAATGAGCAGTGCAAGTGGTGCAAGCAAAGGGGATAGTTGGCAGATCATTTGACTGGGTGATGGTTATGCTCAGAAACAGCATTTGTTTTCCATGGCATCTGCAATCTTCCTTCACAAAACTCTCTGTTCATTACATTAAATTGAAGCAAATGTAAAAAATGCATGACTATGGTTCAGTATATATTTTCATTGCTTTGCTTTTGCAATTAACTTGTTGGCATCAAAGTCATTATCTGATGACATTTGGGAACAAAAAAAACCAATATTGTCTGGGGCAGAGGAATTCTGCCCATCTTTGCAACAGCCATTAAGACAAACACTTCTCTGGTTTTGTGCAAACAACCTGATCACTTTTTTGGCAATTTAAATCAGCTGGCATCATCACTGTGCTCCAGACTCCATCCCAATGCCAAAGGTTGCTAAGTAATAAATGTTCAAGTCAAAGCTGACCTAATGCAGGCCTCCCAGAGCTTAGAAAAAGCTTGCAATATTTCAGCCACAGCAGGTGCATTCTGTAATCCTTTATTAAAAACTCCTGCCACACATCCCCCCAACATGTGGTGGGGCCTTATGCAGATTAAATGTGACATGCTATGAAGTCACCACAACCTTTTCCTTACTCCTAATTAAAGGAAAGAAAGCCAAGAAAAGAATGAAGTACTCCTAAAGAGAAATGTGAGGCAGGTGTGCAGGAATTACTGCGTTGTGTTTGACAATCACTGGGCCTGAGGTTCACAAGATGGGGAAGGTGCTTGACCTCCTGTTCTTCCTGTGTGTGCGCTTAAATTAAATCGTGGGCTTTCTGTGAAAGGTAACTGATTTTGTTTAATTAAAAGTCTCTCTTCTGTTCTACCTGGACTTCTAATTCCAGTGCAATGTGTAAGCACACGGTGCTTTGTCTTCTCAGGGTATAATTAGACTTAGTAATGCAGCTGTCCTGTTTACAGTGTAAATCCCCCTAATGATAAATGGAGTAGACTTATGGAGAAACCCTGATGATACTTCAGACAGGGAGAGTGGATGATCTTTGCAAATAGCTGGTGGGTAGAAAGTAAATCATTATCTGCTAATAAGCTTCTGATTGCTGGGTGTTTTATACCATGGAAGATTAGAGAACTTTGCTATATATTAGTCCTGGCTGCAGAGCTGGAGCACGGACAGGAGTAACTGGTTTGTTTATGGGTGAGATTCTGATCTTGTGTCTTGAGAATCTCTTGGAGAGTTCATACTATGTCAGAAGTTTTTCTGTGGTTCTGGTGACAAAAAGGCAACAAAAAGGCTTTAGAAATGGCTAGTCTGTAGTAATAGGGGGAGCAGGTTCAGCTCTGTGTGTTATGTGCTTACTGATCACGTTCAAGAATTTATGGACATCTGAAGATCTGCTACAGTTTCTCATAGAGTTCTTGTGACTGTTATGGCTCAGTGGAATTTGTTTTCCCAATCTCCGAGAAATTCAAGATTCAAAAAATGTTTTAGTTTCAAGTTAAGACAGAAAACCAAAACCTCAACAATTTTTATTCATCAGCTGGGGGAATTTCAGAGGAAGGAACTTGCTCAGTTGAAAAAACCTGTTTCAGTTAATTGCAATTACTGCAGTTTGAGTTCAGACTTTTTAAAATGTAAATGAAGTATTTGCTGATCGTTAGAAATTTCAAAGAAAGAAAGCAGGTCTATATGAAATGCAGTCTGTTTCAAGTAAAAAAAAGCATATTAAAAAGTAGTTTAGGTTACAATTTTTTTTCTTAAGTAACAAATTTATGAGCAATATGTCATTTACAATATGTTTTGAATGAGGCAAAGTGGCATTTTCTGGTGTTTACTCAAAAACTTCCCAGCTTGTCTTAACAATCTAACCAACAGCACTCTTCCGTGGCTTTTTGCCAATATGTTGGTTTATGTATAATTATACTGGAATTATATTAAAAGTTTATTTCATAATGCAAACAACCTCAAGAGAAATGAAAATGGATATAGAGTTGCAAATGTAGCACTCTGCAAAAAGTGGAATTTGCCCTGCAAGGAAATCTGTGCTCCACTTTCAGGTCTGAGATGGTAATAAATTGAACACAGAGCATTTCACAGACAGTGTCAGATATAAAATATATTAATCTTGTCAGAGAGTGTACTAACTCTCCCAGATTTATGATCAGGTGCACTTAAGTGCCGTTCTTCTCATTAATCTTGATTTACAAACAGTAGCCTTCGGAAGAAGGGGTCAGAAGAGACAAGAGAATCATAGATATGTCACTTGGATAACTCACCTTCCCCAGCTGCCCCGTGCCTTTCAATGACATCCTTCCATCTTTAATTAGTGAAAGGCCTTTAATCTTGTCTGTGTAAGGGCAGAACATGATGAATGTGAGGGATTGCCTGTGCTACTCTGAGTTTGTTTTCTACAAGAGATGTCATGGACACTGGTGGGAACAGCAAGATAATCACATTTACCACCAGCAGGCCTTGATGCTGAGAAAGTTCAATGGGAGAGGGATGTACTGGGAAGGAGAAAAAACAGGAAGAGAATAGTTGAGGCTGGTGAAAGCAGCGTTTTGAAAAAATACAGTTCCTGAAGAAACTGCATTTTGAAGTCTGCTTAACACACATACCATGTATTGTGTCCATGTGCAAAAGACTGTCCCTTTGTAATTCTTAAAATTATGAAGAGCCGGAAACCCAAGCTTTCAAAGGAAATAAACCTGGTAATTCCACTCGTCAATACTGGAGAAAAAGCAGTCTTCCTGCATGCTGGTGTGCTAGATAGGATAACATCACCCTGGATGCTTGTCCAGGTGCTTGAGCTGGAGGAGGAGTAAATATCAGGCTTCCCAAATCTCCTTGCGATTCATAAGAGGAATGAACAAAAGAATTCATCTGAGGAAGCTGCAAAACCTTCGGATATGAGAAGGTAGGTGTGTCACAAATGAAAGTAGTTTTAAACTTTCTTTCAGATAAAGCTGTCATCAAAAGAACCCTGAAGGATGGATTAAAACACAGACTAAATTGCATTAAGCACATTCTTCTTGCTCTTGCTTTTCTGTTCTTTCTCTAAGGGTATTAAACTGCTGGAGCATCTGTACATTGTGGGCAAGGTCAGTGGCAGCCTTAAGTGTCTAATGGACTTTGTAGACCCTCTTCCAATTCTTCACAAAGGGAGTAGAAACTCATGACATTTGATGTGATGTGGAAATTGGAATGAGTTTTGGAATGAAACGGTTATCTGAGTTGTGCATTCAAGTTAGGAAGTTAATCCACCTCAAAGAAACATGCCTGAAGTGTACCAGAATCTGAATTTGCTTGGTCTCCACTAGAAAAATATTCCACAGCTATTGATAAAAAACGCCTGTTTTCGTCACAGCCCTCCTAGATGCTTTGTTCTGAGCTTTAAGACCTCTCAAAGGCATACAGTTACCATGGGGGTTCATGGATGAAAATTCAGACTTTGATGTGGTTGGAAGTTGAGACACTAATTGCTTTGAAAATAGGAGCAGGGCCTTAAGTTGGCATCAGATACTGGCTGGGAGCTGCGGGAAAGACTTGAGCACAAACCAGATATGCCCTTGGCAACACAAACCATAGAATAAACAGTTGTTCCCCATTCCCAACCAGCTGGAGCTGGTGTACAGTTTCCACACTGAGTTTCAAAACATGCTGAGTTATTATAATCCAGCCCAGAGGTGACAAATTCATGGATTACTGATGTCACCTAAGCAGCCAGACTTTGCAAGGTGTCAGACCCAAGGCACAGCTTTGACAAACGTGAACAGAGTGCTTTTCCACAGAGGGGGAGGCGATGATTCCATGAGCTGTTTAAAGAAATCCTTCTCCTCATCCTGCATTTTGGCTGTGCTTGAATTCATTCACTTCAGCCTTGCTTGGATGCAGTTCAAGCCATCTGCTCCTCTCCAAGAGCTGTTTCACCGGAGGTGTCCTGGCGGCTGTCGGTGTCAGTGGTTGTATCTGTGGAGAATGAGGACACTGACTGTTGGTAACCAAGCCTGCAGCACCTTCTCCTTCTCTCCCAGTCATCCTGCCTAATTAATGGAGACAAGGAAGGATTATGTGGATGTCTATGGACTGTTCAACGATGGGAGAATGGAACCTGCCTCCACTTTCAGGTTTGCTGGACAACAGTGACAGCAAGCATGTTGAGGATGAGCTGTCCACTTCTGGAGCACATTGTTATTTGTGGTTTCTTCAGTCTTTGATACAAAGGCTGCAGACTGACCCAGGGGTGTAAGGACGGTGGTGACCACGAGAACATCCCTGGGTGTCAGCAGAGCTGTCTGTCCTGTTCCATGGGCTGTATCCCTCTGCTCTGTGGATGGTGGCCAATGTGATACTGTTGGCAGGCAGCAGGGAGATGGTAAGAGGAGAAAGCATGCAAGAATCTTCAAGGTCAAGGATCAGCTTTTGAAAAGGTCGAAGAAATTATTTATCATTGAAAGAAGGCTTTGAAGGCTTGCTTTTTTGAATATTTTTTTTTGAATGCTGCCTTTTTTTTGAAAAGGGTATTGTTTACTTCTTTTTATGTTAGGGATTTTTATTCTTCTCTGACTTTTATCAGGCAGGAAAGACATCAATCTCTTTCACATATAATGACTCTGATTTTTATTTTTCTTTTTTTCTCAGAACTTGTAATGATCTGGCATGTGTGATGGGCAGAGAAACACAGCCATCAGTTTGGTTGCAGGTGGAAGTTTCTTTTCCAGGAAGAGCCATATGTACATGATTAATAAGCTGACACTTCTCCACAACTTTTTGTTTTGCTGGCTTACAGATTCATGGAGTGATCTTCTTAGTAGGAATAAAGGGAATAGCTAGGGTGAAGGTACCTAAACAGTAGTAGAGAATAGGTAATGAATTTTTTTCCTGACTGGTTTGCTCACCTAGGACAAGGCAAACTGGTTTCAGTTGTTCTCAACCCATGCTAGCGTGTAGTTTAACCTCTGGTCTCTGCTCTCGTTAGCTGGTAATAATTCTAACAATGTATGAGATTTCTAGTGCTTCTAGAATATAAAATTTCTGATATTTTATTGAAAATATGATGCCCCATAAGAAAATAGAAATAATAACATGATTTTCAAAATAGGACTAATTTTATGCCGTTTTCTAAGTTGAATGTCTCTGTGTGAAGTTCACACATGATGGTAGGCAATTGATCTGTCAGTTCTTTGAGAGAGTCAGAAGTCTTTCTATTTGGAGGAGAATATGCTGTCGATCATCTTATTTTCCAGATTGCTGTATGGTTTTTTTTAAATTTATTTATTTTTGTTTCTGATTATTCAATGTAGGAATGCTTTCTGTATCTGGAACTGAAGAACTGCTAACCCCTCCTCTTCATTTTTCTGGTACACACCAGAACATATCCTAGAGTATGAATTAAGACTTTCTACTGAGAGGAAGTAAAGGTGAAAGAGCTGTCTTTTCAAGAGTCAAAAGCATCATTGAGTAACATCTCAGTGATGCAATCAGGACTAAATACAGCAACCAAATTGAAATCCTGCCTAGTCTGCCTCGTTTTATTGGATCTGATCTTTCAGTCAGCTGCTAGAGTGTTAGGCTTTTTTTTTACCCCTTTCTCTTCTGTTTAATGGTGTTGCAGAATGAGCAAATGCCTTCAGAATTGATTCAACAAATGGTGCAGTTGAAAGAAATATCTTCTGAGAGATAAGAAGGTTTAGGGCAATGCTATTTCAGAAACTTCTTCCCTTTTTTGAGCCCTGGAGCGTCTGGCTTGGACTCTATATAAGGAGATTTGCATTTTTTTCCTAGCTAGGTACAACTGGTTTAACAAACTAAAGTATAGTTCAAAGAGTTGGGTGTTCTTGTAAGGTGACAGAGTCAAATGCCCAAAGGCCTTCTTCCTAGTGATGTCACCAAGGCCAGAGCTGTGGATGGGAAGGAGATGGCTATCTGTGATTAGGAAAAAAAAATATTCAGCAAAGCACCATCCCTTGCTAAACCACCAAGTGTTGGTAGTAACTGCAAATGCACCACACTCAGTGCTTAGATCTACCAGTGCTTCTCTGTGTATTGCCTGAGTGTCACTCATAGTGAGATGTAATACCAGCTTTTCAAGTTAAAAATTCACTGTTTCTTAAAATATGTAAAGCATAAATTAACACATAGAGTGAAAAGCTCAATGATTTTTATCCCTTAGAACCACTGCTCAGAATGTTTCTTTGTTTTGTCAGATTGGAAAGGCATCAAATTGTTTTATTCATTATTTCTCCCTGTAGGATATTTTCCAACTTCATGTGTTTTGCATTGTATAGTTTGGAATCTTTTCAGACTGGGAAGTGCAGACAAAGAGACCTCCAACTTGTTTTGATAGGGTCTTGTGGATTTTACACACTAGTTTAAATCAAACTACACCCCTCGACCTCCCCCCCCCAATAATAATGATCTCTGATTTTATTCACTTCGTGGAGCTAGGATTTATATGAAAACGTGTGCAAGGACTAAGCTGAGGGAATAATTAAAAAATCATGTCTAAATAAAGTTCAGCAGGATTCACTCCTGGAAATTCTCAGAAGAGCTTAAAGAAGACCTTTCATGAATAGTTTAAGTAGATATGGTCCTCTGTTGGGACTGGGGGAACAGAGTGGGTAACCTTTTTCAGCTCCCTTTTGGGTCTGTCTTCTGTAATTCTTTAATTCATCGCTTCACATTTATTTCCAAATAAGGAAGGATTGTTTTTATAAGAAAAGCTTAGTAACACTACAGCTTACTTGGTCAGAGAAGCATGAAGACAGGATAAAGAGAGATATGTCTAGTGCCAGAGGTTTCTTAGGAGTTTCAGCTGGACCTGGGTTAGGCTCAGTGTGGAAAGGGATCAGCAGGACACAAAGACTGAGCTGAATTTATGGGTGTAGTTATCCAACAGCAGCTTTTGCCTCTCCAGGTCAGCCCACCTGAAGTGGATGTATATAGTGATGTTATAGAGGAATAAGCTATAAAACCATAAAATGTACAGCAGACTGAGGAGATGTCAAGTGGATTATTACTTTGACAGACTCAGGAGACCAAAGCACAGGTGCAGCCTAACAGCAGCTGACAAAGTAAGTGCTGACTGCTAACGAGGGCTCCCAAACTGCACAACAGCTAATGCTCCAAGGAGACCACTCCTTCGGTAGGAGCCATTCCTTTTTGCTACCCTCCAAGGCTGAGGCACTCCTAAATAGTGGATAACCTTGCTAATCCAAATGTTGCATGCTCTCTCCATCCTTGGGAAGCTGTGTGATTTTTCACTGGAGCTAAATAATCCCTGGTATGAGCGAGCATTATGAAATGTTGGGAAGGCTGAGGGATGGCATCCTGTCCAACAGCAGCCTTGGTGAGCTGTAACCATCAGTGCTGGAAATCCTGTGCTCCCCTGGGCAGAGAGCAGACTAGGGAGAGGAAAAGGTGCATGGTTTTTTTTGGTTTGTTACTTGCTGTCTGTAGGAAAAAGAGGAAGGGATGTGTTGTATGCTCACCACCATCCTTGCACCTGAAAGTGGAAGCCAAGGGGTTCATGTGCCAGGTGAAGGTGGTGTCTGCTGAACATTTTCCTGCACATTTTGTTCTCTCGCCTTGGAGGAACTGGTTGAGATTGTCAAACAGAAAAACAAGACACTGAGAGATGGTTTTACTGCCTTCAGTAGTTCCTAGGTGTGGGTTTTGCCAGCAGTGAAAATGCTGTGTACTTCACTGACTAATTTGATGGAATGAGCTTTGTAAAAACAGATTAAACTATTTTCCATTCGCTTCAGGAAGGGATAATTAGGTGGGAGCAGAACAGACAGGAACAAGTCACAAGTACTGTGTTATCAGGCACTGCCTTTGATCATCCCGTTACTCCAAGGTCTGCAGTCACAAATTAGGGTGTTCTATTTGCAGTGGATGGGGCTTCACGCACATTGTGCTCAAAGCTGCATTTTTCCTTGATTTCCTCTTCAAATACCTTTTTCTAGTGCTACTCTGGACTCAGAGGAACTGTGCTATCTCCAAAAGGTGTTCACAGAGGGAAAGGCAATTTTCCCAGTCTCCAGGAGCATGAAGTTTACCTTCTCCTGGTTTGAAGAAAAAAAGCAGGCTCTCCTTTGTGCCTCTTGGAGCTGCTTTCTCAGAACCAAAATTAATTATTTAATCCTCTGTTTGTTGAAGCCTGTCTCTGTTCTATATATTAAGTTTCCCTTCTACGTGGCTGTGATGGGCTGTGTGGCTTGTGAGTGCTTAATAGAAGTAGAAAATGTAGTAACATTCAGCAAATACACTCAGTTGCCAGGGCTGTAGATGGGGAGCTACAGCTGGGAGTCCTGGCAGACCTCTGAGCTGGACAGACCTACTGACCTGTTTGGTGTGTTTTCATCTCCCAAGTCCTCAATCAGTAGGATCAGGAAAACCTCCATTTCTGTCCTTTACCCTCCTCCTGCTCTGTGTGGGGTAGTCTCTGTTCTTCGTGGGGTGGCTGCTCTCCAAAGGCTGTTTCTGAAGTGAGTTTTCAGTTTGTCTGGTGCCCCCCTTTTCCTACTCAGTACACATCAGTGCTTGGTCTTCAGATTTGCTATGGTGGTGATGGGAACAGTTTTCAGAAAAGAGCGTCTATAGGTTTGTCCTCAGGGAAAGATCTTGATGACAAATGCAAGAAATCCAAAGAAGGAGTGAAAAATAACCAAATGTCTTTTATAGTATGTGAGCTAGAAAGGAGGAAAGTGAAGGAGGGACTCTGGGGCTGCTTTATCCTATTGCTTTTGAACCTATGAAGGAAAACTCCTCTGTTAAGTCTGAGTCTGCCAGATCTGGGAGACAGCTGCTCTATTATCAAGTCTCTTGAAACTAAATCTGATGCCTTGGTTCCCTGGTGAGGGCCCTGGAGGGAAATGAAGCCACTGGAAGGCTCTTGAGAAAAACAGAGTGGGGCTGTCGTAGGGTGGAAGTCCCCACAGCCTTTGAGAGACGGCTCAAAGAAATGGTTCAAAAGAAAATTTTAAAGGTATTCAAAGGTGGGGTTGGCTTCAAATATCAGGAGAAGATGGAGAAGAATGCTTGTGATGCTTAGTCAGTCTAGTGTATGGAAAGTTTCCCACTGGGAGTGGTGCGGGAGAGGCTGGATTTGAAGAACACCCATCTGTAGGGCTCAGCTCAAGCTGTGAGCATTTCTCTTTCAGTGTTGGATGTCTTGTGTCAGTAGCAGGTTGGTCAGTTAGGAGGATGACTGTCATGTTTCCTCCAGAAAAATACTGACCCTCGTGCCCCAAGCACAGGTCATTTCTACAGCCATTCTCACCTTAGGGGTGAAGACTCTCCAAAATGATAATTTAGTTTGAAATAGGGAGTATTTTCTGTCCAAAAAATTGGGCTCTATGTTTATAAAAATTAAATCTAGGCATTTAGGCCTTGGCAACATAAAAATATCCCCTCTAGGTAGAGGTGTGATAGAGTTCTTCATGGAATTTGTCATTTCACATTATTGCTGGAAAACAAGGAGACAGATTGCGTTGAAACCGTGGGGAAATGCTGATGAAAGCAATTTGTGCTGCAGGAGATTGGGCTACATGTGATGGAAACAAGAGAGATGTAGGCTGGAGCAGTGAGTATGAGGTACACAGCAGCTGAAGGGTTTTTTCTTGGTCAGCTGTAGCCATGAGCTGCTGGAAGGAGCAGTGGGGCAGCTGTTTGTTCATGCTGCCTTCCATGCATGAATTCCAGCCCTCAGTGTCTCAGCTCTCTCACCTGGGAACACAGAAAGCTTCAGATGCCCCCTGTAGATGGTGTTTTTCACAAGTCCCACACCTTCCCCTGCTAAGCTTTGCTTGCCCATCTTCAAGAAACCTCCTTGGGAGGCCAAACCCCTGAACAGGAATGTGGCCTATGACAGTAAGTTGACTTTGTATCATTTTCCATTCTTTTTGCCTCATTCCAATGACAGAGACTGCATTAGAAGCTGTGAAACTCATAAATTCTGAGTCATAGCTGTAGGCAGTTCATGAAGGGGAAATTGGGTCTGGGAAGGGTTTTTAATTTGCATACACACCACACCCACTGCTATTTAATTTGCATTTTATTTGCATACATCATGGTTAAATAATACCCATGCAGTGCTTTTAAGGAGTGAGGACTGTATCAGTTTGTCCATGATTTATATAATTTTAGCTTTAAGTGTAATTTTATAGAGTAGTTTGGAGAGCATGCAGTATGAACTTATATTTAATTTCACGAAAATGATCAAATAACACTTATCAGCCATAAATATACACTTCTATTTCAAAAGAATGTTGTTTTCATAAAGATGCAACAGCACTGCAGGCTGAAGTCTGCTGTTCATCAGCTGAAAAATCATGATACAATACAATTACAAACTTTCCCACACATTGGGATTGTAATGGCATCTGGCCTGAACTGAGTGGGAAGCCAGGACTCATGTCTGTTCAATAGTATGTGATTCCCCCTTCTTTAGGGACTGTGAGTTTGAATAGTGTTTTAAAATATGTTCCTTCCTTGTTTGCATTACAGTGATTTTTCCAGGATGAATGCAGGAACAAAGTGATGGTGTCTGTCCATCTCAAGGTGGCAAATGACTGTAACATAATTATTAGACAGTTGTGACTAGTGTCCCACGTGGGAAGAGAGAGGCCAGAGTTACTTCAAGATGCTTTCCATATTTTTGTTACTGTGAACTTGTCACAAATTCGTAAGTAGAAAGTAAAACCACCTGATACTCTTTGCTTTGTGCCTGTCCCAATGGCTCAGGAATTGCAACAGCCTATTTAATTTTTTTTTCTCTTTTAGTTTTGTAAGTGTTCTTTAGCACAAAAACCAGTTCTGCAAAGCCATTTCTGCATCCTTAATATGCAGAGAGCACTGAGGCAGAGAAGTGCTGTGCTCCTGTAATTGCATTTCCCTTGACTGGGAGGACTTGGAAATTCCACTAAGCCCTACCCAGAAAAAGCTTTCTTCCTCAGGGGTCTGAGCCCATGTGTTTCTCTGCATTTTTAGGCACCTGAACATCTTTTAGCTACAACTGCATCTTTGGTCATGTATTAAAACCCTTGGAGTACCATGTAATGCCCTCTCCTCCACACACACTCAGGAATCTCACACTGTAACCACCCTCTCTCTGCTCCTTTTCATTAAAGGCAGCTCTTCCCTGGCTGCCCAGCAATAAATCTGCTCTGAGACAGAGAATATTTCTATAAGGCAGCACAGAGATCTTTGTGTCCTTTCAGTGACAGTGGCCTATAACCCCGCAGTGCTCTCAGGTCCTGCATCCTGCAAACATGAGCCCCTGCCCCTCACTGCGGTGCTGGGCTGCCCACAGGCTGCCTGAGGGGTTGAAGTTTGCCTTGAATGATCTCTCAGCTAAGAAATAACAACGTGTCACTCTGGAAACCTGAGCTTAAATTGGGTTTGAGTCGGTAAGAAATGCTCTTGGTTTCTCTCTAACCTCCCTGCACCAGCAATAACTCAGTTCTGAATGTGCAGCCTGTTATTACTGTGAGCCTTTGACACATGGATGTGAAACCTTCTCTTAACCTGGCTGAGCCTTGCCAGCATGATGGACATCCAGAAGGTCTGCTCTGTTTTGATCAGCATGGATGTGCTTGGGAGCTCATCCCTAATCGGTTGCTTTTGTCGGTGCCTGAGTGTTTCAGCAAGACTTCAGGAGCTGGTGGGGGATGTCTCACCCAACCTCTCTTTTTGTCTCTAACTTCAGACACTTGTACAAATCTTATCTGGAGGAGAAACTGGAGATGTGCTGTTACACAGGTTGCAGGTACTGTATATAGCAAAATGGGCCAAGTGTGGGTTTGTGTGCTTGAGATCCGAGTGTGTTTTTTAGAACTTTATATGCTTCTTGTTGCTTTGTAGCATCAAAAGCAATTTGAATTTCTTCTGCCTCTTGATCCCTTTGAGAGTCTTCCAGCTTTGCTGCTTTGTTTCTGTGCTCATGTGTGGCATCAAAACCAGTGCACTTGCTGCTTCTCTTTGTCCAAGCTGCTCAGGATGCCTCCAGCCCCTCTCTGCAAATTGCATATGGGTGTCAGTCTTCTCTTGGTTTGCTTTGTATTGTTGGGAAAACAGGTATGTTCATGTCAGCTCAGAACAAATCCTTTAAGTCTACCATTTAGTGATCTGCTTTTTCACTTGAATTCCTCTTTTTAAATTCAAGACATGAATTATCAAAGGTGTGGAAGGACATAAGCATGGGTTTGCTTGGTGGGCTCCTGAACAGAATTTCTGAGTAAAACTTTAGTTGCTTAGGAGCTCAAGAGCACCTTTGAAGATCTGAGCCATAGGAAACAACTCTATGGAATGTACTGGAAACAGAAGCACAGCACTGAAGGCATCACCTTGTGCCTTTCTACCTTGCTCTGATGGCAGTACTGAGATGTGATGCTATGAGAGGACTGCAACAGGAGGATGGGCTGGTTTGTCCTCTCTCATAGCCCTGGTCTGGCAGCACTTGAAGGTATAAAGTGTCACTCACTGGCTGTGGTGTTTTCAAGCTTGCTCAGGTGTTGCTACAACCTTAAAATCCCCTCATTTGCCTCCAAGTGTCCTTGGTGCTGTCAGCAGCTGCCTAGTGCCCTGATGTGCTCCTGAGCCCACAGCACTGCAGTGGAACTGCTTTCTGCCTCCATCTGTCTTTTCACACGGCTGAGACTGTGATTGCATATGCATGGCAGCACGTGTGAGGCTTAGAGAGCAGCCTGAAAGCAAGCCAGTCATTGAGTGTTTGCAGAGCAACAGGAGCATGCCATGAGCATGTACCCTTCCACAGTGTGAATAAGATAGAGCAAGACACCAGGTCAAGGAGGAGACATGTGCAGCAGAAGGGGAAGTGGGAAAGAAATCCATAAATATTCAATGCAGGAAGTGGGAAAACACATTTTGATTACAACTCTGGCTCTAATGTACGCAAATATAATAGTTTCCTCCCCTACAAAGGAATCATGTATTACATATATTACATGATGTACTACTGTGTAGCAACATAGTTTATGACTCCTAGGAGAAGAAAATCATAATTCACAGCCATTAACAAAAATAATAGTGCTTTCACCCAGAGGAGCTTTCCTTCGAAAGCCTGTACAGATTCTATCTAACCTAATTTAAGCAATGTCATGAGTTGGAACAGATCGCTATCAAGTCTGTCATGCTTGTCATAACATGGCACTTGAATCGAAGACATTCCTTCCCAGGAGAAATTCCTGTGAAGGAACTGTATTATTTAATGGAGTTTAGGATTCCTTTTAAGTTTCAAAGCTTGTTTATTTGCAAATTGTTCCAGTAAAAAGCAAGCGTTAGCCAGGTTTCGTTTAAAGAGAAATGAGTTTCCACGTAGGCTTCTATTCCTCAAAGTTATAATTAACTGGGGGTGCAAAGGGGAAGCCTCTGCAGAGGAGCAGAGTGTGTATCACGTGCTTTGCAGCTGGCATATATTTTCTCAGGGATGAGGTTTTCTGGAGCCTGTGAATGGACACCAGCATTTATGGGAAGAGACGTCTCCCCGTGACAGCCACCTGTCTCTGTCACACCTTCCCTCATCCCTCCTGCATTTTATGCAAGCAGCTAATTAGCTTTCAGCTTTTAGCATGTAACAAGGCAGAAAACCTAAGAAGGAAATGAGAGACAATGGTGTTACCCCTCCAAAAAAATACACGGAGTAAAACAGCATCTTAATGAGTATGTTTGTTTAAACCCTTGGACAGCCACAGGCGCAGGCTCGCGACTGCTCATTTAATTCTGATTCAAGGCAGCAACAAAGGCTGTTGGGAGATGTGGAAGTTCACATCGGTTACCCCAGTGCTGCTCCCACTGCCAGGCATTTCCATACACCATTTGTTCCCGTATTTCTGGAATGCCTCGCACGGGGAGCCGAGGGAGGCAGATTGCGGGTGCTCTGCACAGCTCCACGCTCGCCTCATTAGGAGCACGTGTGGGCTGCCCTCATTTGGTGTGGCTGCTCAGGAACCTCCTGTTTGCAGAAACTTTGGCAGCTTGTCACAGCATGTCAAGATCTGCTCGTCTCCCCGGGTAGCAGAGTTTATGCATAATGCAATAAATAGAGACAGGGAGAATTGTGTTCCTTGCATTTAGCCAATTTTAGGTTGTGTGAGAGAGGAGTTAAACTAATGCTTCCCTGTCAACCTCTCAAAACATTTAATCATCTTTTTGTGTTTACTTTCGTCGCTCCTCTCATTTTGATTTGTTTATTTGTACAAGATCTTTTGGGGTTTACATTTCTCAGTTAAAAATGAGTTGATGTCTTTTTCTTTTTGAATCCTTTAGGGGATGTTGAGCAATACTTGAAAAAGAAATGTAACGGGAAACAGAGCGAGAAAGGTGTTTGAGGAACTGAAAATGTTGGGGGGAAAAAAAATTCTTTTATTCTCCCTTGTTGCTCTGCCTGTTCTCAGACTTCTGTGACTGGACCACACAGTGGCCTTTGGAAACTTTGTGTCTAACACTGAAGCTGTGTTCAAAGCAAAGCCTGCCCTGTCCTGGGCAAGGCACAGGACTGATCAAACCCTGCTGAAGTCAATGGAAAGGCTTTTGCTAAAGGCAGTGGGCTTTGGCTCAGATGCTAAAAGCATTATCATCACTCTGGCTGATCCTCTTGATACCAGTTCTCTCATCAAACCCTCTGACAGAAAAAGAGAGAAAATCCAGTCCCTGCTGGTTAAAACAGCAGCTAAACACAGAGTTTTGACAGATCTAAACCACTTCTATGGAGAAATCAAGAGTTTTTCAGCACAGAGTTACAAAAACACAACTGCTAAAAACTCCTCCAATCTTCAAAGCACCCTGCACAGTCTGAATTTCTTAATGTGCAGGACTTTTCATGACCAGGAGTGGCAGTAAATGCTTAAGTTTGTTGCCTTGCCTCCTCCCCATCCCCAGCAGGGTGCCAGAGAGCATCCTGTGGGCATGGGGCTCTCCCTGGGGTTTGTGGCAGGGGTGTGGGGATGTGTCCTGTTCCCAGGAATGGGGCTGTCAGTGAGGGGGAGGCTGAAAGATGGGGCAACAGAGAGAGGTACTGGGGGGTATCAGCTTCAGCCTAACAATGGGACAGGGGAAGACTGAGAGTTGGTGAACCATAACCAGGGAAGAGGCAGGGGAACTGAGCTTAAAGCCTGAAAGGAAAAGATATTTAATGAATATTCAAGACAAAAAAATTACATGAATAATCAGGGATGGCCTTATTTCTAGTGCTGGCATCTTGACACTAAATGAAAGTGTAACACAGGGAACATGAATCCTGATTTTTGTTCCTGTTCTTACCTCAAAGTCTCAGTTCAGAGGTTCAGTCACTGGTAACAAAGAGCCAAGAGTCGGGTGGTGGATGCAGGGACACCAACCCAGCTACACATTTCAAGTGGCTTCTGACTTAAACAAGAAGACAGAGCTAAACAAAATCCCTCTTGATTCAATCAAATACCTCCTTCCAGCCAGCAAGAGTAACAGGCTTTGGGTGTTAGGTGGCCGGTCTGAGTGGATTAATAACTTGCTTTATATTATCAGCCGGGTTTCATCTAGAAATAAATCCTGTCTGATCCCTGTGAACATGACACAAGATTATTCCAGCAAGTGCGGGGGTTGGGATTTGTGCATTGCAACTGGTGGTGAGCGGGGCTGTGGAGGGAGGAGGCTGGGAGAGGGGCTGTGGTGGCAGGGACTGCAAAGGTGTTCCCAAAGGTGTCTCCTGCCCTGGACTTGAGCTGAAGTGGCAAAGCTGGAGAAACCAGCACATGATATACCCCTGGGACAAACTGCCCTGCAAAGTCTGATGAGAAACAGCTCAGTGAGCTTGGGGTGTTCAGCCTGGACAAAAGGAGACTCAGGTGGAACCTTCTCTCTGAAAGGAGGCTGTAGCCAGGTGAGTGTTGGTTTCTTCTCCCAGGTAACAAGTGATAGGACAGGAGGAAATGGTCTCAAGTTATGCCAGAGAGATTTAGATTGGATTTAGATTTAGATTGGATATTAGGAAACACTTTGGCACTAAAAGATTTTAAAACTAAAGGCATTGGAACAGGCTGCCAAAGGGCAGTGGTGGAATCACCATGCCTGGAAGTGTTCAAAAAACATGTGGGTGTGGCACCTGGGGATGTGGTTTAATTGTGACTGTGGCAGTGTTGGGTTAATGCTCACTGACTCAATGATCTTAGAGGTCTTTTACACCCCTAATGATTCTATGATTCTACAAGGTGAATTCACCATGGAGAGAAGTAAATCACCCACATTTGACCCATCACTTGTCCCCAGATTGCCTTATCCTGAATTAATGAACTCTATGAGCTCACAGCCCTGGTTTGGTGCAGCCTGGGGGTTCCAGGGCAACCCCTGTTTGGGTTTCAGCTCTGGGATGGGCAGCAGTGTGGGAAGCTGAGGTGAGGCAGGATGGTGCAAGGAAGTGTGGGAGAGGATTTAATCTCAGAGGGAAGGGTTTGCATCCTACCCCTCTATCAGAATCATGCCACAAGGCTCAATTTCCATGATTCCTCCCATGGGAAATTCTGCCCAGCATTTTAATTAGCAACAGAAAGGCATTTAAAGAAGCTTGAGGTTCCTTACTTCTTACTCATCCACTACACACCTCTAAGTTAGCCTTTCATTCTTGGTCTACATTTGCAGTTTCTATTGGTTTTTTTTCTTGCTTTTGCTTTGAAACAAAGAAATGTAGAGCAAAATTGTAGATTATTTGGTTGTAGAAATGCGCTTGGGTTTTCAGCTAATTTTTCTATTAACCTTTCCCTGTGTTTGTACAGAAGCAGCACCTAGTTCTGGGAGCTAAACCTTGTCTGATTCCCAGGCAGAGCTCACTGAGAGCACGCCAAATCTATGCTGATGCCATGGCTTTCCATGGGATTTTTGGCCATTGCTGAGTGCAGGCAGCTGGACTTGGTGTGCTAAGCCCATCCTGGACCTGCATGAAAAGGTTTGCTGCCAGGTACTGGCAGGACCACTGAGGTGAGAATCAGCCCTTAGCCTGTCAAATATGCTGTTAATTTATTTTTTATCTCCCATCCCCAAATCAGTATGAAACAAAAATATATAATAATACCTTCATATTTACTGAATCAAAAAAAATATGGATTTTTTCCTCATTGAAGCACTTCCCCCTCCCACAGCAAGCTGCTCTCTGGTTTGGAAATGCTTTCGCAGATGTCGGTCGAGTTAAATGTCAGAGGCTTTTGATCTGATCTGTGCCCTCTGAAGATACCTCTGTTTATTTTTAACCTGTCTCTCGCCTCGTTTCTCTTTGTCTTCTTGGAGCTGCTCTGTCGAGCCCTCCAGCAGAAACGGGTTGAAAACTCTGTCTTTTGGTATCTGGTCTGATCTTGCTTGATGGTGTTTTTGACTGTCAGGACTGTTGCCCACATTTTCAAAGCTATTGGTGATGCTGGAGAGGTGCTGACCTGGTGTCATCTCTCAGTGTCCTGCAGCAGGAGCTGAGAAAAGGCAGGAGGAGGAACATTGCTCAGCACAGGGTGGAAGAGGAGGTGACTGTGTGATGGGAGACTGTGAGAAGGAAGGCAGAAAGGGGGCAAGATGGCCAAGATAAAACAGGAATGAGTGACCCAGCCCAGCTTCAGTGGCACTGGTAGCAGTGAGGATGTGGGTGAATCTCTGTAGGTCACTGCAAGCATCCAACTGGCCTTGGTCAGGCCCTGCTTCTGTACCAAGGGAAAAACAGAGTTTTGGGGAAATTAGTGCAAACAAATGACAAACAAGTGACAAACCTCAATCTTTCCCTGACTTGTCCAGCAAACCTGATTAGGATTACACAACAGGATTTCCCTTTTCTTTAATTCTTTTTTTTCCTTTTCCGCTGGAAAAACATAATTTTCTCTCTGTCCAGATGAAATGGGTGATTTTCTTGTTGGTCTTTAAATTGGCCTCCTTGGGAACATGCTCTGAGATAGTGATGTCTACATTACAGAAAAGAGACAACTATAGTTTTGCCAAAAAGGAGAAGAAAAGAAAAAGGGTGGTTGAATAAAATGGTGGTTGGAATAAAAACTCTGTTCAAAAGACATTATAATAAAATCCTACAGACAGGTTTCAGATGGTGCTTTTCCTTAGGGTCTCAGCTATGAGTGCTTCAGGGACTCTCAATCCAGATTAAAGCCCTAGGGAGATTTAAATACATATATATTTATATGTGTGTGTATATGTATGTAAAAACCACGTAAGCCTGTAAAAAATCCAAAAGAATCTCTGTATTGACTTCAAAGGCACTTAAATCCATGGTAGTAATGCAACTGTATATTTGTAGCTGATTTGAGGATTTAGGGAATCTCTCTCTGAACAATTTATGAAGGCTGTTTGAGATTATAGCATTACTCCAGGTAGCTCTATTAAATTACAAACGTTGTTCTGATTGCACTTCTGGTCTGCCTGTGCTGCATCTTTTTATTTCTGCCTTGGACTGAAAGTCCCAGACATTAGTGTTGCTGAATTAATAATGGATCACACTGTCCTTGGAGCAAGGCTTGTTTACTGCCCAGAGGAACCACGGAGTTGGGAAGTGACAGGTCATTTTGAGGGCAGGGAGGTAAAAGGTCAGGTAGTGTGGCTTGTCACTTGCCCAAGGGTGCTGGAAGGTGACCCAGAGTCTTGAGGACCATTTCTAACAGCACAGAAGTGATGAGTCAGTATTGTGGTGGAGGGGGAAGAGCCAGGAGATTCAATAGGGATACATTTTTAATGGTTCAACATAGAATTATAGAGAGGTTTGGGTTGGAAGGGACCCGAAAGATCATCTCGTTCCAACTCCCCTGCCATGGACAGGAACATCTTCCACTAGACTGGATTGCTGCAAGCCACATCTACCTGATCTTTAACACTTCCAGGGATGAGACATCCACAGCTTTTCTGGGCAACCTGTGCCAGGACCTCACCACCCTTACAGTGTAGAATTTCTTCCTTATATCTGATCTAAATCTACCCTCTTTTGTTGTAAAGCCATTTCCCCTTGAGGAGAAAACTTGGAATTGAACAGAATCTGAAAACTTGGAGCCAATTCTGTGCTGGCACAAGTCCATGACAGGCAGTGGCATCTCACATGGTCCCTTTGCTGGGCTGAGGCAGACACCTGGACTACAGCAACAGCACAGAAATGAACCCTCCCTCTGTTTGCACAGGGCAGAAGTTGCCAAGTGTCTCTCTCGCAAACCATCACCTTTTTCGTCGGTGAACATTTTGCTTGAGCTTCTGTAAGATGAGCTCTAAAGGATGAAAACAAAACCTTGTAAGTCAACACAGGGAATGTTGGTTTGTGTTGTCATGCCCTGGTGCACTGTTTGCCAGGTAGAAGGTTTCCTTCTCTGGCTTCCTGGGCTTAGTTTTAAATAGATTTTATAAAACAGAGCAGCCTCCTGAGCCTTTTGTAATCTCACCATATTAGATATTGAAGTATTGCTGAATCCTGTTATGCAAGTGCAGGCAAAAGAAAACAAAAAAACCCACCCTAAACCTAAAAGGCAAATAAATCTCTTCAGGGAATCCACCTGCTTCTCGTGAGTGGTACTGTGAGACAGGGCTGTGTTTTTGGGGGAGAGTTTTGTCCCTGAATGGGTAATATATGTGCTAATCACAGCCATATAGGCTACACATTGCACCCAAATTACTAGATTGGGTCTTGTTTCCTGCAGGGAATTTTTTCCATTCTACTGAGCATGTAAATTTTTTTTCTATTAGCTGATTTATGCCTTTCAACCTGATCTGTATCAAAGTCAGCATTTAGCACTGTATATTTACTTTAGTTTCATGCAATTTGCAAATGATATACTGTACTTTTATATAGTTAATGTGTTCATTCCAGGGTATAATGCATCCATGAACTTTCTGAATTTTGAGCTGAAAATATGATAAGTGGGTTATATTATGCAGTGAAGGAGTTGTTATATGAAAACGCTTCCATATCATCAATTATGTACCAGCTTAATACAAAATGGTATTAATACATGAATCAGTGAAGGAAGTTGTGTAATAGGATTCTCATGAGAACATGAAACTAATGTTTATTAAAGATGTAAGCTCCATGTTAAGAAGGAATTCTTTGTTTTATTCATTTATTTGATAAGCAGCTCTGCTGCCCAGAACGGAACAATTTCATTGTATATTCACAAGGAACTCTCACATGTGTTTCTCATATTTCTCAGAGAGTTCAGAAATTTGATAAGCAATTTAGATATCATAAAATCCAACTACTGGTTTGTAGTCCACAAGTATTGCTTCCTTTGAGCAAAGAGAAGCACAGTGGCTTCGGAAATGACTCCTCAGACTGCAGCCCTCTGTGTGTATGCTGGGAGAGCTGGGTGAGATTCCATCCTGGTAGAGCCAAGTGGAATGCTGAGTAGGATCCCTCAGACTGGGCCTCTTGTGTGGTCCAAGCAGCTTCAGAGCTATTTTCGCCAGGTTACTCTTCAAATTATTTCACCTGGATCCCAAACTGCAAGTGTTCCATTGTCCCTCCATCTCCAAAATATTTCAGAGCAGGCTGCAGACCCAAAGCTCAAAGCTGTTAGAAATAAAATCAGCAGATGTGGATCTGGAGGTAAGAATGTCCTTGAAGTGTATGACATGTCTGGGTTGGGTGTTCAGGGTCAGCTGCAATGTTTTGCATTGAGATGGATGTATCTCCTTATTTATCAGCATGGAATGGAATGGAATGGAATGGAATGGAATGGAATAGAAAGAGTTCATTTGGAAGGGTCCTACAATGTTCATCTGGACCAACTGCAAGAAAACCCAGCACAAAACCCAGTACACCTGGAGAGCAGAGGATGAGCCTTGCCCTGGTAAAACCACCTTGACTGATCATGGTATCTCCCCTGGCAGGTGGGATATTGGATAGAAGCACAGGCCAAAACAAAAAGTTTTTTAAATTGGAGGAAGATGGGGGCTCAATTCTGCATATTTATACTAAGAAGTTAATGTCTCTATTACACCAAGGCACAGGCTTCCCCTTAAAAATCCTTGATGAGTGGGCATTAGAGTCTGAGCTTCTTTTAAAAGTGATCAGTAGCCAAGAGCTGCCTCTGCCAGTGGTGCCAGTAGCTCCCATTCATCTCTGTTTCAGCAATATTTGGGACCAGAATTAGCATGCCTCGAGATGAATGGGAGCCATTCCATTCCGCATTTGTTCACATTTGATTAAAATCCAATAGTTTTTCGAGTACTACATTTGATGAGAAAGTGTTTATTGTTCTTTTTAACAAACATTTAGATGCTCTGGTGATTTAAAGGCTGGCACAAACCCTTTATTCTGAGTGTATCTGCAGCTCACAACTTAGTTTCCCTCATCATTTCAAGGTGCTACAGGCACATAGGTGCCAAGAAGAACCATGGATATTTGGGAAGGAAACTCTACAGTGCTGGAGGAGCTGAGAAATGAAATCCTGTGAGGAAACAGTGTGAAGTGCTGCACAGACAACCATGGCAAGAAAACAAAGCTTTGGAAAGCACAACACTGGAAGAATTAGAGGGAGCTTCAGGTAAGCAGCACATTGCAGATATTTTGTAGCACAGATGTAATTGAGAAGAGTCATTTACTGAACAGCAGTGGGATAATACAAAGAAAAGCTTATATAATACCTAAAAGAGAGTAAGAGAAAAGATTGAAGATTGTATGATGAAAGGGAGAGGGAGAGGGAGAGAAGTGAGTTTGTGTGTGAGAGAAAGAAAAATGGTGATCAACAACTGCACCCTGTTTGTTGAGAAAAATAAAGGGATATACAGGAAAATGTAAGCAGGGATGACAGAAGCATGGAAGAGCTGATATAAGAGCCCATGGAAATCAGCAGGAATTTCTCATCAACTTTTCCAGGCATTTGGTAAGAGGGATCCTGCAAAGAGCTCCCAGGATAGCAGTTTGGCAGTAGTTTGCTTAATATGGCACAGAAATTAAACAATATTTCAATTAAAAAAAAAAATCCATACTCCTCCCAGGAACCTCAGATGTCATTGTGGGGCAGTTGACATGGAAGTCACTCTGAAGCTGTTTTGCAGAGGTACAAATCAAGGGAGATGGCTGCAGAATTATTCATTTCCTTCCCCCCCTTGGCACTTCCAGCCCCTCAATAGTGACTACTGCAGAGCTGGAATGGGCATGTGGCTCAGGAGAATATGTCCTGCTCCTCCACTGATGGTCCAGAGGATATCAGCTGGCATCTGGGGACACTGGAGTACATCCAGAACTGGTGCTGAGCTGCTCAGGCCCATTTTGGAGTGACCATAGTGGGAGGTGCCCCTGCCCATGGCAGAGGGGTTGGAACTAGAGGAACTGTAAGGTCCCTTCCAACCCAAACCATTCTCAGACTTGCTGAAATTGGAGGCAGGGACTGGTCCCAACAGTGTCACCAGAGCAAACATTTCCAAACATACCATCCTCCACACAGCCCTTGAAGCAGACATGAGGAGTGGCCAAGTCGTAGGAAATCTCAGTTCTTCGTGCAAGTTTATGCCCAATTTCTTGTCCCCAGCAAGCCACAGTGTGATGGATAAGCATCCAAACCTCAAACAAACCTGAAACAAGGGAGCACTCCTATCACTAATGAAGACACATTGTCACTGGGCTTGGTTCAAAGACCATTAAAGTTTCTGAGTGGTTCCAATGGGGACTAGAACAACCCTTTTCCAGAAGAAATAGAGGCATATATTAAACTTTAATTGGGAACAGTCTCCATAAGGATTTTCCCTCTGAGGAAAAGGAGCTTTTTACAGATATAATTGTTTTGGAGGGGTTAATTATTCCATGGACAATCTGTGACGTGAGTGATGGCTCTTATTACTTTTTTTTCTTCCAAAAGTGGAAGAGCTGTGACAGTCTTATCAAGGACCAGTGACATTACCTGGCCAGGCTGCAGTTCCAACATATATACACAGCAGTAGGAAGAATTTTTTGTACAGTTTGGCTGAATATTTCTGTATTATTCTTTCCCCTGCAGCACAACACAGTTTGCAGCAATTGATTGACTCAACTGGACAGTGAGATAAAAAACTACAAATAAGACCAGGTGGGAGCTGCTCTTCTGCTGTGATTAGATGTAAAACAGCCTCAGCCAGAGCCGTGTTTTGCCTGGGGTCAGATCAGCCGACCACAAATCCTGGGGTTTTTACGTGTTAATTTTTACTCAATTTCAGGAGGGCTGGAAATCATCACCCTGAAAACCCTTCAAGTGATGGAGTGTGAGTGTCAGCGTGAGGATCATCAGCAGCTACAGAATAATCACTTTTTCCTCCCAGTTGGGAAGACATTGCGAGGAGATGATGTGCAGGAGGGAGAGACTGACTAAGGAAAGAGAAAGGGACATAAATCAGAGATGGGACAGAAAGAATGAGGCAAGACATAGTAAGGAGGAAGACAGATCCCTGGGAAGAGCTATCATCTGCAAACTGCTCCGTGGTCAGGTCCTGCTTCCTCCTTCAAGGTGTGTATGTGTGTGTGTCCAGGCTGATCATTCATTGGCATAACCCAGCCCACCTGGAAGAGTTACTGCGAGATGTGGTAGAGGCAAAAGACACTTGAAATGAGGTGTCTTAAAAACATTTTGTAACTAATTGGCAGCAAAGTTTTCTTTCATCATTTCCTTCTTTTCTGGCCCGGCTTTCCTATTTGTCTTACCAAATCTTGGCAGAGATGTTTGCATTGAATAGGGAGCTGCTGTTGAGAAACTGTGGTTTCAGCACTGCAGTGAAGCAGCCTTGCCCCAGTGAATTTTAAAGGCTATTTTGGCTGACTCGAGAAATGCTGATTTATTACTTGAATATGATGTGTTTTCTGCAATTAGCAGGACACTGTCTGGAAATTATAGAGCATCTTAAGCAGAAATAGGCAATTGTCTTTTTTTTTTTTCCAAGTTATTTTTCTAAAACATTTTCTTTCATTCAATCAACAAGTTAAATATTCTCCATTAATTAAGTGGCTTCCACATTCCAACTAGGAAAATTTTGCTAGATTTTTCTTCAGAGTTGATATTATCATGAAGTATTGTTCCCTGCAAAGATTAGTCATGGTTGGTTGATTGATCTGTTGGTATCATATATACTACTACCCCGGGCAAATCCATAAGCCTCATCCCAAAACCTTGGGAAACTCTGTCACCTTACAGTAATTGCAAAAATAGTGTGCCAAATATTACATTAGAATACGTGGCTGTACCACGTGGCTTTATCAGATACAAGGGCAGACAATGAAACTGGCTTGAATGCCACACAATTCATTAAGCAAAATAATTTTCATTTGAAGACATTCAGATGTGTCACATTTCTTTTAATGAAACCCTGATTTTTTTAATAAAAAAGCTTAGCAAGAATAGAATTTCAATAATGAATCGGATAACATATTCAAGCAGATATCAATTAAAATTTTAATTACAAGGAACAGTTTTTCTTGAATTTTTTACAAGATGGTAAATTTTTAATCAGTTATTTCTGGGGGAAAAAAAAAGGTTTTCTGGGAAATAACTTTGCAAAGTTTAGACAAGAGCTGCTTATAGAACCTGAATCATGATAAAGAAAACTTATTTATGAGATCTTGATGATCTAAAGGACATCCACAAAGCTACATGTCTTTGTACTGGTGTTCTTTTTTTCTGTGTAAAGAACATTTCTATCTCTATTTCTTTTTTCTTGAAGAGTGAGGAGTTGATGGTGTAATATAAACTGCTAATTTAATGTTTTGATGCCTGTTTCATCTTAGGGCACATGTGGTTTCTGGAGAGCTACTTCTTGAAAGAGAAAATGTGCATCCAAACCCCGGTGAGCTTCAGGTGCAACAGCCAGATTTGTGGCAGCTCAGCCTCCAGCCTGTTGGACTTGCTGGGTGAGCCATGGAAAAAACAGTGTGGGTGGTACAGAACCTCCCAATAAAACAGATAATTTCCCACCAAACACTGCAGCCTGTGTGCTCTGAGAGCCACATATCCTCTGTGCAACACGGAGAAACAGAACTAACAGGCTAAACTAGACACAAAACTTCACCTTCCCCGAGCCAGCAAGGGCAGTTGTTGCACAACCTACAGTATGATGTTCCTGAAAGCAGGTTGGAACTTTACGCTCAAAAATTCAGATTTTTGAGACGTTTTCCATCCCATTTTGGGATTGGAAACAGTGGAAAAGCTCGTTATTTTCCCAAGGACAGAAATTCTGAATTAAAACAAGTGCATTTTGTTGAATGGCATAAAAGGAGAACATCAAGGCTGCAGCACCCACTTGATACATTTTCAGCAACTGCACATCCATCAGCGTCATCCAGCTCTGAATGAGGCTCTGCTCTTGTCACAGGAGTGTTCCTGAATTTGCTGTTAAAATGCTTCCATTTGTGTTTGGTGCTTGCATTTCTAGGAGATGCTACTGGAAGAGGAGAAAGACGTGGAGTGAAGACAAAGCATTGAAGAGGATGTTTGCCTCAAATGTGGTGAGTAGGGAGGAGGCAGGACCAGGCCCAAGTCGTTTACCTGTGCTCCATACTAGTGTCAATTATTGCAAATACATAAAAAAGAAGATGCTTCCTGGCCCCCTACAGAGTGGAAATACTTCCAGTTTTGGCATTTGAAATAAACACATTATCCTTTGCTTTGCTATTTGTAATAGGAATCATTCACAGTTACTACAATAGCTTTTCTCCTCGCCACATTCTCATTGGTGAAGGTAGGTTTTGGTTTGCTGTTCTTGCACGTTGCCTCAGTGAATAACTTCATAAGGTGGGAATAAACGAAAGCCCAGTGTTAAACTGCCTTCAGAAGCATTTGGTTTATCAGATTCCTGCTGTGCCTGTTATGTGCAGATTTTGATGTAGACAAGTGTAGTAATGTGAAATGTGGAACATGCAAACCTTAATGATGGCTCTGGCTCGGCACTCACCCTATTTACAGCAGCAAAAGGTCCCATTTTAAAAGCAAAATATGACCTCAGGAAATATAAGGTTTATATTCCTGCCAGTTCCCGCTGCACTTCCCCAGGGAGGTGTTAAACCCATTATCAGCCATCATGGACAAAATCAGCACTTCCACCTTTCAATGCTGTTTGATTGAGTGTATGTGGTGAATGACAGGCTTGAAGTAAAAAATAGGTACTTTGCACTGCTGTCCACATGTACGTGGAGCCCACTGGGAAGAAAGGCTCAGCCTAAGCTCCACCTGTTATTAATCATGCAGGATTGCTCCATAAAGCTGATTTTCCCTTGCTTCTTTGAAAGTCTCCTGTAATTGAGGCTTGTACTCTTTTCTTCCCAGGCCTAGACTGAGTATAGAGAAAGGCAAATTATGATGTTGAAAAATGATGATTTTCTAGATTTCCCAACAATTTTGTGACAGAAATGAAGCAAGGAAATGTCAGAGTCGTTTACGGTTACATCAGCTGGGTGCGTGCTGGGGTCTGTCAGTATTTCTTACATACGTGTATTTTATTATTTGGCCATTTTATAATTGTATTGCTTGGAAAACTTGGTTCAGGGAACATCATCCTTCTGTTGTTTTCATAGAAAGAGGATGTCATAAGCAGGCTGTGTTCTATTCACCTCTGCCACAGAATCTCCATTGCTGTGTTTCATTTCCCAGCCCTCCGCTGCCTGGGGCATGTGCAGCTTGAGAAAGGTAAAGAAGTTTTGGGACTAAAGAAGTTGGCCAGCAGCTGGCACGCTGGTCTGACAGGGATGCAATGCTGTGAAGATCACGTGTGGGATTTGCAGCAGGCTTCAGTAAGACCAAGCCTTGAGTGCCAATGTCGCAGTGCTTTTTTGAGGGAAATCAAAGCCCCGTGGAAGTGTTGGTTGATAACACTGCTCTGTTGCTCTTTGAGGTAGGCAAGAAACATCCTGTTACCACCTGACACGCAGATACATCGAAGTGCACTTACACTTGTACTTTAAAGACTCTGTAAGCCAGAGTGGTACAAAGCAGTCCAAGCATCAGAGAATTAAGCCCTGAGGCACAAAGGCCAGATCTGTACTTGAAAAAGCTCCTTTGTGTTGCTGTGCTAGCAAACCCTCCTAGAAGGTATGAGGCATTTGTAATCCCACACAGAGCAGGGAGAGAGATTTTAGATAGGGATACCCAACTTTGTATGCCAGGACTTCTGCAGATAACACAGAGAGTTCACAAAAGATGTTGGGGTCACTGAGTAACCTTGCTGTGCAGGCAGAAACTTCTGAGTGGCTTAGCAAAGGCAGGTATGAGCAAAATGAGCTCCTGCCAGCCTTGCAGGCAGGCTGAGACCCTGCTGCTGTTCATGGAGATGCACTGAAGGACCCTCTCAACAGCAGCTACACACACCATCTGCTTTTATGGGGTGCTTGCTCTTATTCCTACACGGCTTTTGAAATCTTCCCCATGGATGTGGATCTTTTGGGTCCTTCATTGGATGGAAAGTTTTTCCATTTCTTTCTCTTCACTGTGCTTTCATGTCTCCATTCAGAATGGCTTTGCTTCAATCCTTTCCTACTAGGTAAAAACCACAGTCATTCTGCCAAGTAAGAACCAGCAATCTTATTGGAGATTTGTCTGCATCACCACATGGCTGTGCCTCCCTTTCCCCTGCACACAGCTGGAGTGCCAGGCAGTCCTTCCGAGCAGAAGCTGTCTCGAAGGGTGGGTTGCTTGAGGAAAAGGAGGCGACTAAGGATATTTCCTTTTGAGAATCTGTGCAAGTTTCCTATCTGCCTTTCAGAACCACAATTCAGCAGAAACAAAGGAGGGGCAAAACAAGTGGCAAACAAGTCGGAGTGTACGGCTGCTCATTTTATGCAGAGCTCAGAGCTTTTTGGTTTGTGCCTGCAGAGTCACTATATTTTAAAAATGGTAATTTCTGAGACCAATCTAAAAGGCTAATTGTTGCTGTTACTGATCTGCTTTAAAAGCCATGATTAAAGCCAAAGAGAACAGTCACAATTCCTGCCAGCTGCGGGAAGCTTTGTGGCTGCCTTGTCCCAATTACAGGGTTTTTTGTAGTGAGCCACTGTATTAGCATATCTGCAGCTCCCTTCTAATAACAAGCAATCATGAGAAACATTTAATGGCAGGCTTTGGACCATGTCTTTCTTTCTTTTCTGTATAGTACAAGGAGTGATGGTTTCTGGTGCCCCTAAACCACTTTTTAACCCCAGTTTAATAACAGGTTTGGAAAAAGAGAGTCAAGGTCCAAGTTAATATGTTCACTATATTTATTCTTTTTTTCCAAAAAGAAGTAACTGCCCCAAGGTTTAGATGGCAGTTTCCATTTGTGCATCTCAAGTGGCATCAGATTCTGCTTTCACAGAGAGAGTAGAAGGAACAGTGAGGAGAACTTGCCTAGTGCTTAGAAATACCCTCCAGCTCTCCACTCTCCTGAGGCTCCATCCAGAGACTTCAAGAGTGGGAAAACAATTCTGAGAAAATGCGGTTAGTAACTCCTAGGGTTGACTAGATCATAGTAAAGGGAAGATTGGACTAGACCAGACAGTCTGCTCCCTGTCTGGCACTTGTCTTCAAGAGCCAGCAACTCAAGAAGCTGTCCTCAAAAACCAGCCAGCCAATCCCCCCAGTATCCCAGGCTCTCCCTTAGAAAGTCGTTCATTAAAAACACTGCTGCCTTGGACAAAGGAGTCTTCCAGGAGCGACACATTACAGTAACACTGGCTAGTTCAGTCATATTCTTCCTGGGAGTTGATCCAAAGCCCACCGAGGTCAATCAGAATCTCCCACTGACTTTATAATGGCTTAAGCTCTGTTTAGTTGGAGCTACTAATCCAATTTCCACGCCAGTGCTACTGTGAAGTCCCAGTGCTGATACATGAAATTTAGCTCGCTGCCAGCAGTAGCATCATTACAGTTCCTGCTGGTCTCAGCTCTCTCTGAGGCAAATATGTTCACATATCTGCAGCCACAGAAGCTTGGACAGAAGTCCTGCAAGGTAAGCTAATTTGGGCCTTGTCCATTGTGAATGGAAGACCTCCAAGAATAGCCTGTGATATGGGTAAAATCAACCGTATAATTCAATAAAGTGGCTCTCAGTGCTGGTCCAAAGTCTCAGGGCAGGTTCCTCTGCTTTGAGCAATGTCATCTCTAGGGAGGGATATGAAATACATCAGTAGAGACCACTGAACACCTTTTCCAAAACAAGGGCCGTTGCTAACCATGTTTGTTATCAATTTCCGCAGCTCTTTGAACAGAGAGAACTCAAAGGTCTTTCAGCAGTTGATGGTGCAGCACTTCACAGCCAAGTAGGGATGTTTTATTAACCCATGGGAAGATGCAGCCTTTCCCCCAGAGACCTTACAAGACTACATTTACCCGTGCTGGAGGCCAGGAGTGTATGGCACATTGATGAGTTTCGCAAATTAATTCCTGGTTTAGACATAGTTTTATTTGCTGGTGTGACAGAAAAAATTTGAAATTTCCTCTCCCTTTTTTTGACTACAATTACCCTCAGGAACCACCCAGCTGGATGCACAACTCTGTGGCTCAATAACTAGTGTTTTCTCACTTAAAATTCCCTTTCTGCAAGCCTTTAAGGTGTGAGCTTGATCCTTTCAGTGTTCATGGAGAGCTAAAATGCATGGGGGCTCAGCAGAACTGAAAAGAAATTTATTTGGAGACCCCGGCCAATACTGGGGAATTTCATTCAGCTACAATGTCCAGCTGGATGTGAGATGTGCTTATTTTCTTGCTTTCCAGATGACCTGTGCAGAACCACAGTGATGAGGTTTCCCATAGGTGGCACTTGCCTATCCCTTAGTTTAGGGATTCTTGGAAATGAAAAGGTCTTTATGACTGGAAATCATTTTAATTCACAAAGACCAGTATTGCTTCCATAGCAAAATGGCCACTGAGCCGTGCAGAGTCCTTCAAGTTTGGGTTGAAATTGTGTTTAAATTCGCGTTTCAAGATTTCCTGAGTTTCCTTTATTTTTCAGGAAACTGGAGATGAAACAGCCACTATAAATCCTGTAAATCCAAAAGTACCAGGTGTATAACAGCAAGTAGTTTACCAGCTTCTGATTATCTGGGATTTCTTAAAACTTGTCAGATACAACGATGATCAGCACTGACTTCCTACCAAACAGGTCAATAGAGGCTTCGGTCTCTGATTCAGATCCCAGATGAGTCGTCCACGAAACCTCCATTAGGAGACAGACCTCAGGTGTGGAAAAGACAACAAAAAATTACAGAGACTTTCTGGAATAAAGGAATTTAAGCTGTAATTCTCCGCTTTCTCAGAAATAAGTGGGAAAAGTGGTGATGATTTCTTGCGATGGCCTGTTTTGTATCAGGAAGATGCAGCCTTGTAATGTCTCACTGTTTTTAAGCCTGTAGCAGTGAGCTAAGAGAGAACTGTTTTAGCAAGAATGTTGTACCATCTCTGTCCAGTGCAGGAGTGAAATGCTGACCCCTGAGTGGTGCTGGCAAGGATGCCGTGCATGGCATGGGAAGGGAGTGTTTCTCCTGTGCTACTGGGCCATGCAGAAGGTAATGGGTGGTCCTCAAGAGTAGTTTTAATATGTGCTATGGGCCCAGGAGGTTTGGAGCAGCGAGGGGATAAGCTATTACTGTAGTCTGAAACCACATTTGTCTGTTGAGTCATCTATTATGTTGTTAAAATGTGATAATTAAAATCCATGCATTACCAAGGAAAAAAAGACAATAATTAAAGCCCAGACACAAAAGGGAGTTAATTCTCCAAAACTATTTTGTGCGGAGTTATTTGATGGTTTCAGTAAAGTAAGTCTTTCTGTTTCCTTATGAAAACCTCTGCTTTACAATGAATCTTTCTAACTCTCTGGAAAATAATCTAATTATAGTTAACACTATTATGTTCTTTGGTGCTCTGAATAGAGCTGTGGGTAATATTATGCTTACTTCAAAGCAAATAGCTGTGTGGTTCAGTCTGACATTTCATATTGATAGAAGCACAAACATTTTGTTAAAAACAATGGATAAAGGAAATAATTAATTTTCTAGATAATATAACAAAAGAGGAAAAACCACCATTGTTTTCTCAACAACAGGAGAAATACGCTTTGCCAGACACCATTCTATAAATACATTTAATTATAACATTGTATTCATCTTCTCTAGGAGAAAGCAGGTGAAACCTAACTTTCTCTTTCCTGAAATCTTCCCAGATACCTTCTAAAACACATGAGTATTTTAAAAGTTAGGCATTGTGATCACTTGCAGGCTTATAACCACACCTGTAAAAGAAAGATTAAATATGAAAGAATAGTATAAATTCTGAAAATGTGCATTTAAATCTTCTAGTTCAGTCTCAAACAGACAGACCTCATCTTTATTTTTAATTTTTTTTTGTTTAATAAATCCCCGACTGGAAGCCAATGAAGTTGGAAATGTATTGACTGTGTTTCATTTCTGGTATAATTAGTCACTTATTGTTGAATACTGATGTTAGAGCACAATACCCAGCCTTGGTCTCTTTACAGAAATGGAAACGCAATTGAAATTTGCTGCTGTCTCTGAAGCTGTTTTTGTTGAATCTGTTCTGTTTTCACAGCAACCCTGTTGCTAAATGTTCTTAGACCAGGGAGATTAAATAACTTGATGCGAGTGTAACCCACGTTCACACAGGCGTGGCTGCACAGGCAGGTTTCTGGTAATCTGAGGCACAAACCCAACAAGTGTTGTTAGTTGTGATATGAGGGCTGTGATATGGGGATGCTTGAAGGGCTGGTGGTACAGGAGGCTCTTGGCAATCTCCTTCTTCCATGTGGGACAGCATGGAGATGGCACCAAGGTGGAGAAAAAACCTGCAGGGACATTCTGTGAAGCCTTTGCTGTTCCACAGCCCCACAAGTGCCACAGCCTCACCACAGAACCCTTGTGGATGATTCATGAGTTGCTCCTCATGGATGGGGCCTTCCTGGGCCACTCTGCTACCAGAGACCCTTTTTTATTGCAATCCTGCCCACTCTCCCCTATCCAACCAATTCCACCTGCATCAGGAGGATCTCCAAAGGGGCTCTTGGAGGTGTTTGCCCAGAGCCTGGGCTCATGCACTGTGAGATGTGTAATAGAATCAAACCAGACTTCACTGAAACTGAGCTGAAGTGGAAGCCAGCCTGTCTCCTCTCTGACTAGATGACTGACACATTATATCTCCCCCCGAGAAAGCAAATATTTTTTCTGTCAAAATGTCTGTAATACAACCCATTCTCACTCTTTCCTTGGTGTAGAAGCAAAAGCTTCTATGATTTTAATCAGTGCCGGATTTCGTGCTCCCGTTAGTATTAGAAATCCAAGAACATACAACTCCGTACTCTGGAGACAGCTGGAGCTATTCTTTTTTAAGGTCACAGCAAATGTAATAATGCCAGCAGCTCATAGTGCTCTTCATTAGGCTGTGTAACTTCCAGAACATCAATCATTCGGTGGAGGGTGTTTACTTACTTTCTTTAACAGGGTGACTATATTTTTTAAATTGGTAACCTAGTTTAATTCTCCCTTATGAGACAGATGCATCTGACCCTGTTGCTGTTGGGAATTTGGTGATGCAGGAAGTCCTCTTTCTGTCTCCTGGCCGAGAGCAGAGGATGCTTTTGCATCTGGGGCTTCCCAGCACAGATACTCTGCCCACCTTCCAGGTGCCTTGGCATGCAGCAGTTTACATTAGGCACTTCAGTGTTATTTAATCAGAAATTCGGGCTCAGGGGTTTGTTTTGGGTTTTTTTTGCCCTTGTTTTCTTAGTATTAGTAGCGAGCTCCTGGGAGCTTGCTGCAGACAGCCACACTGACAGCTCTGGGCTTTGGTGTGGTGCTGGTGCTTGCTGAGGCTCCCTGCTCACTCTTTCTTTAATTGAAAGTTGGGAAGAGGATAAGGCTTGGCTCACACCCCTTGTGAGACCTCACACATGCAGAGAGTTGTGCTTGATGAGAAGGCAGAAAGAGTAGACCCCTGCCTGGGGTTTGGCTTTTTTCCCCCTAGCCCCTCCCTAGGAAGCAGGGAAGATGTAAAGATACTTTGTGAGCAGTGGGAGGGAGACCTAGCTGCTTCCCAGTGTAGGGATTACATATTAATACATCAGGCTTCAACAGCTTTTGGTTACACAAAAACACACACAGAGCAGCAGAGGGGCTGAGAAAAACATCGAGTCTCAACACCTTTGTGATCCTCTGGAAGTACACACACACATGTTCCTGCTTTCACATGTGGAGCACTGAGAGAAGCAGACACAGGGCCAGGGAGAAAGAAGAGAGGAAACCAAACCCCTCAGCTACATACCATGGCAGCAAGAGCCACCATGTCGCTGCAAGCCAAGGAGCATCCCTTCCTGCTGGAGCCATGTACGTGGAGGACAGGTAGGAGTAATGCAAGTGGGAGCAGCAGGAGGACACAGTGGAAGGCGGTCTGTGGCAGACCTGCCCCAGCAGTTTGTGTGGTTAAGCAGATAAATCACTGTGGTGGTGCTAGACAGTCTCCCTGAGAGGCAGCACTAATCCTGGAACTGTTCTAACCTGCCCTGTAACCACTTGTGGTGTGTAACCATATCAAATGTGTAAGGTCTCGATAGATGTGTTAATCTGAATTAGCGTGAATGCACTCAGGTTATTTTAGGTCACGCTGGGAAAGAGTCAAATTACTGGAGGCTATCCTTAGGGCTGCTCCCAATCCCTTTGTCCCCCAGCCTGTGTTGATACTTGGGGTTGCCCCAACCCAGATGCAGGACTTTGCTCTTGGCCTTGTTGAACCTCCCATGGGCCCACTTTCTGAGGTTGTCCAGGTCCCTCTGGATGGTGTCCTGTCCCTCGGGTGTGTCAGGTGCACCACTCAGCCTGGTGTCACCTGTGCAGACTGGCACAGGCTGATAACGAAAGGGGTTGTGTGTTGTGTAGCTCTGCTCTGCAGAGCTCTGTTCAGTACAGCAGCTCTCGTGGGTGCGGGGACAGGCTGCAAACGGCTCTGGCACCACATCCATTGTCTGATAAGTGAGGCAGCACCCGCACAGCAGCTGGGACAGCAAAGAGAAGAGCAATTCTCTGAATGCCTTCTGCTGAGAGGATGCAGGGCTACAATACAGCACAAGCACTCCATCTACCTGAAGTGCAGACCTACTGCTGCCAATAGCTTAAGCATTAGTGCCCTTGGAAGTTTTAATTAAATAAGCAACCTTGTTTCTGGCTTTATATGTCAAATATCTCTTTGTGGTGAAAATCTTCTTTTTGGGGAGATTATGTCTGTGGATGCCAGAAGGTACTTGGCAATAAGCGCCTCATGCATTTGTATCCCTGCACAGCCTCCATAATCCACTCACTGCCTCAAGATGGTCTTTAGCTGCAAAATTCAGATCCCCATCTTAAAACAATTTGCTGTCCCGGCATTCTCAGTTCCAGAAGTTTAGCTTTATCTGCTCTGTATTTCTCCCCCTTGGGAATTTGGTTTGGGACTAGCTGTTAATAAATTAAATAGCACCTTTCTTTTTTTTTTTTTTTTTTGGTAATGCTTTTGCAACAAAGGCTCATCAGGGAATATGGAGATAATCAGCTTGAAGAAAATCCTGAGAAATCTGTCTGCACCTCTCCAAATAGGTCACCCACCAGGCAGCATCCCTGAAAATTGTACGGGTTGCCTCTGAGATAGCCTCCAGATTATTTATGGTGTTATAATTCAATTAAGTGGTGGCAGGGGATCAGTGAGGGTGGCTGTGGGATCCTCATGTGCTAGATATTTTTGGACCCTACAGAGGAAGAAATGAGAGTATTTAGGATTGAGTAATTACAAGGGTTAGGATTTAATAGGGAATTTATACCGCAATCTCTGGATATTAGTCTTGCTGAGTTACTTCATGAGGAGGCATAATAACGAAAGCACTCATCAAACAGGTGTCTGAGATGCTGCTTATAAATAATTAGTAAATGATCTATGGAAAAAAAGAAGGGATATGCTTGTACAATGTTTTGTGACCATCCCTAAATTATGGAGATAGATGCTCTAAAATGTGAGTCTGCCTTAAGCAGCAGGCTTTTAGGTCAGTAGAGCACAAAAAGGTTATGGGTTAGTGCCTGATGGATTCCTTTCTGCAAGAGATGGACAGCAGATTTTCCTTGACTCATTTAAAGGAAGTGGGGAAAAAATATGTAGCTGAGAGAATAATGTGTTGCTTTAATGTAAGGGACTGCAATGCTGGTAAAATACTTTCCTTGGGAGAGAGTGTGGACTGTCGGGATCAGAACTGTCCCACTGGAGGTGCAGATGAAACATGACTGAGCTGAGAAAACGAGCAGGATGTTGCTTCGGTTCAGCTTACAACAGAAAAATAGTGAAACACTTGTAATATTAGTTCCCTTGCACTCTGGCTGAGTTTAAGGCACCTCTTTCAGAGATGTCACTGGTCTTTCAAACTTTCATCTCAGCGCAAGTCACCTTACAGTAACAATAAACAATCCTCATATTTTAAAACATGAGATTTCACTACCCAGGGCTTTCTAGCTGGTTTGTGAGACTTCTGCCTGCCTTTCCTCATAAGCTACAGCTTGTTAAAAGGTTGCAATCTTACTCTCACCTTTGCTGGTTCCAAGTGAATGCAAGTGGTTTCCATCTGTTAATCTGCTTGGTGAGGAGAGAGGGTTTAATTGAGTTATTCTGAGTTGAACAGAGCCCTCTTCCCAGTGCTGTTCAGGAAGCCTGACTCTGTGCTCAGCAGCCCAGGGTGTGCTGCTCCTTTGATAAGTGGTTGGTGCCTCCTTTTGCCTTCCCTGCAGAAGGTACTGGCAGCATCTGCTTCCTACTTAAATTCAAAGGCATTACTTTGATCAACCCTTGAATGAAACTCTGGAGGTGGGGATGTCTTACTGTGCTACCAGGACTCTGCAGTTGTAGCATCTGTTATTGTCTGTGTGAGAAACCCACATTTCTGAGCCCCACCAACCATCATTAGTGACCAGCAAATTTAATTTATCTCTTGGAAAGCTGTGAGTGGACACGCTTTGGAATGGAAAGTTGTACTTAGCAGTTGAGGCCCTGCACTAAGGTGCAGCTAGTCTGGGTTCAGTTCCTGCCTCTATCACAGTTGTCCTGCAGCCAGGGCACAATTCATAACCAGGATGCAATTCCCAAGGATGGGACTGCAGAAGTATTTAGGACACTTCACTCCTCTGTAGTGCTCACTTAGGTACCATGTAGCTGTGAAACCCACTGTTTTCCATGCCAGGATGCAGAAAGGGGTAGAAGACCACCTGCTCACTCTCTACTAGTGTTGACATGGTCTAGACAAGTCTCAGAGAGAGAAGGGCCACAAGTCTATGACTTGGACTCTGAAAATAACCCTTATTTATAATGAAAGCAGTTGTATCATCCAACAGTCATTCCTGGAAACCACAAATCAGGAAGACAATGGCAGAACTGAATGGCAACTCATGAAGAGACCTTGTGAGAGGTGAGGATTCCTAAAATGGAAAGTTGTACTCTACTAGTGGTATAATAAAGCAGCTTTGTTAGCAACTATCCAGGAACTAGCTGTTCTCTGGACAGTCACATCATCCCACTGTCTACTTGCACTGCTTTAGTCAGGCTGCAATTCTTCAGTACACAAGTAAATAAATACAATGAAAAAATAATCCTGACATGCTCGTTTGTCTATCCTGTCACCAGTGATCTATATTTTTGAGGATATGCTGAGATGAATGGCTGTAAGAAGACCTGGATTGTGTTATGAACAGCACACGCTGTCCTTTTAAGCAAGATGATAGATTTAGCTGAAGGCCAAGTGTACCTCAAGTATTAATTCCTATCTCTTTTTAAGAACACTAAGAGCTGTTTCTGGCTTCTTCATAGTGTCTCTATGATAAACAAAATATATCCAGATTTAAGGCTCTCCAGTGACATTCTACCTATACAGAGATGTGTATAAACACACACCTGCAGTTCCAGTCCCTGGAGCACTGACACAGCACAGGCAGCTATAGGCAGCCTGTAAACAGCTGTAGGTTGCCTACAGGCAGGCATAGGCAGCCTGGGGACAGACAGAGGTTGCCTGTAGACCAGCACATCAGGTCTGTTCTGCTTTGGAGAGCCTCACGTACTCACCATGTGTTGCAGCAGCTTGAAGTCAGCTCTTAAGTAGGGCACAGGAAAATAAGTCTCTTTAGGAGTTGGACTTCCATGATCCCTGTGGGTCCCTTCCAACTCAGGATATTCTATCATTCTATGAAGTCTCAAGTCTGGGTTGAAAACATCTATTGTTTTACAACTCTGCATTAAAAAGTCTGTGGGCCCAATCAGAGCTGTGAAGATGAAAATCTGACTTTGAATTACCATGTGCAGAAAGAAAAAAACAAATGCATACCTGGACCCACATCTCCAAAGATCTATCAGCATACCTGGATTTCTCCAGTGGTGATAACTTCTGTATTAAAACAAGAAGATGAACAAGAGTTTCCTGGTATAAATCAGGAAATTTTGCTTGTTTAATACTCTCTGTGGTAGGGGCATATAGCTCTGCCATGATTCAAGCACACACCAAGAGAAGTCACTCCTGTACCTCATTTCCTCCCTCTGACTATCTCTGGTCACTATTAATCATTAGGCAATTACATTCTTTAAGATAAATCACCACAAGTTGCTCTTCTATAAACAGAGAAACAGCTTTTCTTTGTAAAGATTGATTTAGTTGCCCTGCAATTTCCTGTTTAATTAAACAGGATCAGTCTGACAAATGCAGGTTTTTAAGCACTTTGTTTCCAGCTTTTTTCCCTTCTCCTAGGAATATACAAAGGATGGACTTGTTTTTCATGGCATTGAAAGGGCAGCTAGGTTAATACCAGTCACTTTGCCCTTGAGCATCGATTAATATCAGCTATGTCAGATAATTTCATGCACAGGAACTGCCAGAGTGATTCTCCACCAATTGAGTGTCAGACATTCCTGAGCCAGCAGATGTATTTTGTCCAGCATCTTTGCTCTCCTTCCTCCTCAGCTGCATTGAGCCCTGCTCAAAAGAGTAGAAATTTTGTTGGTCCATATCACAGATCTGAATGTTGAGTAGGTAAAAAAGAGGCTTCAGGGGTTCATCATCCTCAGGGAGGTAAAGGTCTCCTGAGATGAGACAGGTGCAGAGAAATCTGCAGGCACAAAGCTGAGGATTATCCACAGATGGACTTAGGGCTAGTAACTTCAAATAAATATGTCTCCAAACACAGCAATAAATGGAGGGTCTGGCCTGGGAGTGCTCAGCTTGGAGGGAAGAAGTTTGAGGGGCACATGGGCAGGGGTTATCAAACCATGAAAGAGGGAGATGCAGCTGATGTGTCCTTCAAAAGCAGGGCTATGGGCACCTGGTGAATGAAGTGGATTTTTCCAGGAAATAAATTTGCACACAGGGCGGGGAGGCGCGGGCACACACTGCTGAGGGAGCTCTGGGAATGGATGGCCCCAGCAGGTCCACAAAGGGATCAGCCAAACTGGTGAGCGCCATGGGGATAGTGGGGACAGCAGGAGGAAGAGGCTGGGGCAGTCAGAAGGATGATGCAACCAGGCCATTGGGTGATATTACCTGGGGGGATTGCCCGGGAGGAGCAGCGGGCAGGCAGTGTGTGTCATAGTGACAGGGCTGCTCTCCCTGTCCCCACCCCTGTGCCAAACAGGACATGTGCCCTTCCACATCCACTGTTGTCTTGTCTCAAAACACTCATCCAGGTGAAGTTATATGGCTTGGGAAGAAAGTAGACTGTCACATCTTCATTGGCTTTCAGATAAATGTTCCCTGACACTGGAGCCATCTGCAGTTTCAGTCTTGCCAGTCCTTTCATTTGTGCCTCTGTTTAAATGATTTCTTGAAAGGAGAACTCCAAAGAATAATCTTTCCCCTTTCAACCTCTTCCTTTGCATCCACCTTGGAATATCACTGATCACCCAGTAAGCAATTAGCACTCAACCTTTCCCTACACTCAATACCATCATTACATCAACAAGAGAAATGTGTCACGTTCCTGCTGCTTGTCCCTGAAATGTTAAAAAGAGCAGGGATTTTTCTGAAAGACATTTTCTTAATTTTTCCCTTTGGTATTTTCAAATGATACTACTTAGCTGCTGTGACATAAGGTAACCCTATCTTGTGCTGAGAACTGCTTGTCTTTTGCTATTAGCTCTGTTCCAGAGTAAACAGTTGGAAATGTCCTACCGGTTCATATTATTGTCATGTTTCACAATTTGGGCTGTGCTTGTAAGGTGTACTGGAGTAAGTCCTGATGTACAGATACACATGGATTAAAGGGTGTTTTTGTGTGGTTGGCAGAAAATGGTGGTAAAATTTCTTTGAGAGACGTAGGCTGTGTTCTCCCAGTTGCCTTTTGCCCTTTTGTGATACAAAGACAAAAGCCAAAATGTGTGTGAATATTCTGCAAACTCTCTCTTATGCGATGTGAATAAAAGCAGGCTCAATGCAGACTTGTCACATCTATGGAATCACTTCCAGGAGAAGCTCTGATTGACAAAACCATGGTCCCACTAGCCCTCTACTTCCTTCCTACAAGGAACTCAGGTCTACCAACATATGAGAACTCCTAATCTGTGTCAGACAAATTGTGGCAGCAGGTCAGGGATTGTCCCTGGTATGGAGATGGTGATAACCTCCAGGTACAGTGACATCATCTCCTGGCACAGCAGTGTGGGGAGGATCTCTGACCACAGAGTAACACTAACAAAAGTGACTCTGATCTTCCCAAGGGTTCAGTCTCTCTGCATGAATGCAGAGGTGAAGGGGTGACGCAGCAGGAGCCATCAGGCTGGGCAGGAATTCTGCAGGCTGTGGAGAGCTGGGCTCCAACGGCAGCTGGAGCTGAAAGGGAGCGTCACCCGTCTCTTTGAGGGTTTCCTTGCTGAAACATCTTCTCCCTCAGGCTAAGTGGTTCATGGCTCTCGGCTCGTTGCTGTTACAAGACATTTATGTTTCTTGGCAGATGGTCCACTGCACAACTTGTTCTTTTTTTTTTTTTTTTTTTTTTTTTAAACTAAGGTAGATCAGCAGGCAGTGGTTCAGTCTCAGGCAGATACAGGTTGAGATTTCAGTATTATCCCACGTATTTTTAAAAGAAATGGAAGGGAAAAAAAGGGGTTGAGAGAGAAATATTTTCATAGTCACAAGATTTGTCTGTTTTATACTATATTTGGCATGTATTCTGTGAAGGCCAAAATATGGTTTTGCAAGCACCTTTAGAAAAGTGTTAAAATACAAAATAATGAGTGGTCAGTACTATACTTTGTGACTGTATGTATGAAAATACACTGACTTTAAGCTGAGCTGCATGGAATTTGACCTTGGCACAAATGATGGTGTTTCTCCACTTCCTTTCTGACCTCTGCCTTTTCAGACAATTTTCAGATTTAATTTACAATGCATTTCCATATACAGAGGAAAAGTGCTACAACTTTATCTGTCCGAGGAGTCCCAGTAGTCTCAGCTCACCAGATGTTCCTTACTCATTTAAGCAGTGCATGGAGCTTTGCTTAGTATGATAATTTTGAAAAGTAATGAGTATGGGGAGACATAATGAAGAGCTAGAGGTAGTGGCTGTAAGGGTAAAATGTTTCAAGGAAAAGATCAATTGTTGTGTGTCCGGCTGCATTACCATAACTGTGGGCATTAATTGTTGTCCAAACACCTATGGGTCACTCTGAGCATAAATTATGTTTTGATTTCTTTTCTTAAGGGCAGAAACCTGATCAATAACCTTCCCTTGAAAGCAGGTCCTCACTGCAGGCAAAGTCTTTATTTTGACTCAAACCCTTGTGATTACCAGGTGGGGTTTGCTGCAGCAGGGATTGCACGTGGCTCTGGGGTGAGAAGGTTTGTCACCCTTTGCACCAGCCCACACCAGGGCTGCTGGGAATCACTACCTCGACCACCAGCATCTCCTCTGAGCACAGAGCTGCCAGACTTATTGCTGGGGAACAAAATCTTGCCTGTTGCAGATGAAGGGAGGGCATAAAGGACATTTTTTGCAGTCATGCCTTCCTACCCCCAGGAGCACGAAGAACTGACCTGTTTGTCCAGTGACTCCTTTTTGCAGCATTCTGATTTTCACTGTATTTGTGTCCAGCCCTTGCTCCCAGCCAAGGCCAGGTTTCACCCTCAGAGCAGCTGAATGCAGCCCTGTCTCCAGGAGCTCTGTAAGAGGCTCTCACTCAGTCCCTTTCCTCATCAGAGAGGGTGGGGGTCCCACAGCCCCTTGCAGTGGGAAGCCAGAGGGAGAACATTCCCTGTTATCCTGCAGGGACCTCACGTTAGAGGCTTCACTGTGAGGTTCCACTCCACGTCCAAGAAATAAAAGGCTGAAAGGCAAACCCAGAGTTCATGTTTCCTAAAGAAGTTGAAATCTAAGAATCCACATAGTTAGATGAGTATTTTCCCCTTAAGGAATGTTGGGGTTTTAAAGCTTAAAATACATTCACCTCCCCTCCAATAACTTGCTGAAATAGTAAGAAGTTCTCAATCTTACTCAAGCTCACAGTAAATTTTTTTTTGCCCTATATTTACAGCAAGGTCAATTTTTTCTCCCTGAATTTTCTTGCATATAATTCATTTGAATGGGGTGGCTTCTATGTCATCTTTAATCTTCTAAATGTATCTTAAGTCCAAATTATAAATCCTAGAAAGGAGTGACCCATAATGAATTCTTAACCACAACTTTATGGCAGAACAAATATACTTTTCAAATATGCAAACTGTTAAATGTTTTCTTATCATACTAAAAGTGTGAATTAAATTATAATATGATGAAAAAGTAGCAGTTTGCAGTAATTCCACATGTGGCAAATCTTCAGTAGTGCATAAAATTATTCAGTGAACTGTGGAAAACATCAGAGCAATTCTAGCCTTAAAGCTTTTCTTCCAACAACCAAAAAGTGCCAAAAACAAGCAAGCATAGCTAAGCATTTCATCTTGGAAGCAGCTTATTGAATTAATAAGACAAGTCAATTAATGTAATGCTCTGTTGCTTCGGGATAAAACATGAAAAGGAAAAATATGGAGCTGTTTACTGTAGTGAGATCAAGCAACCATGAAGTCTGTAAAGTTAAAGTTGCTCATTTCTCTAAATCCTAAGGAAATGATCAGCATAGCCATTGTATATACTCACTTTATATGTAAGTCATGAGTGAGATATGGATCTTCTGCTGTCCAGACAGGGGTTTTAATATCAATTTGCTCCTCCTGTGAGTCTGGTTTGCCTCTGTACTGCTTAGCTTGAAACTGCGTGGCTGGAATAATTCACACTGGTCAAACATTGGAACTGCCTGCCCAGGGAAGTGGTAGAACCACCAGCCCTGGAAGTATTTAAAAAATCTGTGGATGTGACACTTGGTGACATGGTTTAGGGGTGGGCTTGGCAGTGCTGGGTTAATGGCGGGACTTGAGAATCTTAGAGGTCTTATCCAACCTTATTGATTCTGTGTTGGGTTATGTCTGGTGGGCTCAGATGTGTCTGAGGGCACTGAGTGCTAAATGCTGAGGAAAGTTACCTCTAATGTCTCTGGGGTATTTTCCATGGGTACACCCAGGCTTGTAGAGCATTGTAGAACAGTGAAGAAAATCAAGAGCTGCAGGTAGAAACTGTAATTCAAGCACAGCAGCCGGTGTTTAAATCATGGCAAGGTCCTGACAAATTGAAAGTTAAGGTTGGTAATCTTTGCTTTCAGGTCAGTTCTTCAATTTTCATTTAGCTTAATGCTAGGCTTGTATGTGCTCAGAAATCCTGATTTTAGGTGTCTGTGAAAAAGTGCCTGAGAAGGATGGTGTCAATTAATGGTGAACAGCTGGTTTTCCTGTGTAATAGACCGTATCTTCCCAGAAATCCTCATTATGCAAGCTTAGGGGTTGACTTGAAAAAATAATGATAATCCTGATCAAGAACTTTACCAGTTGTAAACTCTTATTTTTCAAGTCTTCTGCCCAAACCACCACCTTGATTGCAAGACACTAATTAGATCAGTTTTAAAAGGACTGCTGGGGGTTAATGAGGACTACAGAAAGGTACTGGCTGTTGGTAGAGATGAGTACCTCAATTATTCAGGCATAAGATGACTTTCACGTCTGACAGCAATTTGTGAAGAACAACTCTCTCATAGCTGTTCTGGTAAAATTCTGTTGGGAGTGTAAGGGCAGCAGGTGAAAGGGAAGCTGGAGACAGCAACACAGATCAGGGCTACACTCATTTGAGGTGATGATGTTGGGTTTTTGGGATGCCTTTGCAAGTGTCAAGTCTTCAAATGGTAAAGCCACAAGAGTTGCTTAAAGGTGGAGTCACCGTAGTCTCCAGGGAGATGTGTGGAGTATATTAAGGGAAGAGCATGAGGACTAGAAATCAATGACAACTATGTGTTAAACTGGTTTTAGTTTTGGGCTAAACTATTTTGGCAGTTTTAGGCTGCTATTCCTAATTTTGCCCCCAGATCTTCAACAGTACTGACTGTAAGAAATCCTGTCATCCTTATTTGCCTTTGCAGCTTTATTCCATGGTGGAAAAAGGGATATATTGTGGTCCCATCACATGTATTTGTTGTAGTTTGCTGCTAGATGCACAGTCGAGATGTTATTGTTGGGAAGAGCCACTGTGGCACACTTGAGAGCTTCTGAGGGACATCTTTAACTCCAAGATTTCATAAATCATGTGCAACGAGCAGTCACAAAAGTCACAATACAAATTATTATTGGGGGAAGAAGACATTTTTAGCTCAGCTGTGGGGCTGCAAAGCACCATTCTGAACCAGCAAATACTGTGGGTTAAATCCACTGATAAGGGAAACTGAGGTAATTTGGCAGAAACTGTCAAAAAATATCAACCCTTGCTATCCAGTCCTCTGGGATGAATTCAGTGACTTCAGCCTGGAGAATCTTTCTAGGCAGCAGGTACATCTATGTGTGTAGGTAACTCTTTCCTGTTTTGCTCTTGTCCCTGTTGTTCTCTTCACCTTGCTGGGTATTGCTGAAATTTTTGCCGTACTCTCCACTGAGGTCAGTGCCTAAAGGATGAGGACTAGCAACAAATATTAAACCATCTAACATGCATTTTAATTTGTCTAATATGTGAATACCTGAAATATCAATTCAGAGTTGGATCTTTCAGTTTCTGTTGCCCAGGGCTGGTGCTGACTGTAACAAGACACTGCTGGAAAGAGCATTGCAAGGTGGAAGTCACAGACTATGTGGACATCTCTAGGAAAAAATGGTAGGATTGGGCCCACTATTTGGAAATCTCCAATTCTGCTCAAATCAGAGAAATAGAAGCAAGTTACAGGAGCTAGAACTGTAAACAAATCAAAGTGTTCTGACATTAAAAAAAAAAAGTGATATAAAAAAGGTGTTTCAGTTAGAGGAGTAGAGTGGAATACTGTTTATAATCCCACAGTGAAGCTAATGATGAGATTAGCTTTGCTGAATAAAACCAACAGGCTCTTATCATCTGTCTTGTTTTGTATGCCAAGTAAAAGAATAGGCTTTTGTGTAAGCACAGTATCATTTTCTCTGCCTTGGACAAAGCCAGGGTGGAGATGGACTGAAAAGGAGATAGGCTGTAATAACGTCTAGAAATCAAATGTTGAGAGAGTAGAAAAGCTGATAGAGAATATAATATTCCTATAACAATCACATTTCAGCACAGAGGAGCAGAAAAGGCTGCTGTAGGCTAGCAAGAGGTTTTGGGCTTTGGGTGCCAGAATTCCCCCCTGCCCTTGTGTTTATGAGCCTTCCCTCTCTCCAGAACCAGCTCAGGAGAAGGCAGTGCTAGGATGTACCAACTAGGGATATGGTGATTTTCCAACTTTTTTCCATCTAGTCACTGGTTTTTTTTCTCTTTTGAGGCCATAAGATCTTGGAACTCAAGGCCAGAAGAAAATGAAGCCAAGTGAGTTGAAGCACTCATTGAAGCTGCCTCTCAAAGACACATACCCAGACTGTGTTACTTCTCTGTTGCACTAGTAGTTGCTACTTAGCTTATGTGTATTTGAGCCTGGTGGCCAAACAGAAAGGGGGAAAACAGCCAAGATGCTGAGGAAACACACTGCAGCCTGGTTGTTGCTCTTGAGCAGCTTTGAACATCTATGCTGTCAAACTCTGCTCAAAGAGCAGGAAATTATACTGAGATTGTGGACCTTCCTCAGCAGAAAAGCTTTATTTGGACTGTTGTACTGTGTTGCAAAGTCTTGAGTGCTGTTATCACACCTGCTTAACCAGTCAAATTCAGGCTAGACTAAGATCAGGGAAGGTTGGTGGAATACAAATCTGCTTACAGTGAGTCCAGTGAAGCCCCTTTGGTGCTAAATGCTAAACTTGACACTGGTAGAATTAAAGAAAAGCTGGAGAGTGCCTGGAGGTTTCACTGAGGGGCAGTGAAATCTTTGTGACAGGTCTCCTTCCCTGCTTGTGTTCATTACTATGACTTAAATGGATCTCAAGGTGACCTCTCAGTTCCTGTTCCAGAAGCAAAGCCAGTGGAAGATTTTGACAAAGACTTGAATTCAAGAGCCAAGTGCATTTTTCCTTTTAAGATTTTTAGCTGATCTTTGGCAGTAATTCAGTATTGAAGTTCTTCAGGTTGCAGGATGCTTTGAAGGCTGATGTTTTGTTTCAAAGATACTTCCAGGGAATATTCCTTTAAACAGAGAAGGACAGAGAGACCATTGTCTTTAGCCTGTAACATTTCCTAACTGTTTCTCTGCTTTAAATCATGTCTGTGGGAAACTAGTAGGGATTTAGGGACTTGGGGCCAGATCTATAAAAACTCTGGTCTATTTTACACGGGATACTATGTAGGCTCCACTAGCCTAGATAGCAGAGTGTTTCAGAAAGAAAATATAACTGAAAGAGCTCCAGGAAAAAAATGCTCAGGAAAAAAGCATTGGAAAGGCTTCTCAGGGAAGTGGTGGAATCACTGCCCCTGGAAGCTTCAAAAAAATATGTAGATGTGGTGCTTAGAGACACAGTTTAGTGGTGGACCTGGCAGTGCTGTGTTAATGGCTGGTCTTGATGATCTTAGAGGTCTTTTCCAACCTCTATGATTCTGTGATGTGTCTGTGTCTGTGCTTGGATCCCACACTGTGCATTTCACAGCAGCTTGGCCTGTTCTTCGCTCTCTATTTCAAGTCCAAAAAAAGTCTGATCTAATCAATAGTGGTAAATTCTCCTCTTGCAGAGGCATAAACTGATGGCAAGCCCTCAATAGTCAGTGTGCTGGGTTCTTGGTTCTGTTCAAGGTACAGGAGACCTTCAGAAAAACAACAAACAGAATGGGTTCAGTGAAGGTGAGGAGCTGACAATTAACTCCTCTACTGCAAATCAAACACCAGGAGTATCTTCTCTGCACACAGGATACACTTGAGATGGACCCTGTGGCCCTGAGCTGGGGATGGCTGGTGTGAGAAGTGAAATATGGGAGCTGCTGGCACGGGTTGGCATCTTGCCTTCCAAAGCACACAGGAAAAAGGAAAAGAAAGAAGATGACATAAATCACTGTTGTTGGGAACAGCTCCCTGAAAATAGGTCTTTTCTTTAGTCTGTTGGGCAGCAGTGGTAATAGAAGACTAATAGAGATGGATGAATGCAATTGAGTGGTGTGAAAGAGAGGGGATGAGATGAAAATGAAATGAAATAGGAAATGAAGAGGAATGGCAGGTGGGAGGAAGAACTTGCATATTCCCCTGAGCAATATGTTGGGCTGTGCATAGTTTTCTTCATATCTAGTTGGGCTTTCCCCTAGATTCTAACTGAATCAAGGATGGTTATCTGAGAAAGAAAACAGATGACAAATAATGGGAAGCAGGTCAGTAACCTGATGCTCAAACATGTATATTGTTTCTGGTCATACAAACTGGATCATATTGCTACATGATGGGAAAATAAAAATAATCTGACCATGAGCGTTGGATAAAAAGATGGCATATTCAGGCCTGTCATGGGGTTTCCTCTGCACATTTCTGAGCTGCACACAGCAATTAGAGGTTCATGTCAAGTAACAGCAAAAGGTTTTAGCAAAGATCTGCCAAGTGTGTCCACAGACGAATATTTGTCAAAAAGAAAGCAATTTCCCGGCCCCCCCATGACTTAGTATTCTCTCCCCTGGCAGCAGTGTTCACATTTTCAGGGGAGACCAAGTTATTTGTGCTTCTTGTCTGCTGCAGGCATTTTTCTGGTGTAAAAAGTCAACTTTTACATGAAAATCATTCTATTGGGTGGGCATCTTCCAGCAGTTGTGACCTCCCGAAGGCGACCAAAAAGTTGGCCAGGCTTGTTTCTCAGCCCATCAGGGTTAAGCACAGACATTTCTGTGCCTTTTTCCATCTCTGCTTTCATCTGAAAGGCTCAAAGCACTTTCTACTATGGAGCTATGAAACCAAATTAGGGCAGGACTGTGTCCCTGTGGGAGGAAAAGATGTTGGAGTAGATCTACTGGTGGTCTTCCATGCATCAGTGGTTTGAAAATCCCAGCTGAAGGGAGGTGCACAAGCTCTGATCAGTTGGTGCTTGCAGATGATTGTCCACACTTGACTGCAGGCTCCCTAGTTCTGCTGTGACATGAGCTAAAAGCCAGGGTCTGCTGTCAGCCAAATTTCACTGGTGTGAACCATCTACAATGATGACCTAAAATCCAGGAGTCCTCAGGTCTACTGCCGTGTCTGCTGCAGATTTTTAGCATCACCTTGGGCAGGTCCCAGGTCTTATGAGTTCTGGTTTCCTGCCTGGAAAGCAGAGGATTCAGTTTCTTTTTCTCAGAGCACATATTTTTATAAAGTACAAATATTTGTGAAGTTAAGTGTTTTGACTGTGTGAGCCTCTCAGAGAAGAAACCATAAATATGTGTCAGGCCTATGATCTGAATTCAAGTCGATGAACTAGAAAAAGTGTTGACAGCCTGAAACCAGCTGCCCTGTACACACATCTCCTTCTGTCTACCTGAAAGATTATTTGTGGAGTGTGTTTCTATTTTTCTCTGACAAAAAATAGAATACCAAGCAAAGAAGCATGACCCATTTCTCTGTCAGGCTCTAAACCCTGCTTACTGGGATGTGACTGAGGTATTGATATAAGAGAAGTTCATTTTAGGCTACAGTATTCATTGTGCCACTGAAGAAGAAACAAAGCCTGCCACCTTCAGATGAAATGGATGTGCTTTCCAAGCCAAAGTATGTTTATCTCCTCCACAACTTCTCTATGATCTGTAATTACATTGAGACCATATAGTGAAACAGAAAAGTTGCAAATGAGGAGAGTTAGGAAGGTAACTAATCATTTTATAATAGGAAAACATACAAGCAATACACCACTGAAAGTACCTGCAAACTCTGTCAATAATCAATAGGTCTGATAAGAACATCACTCTTCATAACTGCATCGCCTTCAGTAATTTTTCATGGTCCTTTCTCTTGTAATGCCAAGTCTGGGTGCACATCATGCTGTTCATAATGTTGCCCATAGCAGTGGACTTTCCCCATGGGTCTTTTTTTTTTTTTTTTTCAAATATAGCATATAGCATATTCAAAGCAATATCAAGTCATACCACACTGAGCTCTTTATTACCAGAGATTTTTGGACAGAAGCACATAATCTAGATTTTCTGAATCAATAGGCAGATGGTGGCTACTTTTTTTTTTTTTGCAGTATTTTTTTCCAACTCGTACATTTTAGATTTACATAACTTGGTTTCACACATCTGAAGAAACACTGACATAAATCTAAGTTTATCTTCGATGCATTTACAAATATTTTTCTTTTTTTTTTTTTTTTAATTTCCTGACATGTCTCTGTCTAGACTTCTGCCAGAAAGCAGGAACTTTAACTTTCTCCTCTGTTGACATAAATACCTTTTAATATTATGCAGAGAATGGCATGACTGTCACTTTCCCATGAGGATGTGGGACCCATTCACTCCCCCACTGAAATACATCAGCTTTCCATCAGCCAAGATAAGTAGCTCTGACATCTTCCTGCTACACACTGCATATCCCTGAAATACAGAATCTTTGTGACTCTAGGCTGGTTGAATCTTTTTGATTATTGTTTTCAGTTTGGTTCCCTGAAACAACAAAGGTTAGCTGCATCCGACTCTTAATTTGACTTCATCTTCTATTACTCGTTATTTTTTGCAAAGGCCTTAATTCCCCTCTAAAACATTTTAATTAAAACAGCAATTTCTCAGTGCTGCACTTCACGAGCAGATTTTGCAGCAACTTCAAAGAGACGCAGATGTTTACTGAATTTGGTGGGGTGATATTTGAGGCTGCCTACTGGCAAGGAAAAAATTCATAAACATCTCTGAGAAACTTTCCTTTGGTAATGACAACATTTCCTTCTTGTATTTTAGCAAGTCTAATATTTCCCAATCTCAACAGGCATATTTCATAGGCACAGGCATCAGCACTGTTATCTACTCACAGTCTGAGCCCTGTGGGATGCACTGCTTTGGGGTAAATGCCTCCCAGTGCTGTCACCTCGGGCTTTGGCAAAGGGTACAGGAGGCCGTGTGTACAGTTTGCTCTGTATGTGTCCTCTTATGGAGTATCAGGAGACTGGGAATAAGGAAACCAAAGTTCAGTTTCTGCTCAAATTTTCCACAGCCCTCCAGTGTGATCTTGAGCGGCCATTTAGCTTTGGGTGCCTCAGTTCCATCTGGTAAAGGGGTGATAACATATCCTGGCTTTGGATTGACTTACCTCCTGGTGGCAGGGTCTATCTCCCTGGGCACCAAGGGCTTCTGAGCTTGAGAGGGTCTTGGGGTTTTTAAAGTACTGTTCAAGTAAAATTCAGAAATGTTAAGGATTTGTTTTGAGGAGTTTCTCCTTGTGGCAGGTGAGCCTGGAGGGGGTCTGATGATCCCCGTTTGGGACCACACATGTGGGTAACTGGGCAGGCAGTGTTCCCCTCTGAATTGAGATAATGGTACTAGGGACACATGGCCACAGCAGTCTATGTCTAAAACGCAGACTAGGGTTCAGGTATCTTCTGTGGTTTGTAGAGGTGGCTGTAGCCAGAAAATACATGGCCTGTCCATGGGACACCAGGGAGGCTTGTCTCTGCATGCTAGGATCTACAACTGGTAGTGAGGCTCATGCTCCTTTCCTTGCACAGAAGAAACTGCAGAATGTTTAAGGTTGGAAATGACCTCTAAAATCATCGAGTCCAAGCGTTAAACTCACACTGCCATCTTCACACTAGACCACGTCCCCAAGTGCCACACTGAGATGTTTTGCCAACACTTCCAGGGACGGTGATTTTACCTCTTTCCTGAGTAGCCTGTTTCTTCCCTGCATACCTTTCACTCATCTCTTTTTGAAGGGGAGATAAATAGAATTACTTGGAAACAGCTCATCCCTTTCCACTGTGAGCATCAGGCAAAGACCAGCATGGAAAGCTGGCGTGGAGTATGGCGTGACACGTCATGTAGCTGCTTTAACCTACAGTGTAATTACAGTGACAATTTCTGCCTCTTGAAGCATCAGGATTGAAGTGGTTGCCCTGAAGGAGAAAGAAAGTTAGTGGGAGAATTGCGACCAAATCTAGGCTGGGAAGTGCAGCACTTCCTCCACATTGGATTAAAAGTGATCAGCATGGCCAAAGGGGTCCTGTGAGAGACAGGTAAGTAGGCTGAAAGAAAATTGGAAATATTAAAGAAATGAAGCTAGACTGGATAAAACTAGTTTTACAATTCCCTATTCCTCTTTGATTTGGTAGCATTAGGCGGACTCAAGGGTAGATTGCGCAGACTTATGCGTGACAGCAAGACACTTTTCCACATGAATAAACCCCCTGGAATTAATTGAACTGCTCACAAAAGTGCCTGGGAATGTGAACTAGGCTTGCACATTTCAACCCTCAGATCTGATCTTTCTTCAGCAGTGCAGGAGCCAGGCTGCCTGGTGAACAGCAACAGCTCAGCTAGAAATGGGAGTTCAAACCACTCACAGTGAGTGGGTCCATGTCTCTGTGGACACATCCTTGCTGGGGAGCATCTCAGCTCAGCTGAATTCTCCTTGGTAAGAAACATTACAACTAAACTGAAGGAAACTATTCCTGAAATGAAAGCAGGGCTCAGCCACAAGTCTGTGCTTACCACAAACTGTCCTGTGTTTGCTGTGCCATGCAATTGCCCACATGTCCACTTTTAGCTGGTGGCAAATGCTCTCAATGAGAATTAGCCTGACCTACAACGAGGGAAACTTAAATTTAGGTAGTTCTTCCATGTGTGCTGTGGGATAAGAGCACACAGCCAGGCAGTCCCTTGTGTCGGGATGTGCCTGAGCATTCGGGGTGTCCACAGAGGCATTTGCTTCAACTGAGGTGCTTGTTCACCAGTGGCAAATGGGCTCCCGAAAAAGCAAACCGTGTGCAAAATTCCCCTCATGTGTTGGTCTGGAAAGAAATAGCTTTGTTGTTGTTTCAATGAATTAGTGAGCCAACAATGCAAAGCTTTGGAGGTGGTTACTGGGTTTTTACTGGAGTCTCTAAGAGCTATACAAAGTCTGAAGACATTGTACGTACAGTACATCTTTAATAAGAAGGGAGCTCACAGTCTACCAAACTCTGCCAAATAAACTTTTAATACATACTGTACTTCACTCAATAGTTGTCCATCTCTTCTTCGTGGAATATCTAACAGCTCTAAAAATATTTTCTTGGAAGAGGATAGAATTATCATTGTTATATATCAATCAAGTATGGTTAATGAAGCAAAGCCAGCATGCTAGTATTGCACGGGGGGAAAAGCCTCCAGAACACAAAGTGAAACAACAAATGCCCTCAAAATTCTGCCAAAGGGAACAGGAAGCTCTGGATGCCGCATCGGTAGGATTCATGTAGCTCTTCGGCGTCCTTTTACCGCAGCAGGTTTGCTTTGCCTCTTCTCTGCCACATTTCTCTCCCAAACAGGAAGGGAACTTCCAGACCATTACAAAAAAAGGAAAAAAAAAAATTACAGCAGCTGCAGCAAAGTGTGGTACTATTCAATTTCTTGAAGAGCGAGGCTTTTATTTCAAAATATCATATATTAATATATATATATTTCTATATATATACTTTAACTGGTATAAAGTAAATTGTAGATCCAAACTTATACTGTTGTTTGTACTTCGCAATCTCGGAAACTTTAGCAAAGGAACCATTTTCTTCATTTTTTTATTTTCAGCTGTCAAAAATCAGGGGCATTATTTCCACCGAATACTTTCTTTCACACAGTAAAGCCACTGTTGTTATCTGGTAAACAGTCAAAGTGCAAATAAGAAATCCATTTGGCTTGTAAATGCTGAGATGGTTTTAAACTTCCCATACTTTGTCCTCATCCATCAGCAGGGCTTTCACTGCCTCAGTGCAGACGTGGGTGCTCTGTTAAGTCCTCGGGTGGATCTGCAGTGAGAAAATACAAAAGAGGCAGTTATGTAAAATATGCTATTTTTTTAATGTATTCTTTTGGGAAAGAAAGACCCAGGCTCTGTGGCATAAGGGTGAGTGATATAGCTGAGTTTAAATTGCAGTACTAGGTGTGTGTGTGTCTTTTCTGTCAGGGCTGCAAGAAAACTCCTGCCTGTGCCTTGGGAGATGCTGGATGTGCATCAACTACCTGGGTTGGTGGTGCAGGAGATCATAGAATCCCAGAACATCTTGGTTTGGAAGGGAGCTTAAAGATCATCTCGTTACACCCCCTGCCATGGGCAGGGACACCTTCCACTATGCCAGGTTGCTTCAAGCCCCATCCAGCCTGGGCTTGGACACTTCCAAGGATGGGGCAGCCACAGCTACTCTGGGCAACCTGTTCCAGTGCCTCAGCACCCTCACAAGGAAGAATTTCTTCCTGATATCTAATCTAAACCTACTGTCTTTCAGTTTGTCATTCCCTTCCCCCTGGAGCAGGGGAAGGGAATGACAGAAGGGCCTGGTGCCAAGGTGCTCTTTGCTGCGGGATGAGATGAGCAGAGGCTACTGAGAAATGTGATGCTCAGGTGCCTCAGGGAACCACAGAATGCCCTGCATTTCTCTGATGGAAAAATGTGTGGAAAATCAAGTGTTTCTCTGGGAACTGGGGGGTGGGTGGGCTGTAATGCAGGGCACGGGCTGTGAAGCTGGAGAGGCGCTTTGAGCTGAGCTGCTCTGTGAGTCCTCAAGTGCTCAACGCTTTAATATCCATCCTCCAGATTATCAGCAACATCCAGCCTGAGATGCTGCTCTTCTATTTCCCCTGGTGCCCGTTGCTCTGCTGAAACGTGGTGATGCAATCTCCAGGCAGGTCCTAGTACAGCTCCAAGGGCCCCACGTTTTTAAGGAAAGCACTGAAAGTTATGTTCTTAAATTAAAAAAGAAAAAAACACAACATAACCAAAAAAATACCCCAAACCCCAAAAAACCAACTAAACAATCAAAAAAAGGAGTGACTAGAGATTAAAAAAACTGAATGACAAAATGATTTCTTTCCAGTGTTGTTTGTCACCTGCCTGACCATCAGTAGAAAACAAATTGATTTACAGAAGCTGTGAGCTCTATATCTTTGGCTTTAAAAACTTAATTAGTGAGCTATGCTAAAGGACTAAACACAGAAAGAGGTGTGCTGGCAAAGACTTCACTGGATATGTTGTCCACCTCCTTCTGACATTAATCAGTATTAATCACCCTGTGTATATAAATGTATTCATAGATATATACACACGCACATGCTTATGTGTGATTTATTGTGGGCCTGGAAGAATATACTGATGGGTATTTTAATCCTGAGATTCACAAATGTGAATGTTTTCCTTGTCAGGACAGCAGCTGCCCAACATAGATGTATTTAGTGTAAGAAAGAGTCTTCATTAAAACAGTTTACAGCCTGTGCAGACTTGCTCTAGCTTTTTGGCTCATCACCACAGATATAACTAGGTTGTGGACTGACTTGTCTTGATTTTTTCTGCCTTCTTAACTTCCTTACCTACATAAATTAGACACACATGGCCCAATCTTGCGGCCTGGACTGTGATCAGTACAGATTGCACTGTAGTCTCTTTCTCTGCTGCCATCTGAAATGGCCAAACTAAGGAAAAAAAGTCTGTTTCAGTGTCTGATTGCTTCCATTACTTTACATTTATGTTGCCAGAGTTGACACAGCAGTACAGATTCCAGCAAAGTTTCAGGGACTAAGAAGTAGAATTTTTGCTCAGAAAATGCAAGAGACAGTTGCTAAGCACATCATGTCATGTTGCCTTTGTCAGTTGGGTTCTGTAATGATATTTTAAAGCAACAAAGCAAAATTCTACTGGAAGCAGCACCATAAGGTACTCCCCTCACAAGCTAATTAAAATCATTCCTGTGGGTAAATGAAGAAATATTTTTTTTTTCAGTTCTGAGCATTCACTCTGCAAGTATTTAATTTAAATGAAATACAATAATGCATACTGAATAGATTGGACCATACATCTGCATATTAATGAAGCTCCTAAATTTCTAGCAATCACTTCTATTGCCTAAAACTAGTTTATATGATGAGGATTTGGGGGAGTTAAGAGTAGGACAGTTTGACTTGAAAAAAGCAAATGCAATTCCTAAATTATATAACTTAGAAGACAGAGTGCAGAAGGAATGAATTATTGCATAAGATACTTCATGTTGCTTCTTATTTCTTCAACATCACTTTCTTCCATTTTAACTCCCCAATTCAGTGAGAAAAAATGTTGCCTCAATGGAAAGGACATGTAGTGAGTTTGTGTTTTGGGATTTTCTGACTGCCCTGCAAGGCACATACATTAGGGCACAACCTTCCAGTGGTGCTGCACTGTGACATGACCAGCTGAGAGCACAGAAATATTTGCAGCAACAACTGAGTCATGAAATCATAGTTCCCTCCATGCTTCCTTCATATTTCTAGGAGATGACAGGGACAATATGGATCCTGTTTTTGGGAGTCACTTCCTGCCTTCTGCAAAGGAAATCTCCTAAATTAGCAGATATCCTAATAATTGAATGTGTTGGTGTGATTAGCCATGCCAGGAGGCAGAGCTCAAGAAGCTGGAGGTGCAATACAAATCCTTCATCCTAGTGTAGATCATAGGGAGGGAAAGAAAAGAATTCAGATGGCATGGGGGTCAGTTAGGGTAAAATCTCCTCCTTCAACAGAAAGCCTAAAAGGCATGAAAAATGACTAGCGTTAGGATTGCAGGAAAAGGAAGAAGTCAGAAAATCATGACACTAAGCATGTTCCTGTGAATTAACAGCTGGGTATGAGTATGTAGAATTTCTTAATAAACAGGGAAAAATGTCTTGAAAATATGCCTTTTTTTTTATTACTTGTCAGGTTTCAAAAGATATTTTCCACTTCACAGAAAATTAAAATTTATATATTTATAAGACATACTTTGAGTTGAAAATCGTGTAATTTTTTGGGGAAAAAAAAATCAATTGTAGTATGAAAATGAGTTAATTAAAATTGTTGAATACAGGTATAGGTGGCAGTTTTAAGCAAATAGTTGTGAAAAAAAACCTCTCAATGAGAAAGAAAAGCTAAAATCTATTTTTGAAAAACACTTTTATTCCCAAGGCAATCTCCTAGTGGGAGAAGTTTAGGCAGCTCATTCACACTCTCTCTCTTTGCAGCCCCATCTCTGTTTTCCTGGCATTGTGTGGTGAAAGCTGTCATCTCCTGTTGGCTTGTGTTACCTGAACCTTCAGCATCTCAAGAACATGTCACTAATGGGTTCATGGGGCTAGAGCTGCTCTGAAGTAAGACCTGACATGCAGATAGTGAGTTGAGTCCTCTGTCTCAAAGCCCTTGTACAGCTGCTACCACAGATGTGGCCTGGAACAGCCAAGGAATGGATGTAGGATAATATTCTTCCCTTTAGCCACCAGAAAGGGATTCAGTGAGGGGCATTAGGGGTTTTCTTAGAGGTAAAAATGTCTTTTAGAAAGTGGCCTGGCAATTCAGCTGCTCCAACCTGCTGATTACTGAGCCTGGATTCAGCTGACCAGCCTGATCCTTCTGAATTTTCACCAAATTATGGCCAGAAGCATCGAGTGACTGGGGAGGTGTGCAGTGATCCTTAAGATTTTTACAGCAGACATGATGATGGAAAAGACACGGGCGAGCAATCATTAGTGATTCCCTTTCCTAACAGGACCTCCTGGGTGTAGACAGAAAGACAACTTACTCTGGTGGTCTTGATTTTATTGCCAGTCGCACACATCCATCCGGAATTATCAGGCAACGTCTTACATTCCTCTCCTTCTAGGCAGGGCTCCATCTCACACCACCATTTCCCAATCACTATAGAAGCTGAAAGAGAAAACACAATGTTTGCAACTGAGTTACAATGAACAAATCTAATTAAATAATGTCTCAGGGGTCTAACGCTGCATTTAAAAGGCAGAGAGTGTCCCTTCAACTGGAGTTTAGTTGTAAGGATTTCATATTTAATTACTTCTTTGGCATCTTGCATCGCCTAAGACAGTGCAGTGCTTTCCACAGCCTCCTCATACACGAGATCCAGTCTGTTATGCTGTGACTGCAGGGGAAGCTGTGATGGCAGCAATACTGCTGCAGACCAAGGACCATCCACCCTAACAGCCTGTCTGTGAGTGCCAACCTGATCCTTTTGGACATATATAAGTACAAGGAAAGTCTAAAGAGATTTTCCTCAGAATATTCTCTGGGTCTTCAGGACTTGTGGCTCAGGCTGCTCCAGATAAAAGTGTGTCTGCTTTGCTTTCAGTACTTTCAGCTGGCTTATTTTTTTAACCACAAATCTCTCCAGAATTTTTTGAACCTATGGAGACTTTTAGCTTTCCCAGTATTCCATGGCAGGGAGCATCACAAATAGAAATAGAGGGCAAGATAATACTGAACAGTAGCAGAAGTTGTTTGTTGAAACCTGATTATGAATTTTATAGAAACCATATTATCTCTAGCAGTAACTTTTAATTTCCAAATATTTAATATTGTAAATAATGTCAGTGTTTGGACCTTGTTGTTTGAATTTAATTGGCACGTATGTTTACAACCTTGAATGTACCTTAATGAAGTTTCTTGCCTGGGAATTGGTATCTGACTATATCCTTAACTGTATCTTAATGACATTTTTTGTCTGGGGATGCTGATAAACTTTAGCTCACCTTGCAACTGTGACTAGTTAGAGTGTGAGTGGCTCTGTCTGTGGTTTGTTTTCTCTGGCAAGAATTAATTTCATGGTTGTACTCAGGAAGCCTGTCAAAGCTTTCTGCACAGTCACTCAATTAGAGATGCTTAACCCACTCATATCACCCCACATGGCTGCTTCAAGCTCACAAAATACCTTGGAAGCAGCTGACTACCTTATACCTCACCATTCAGCTCTGGAAAATACCCTGTTGAGCATGCATTGATTTAAGGACATTCCAGAGTTTATAATTAAATTCTTGAATATAGAATTTAATAGAATATTTCAGTTGAAGGGGCCCTACAATGATCCTCTAGCTCTCTGTGTTGTCTTTCCTGGTTCTTCCCACAGATTATACCTGATTTTTATAATTTAATATATCATTTATCCATATATGCAACACAAAAAAGAAGCTCTTTGCACCTGTGTTTGCAAGGCAGTTTAATGATGCTATTCACACACCTTTTTCAGAAGGGTATCATTAATGCTGCTAACAGTAGAGAAAAGAGATGTCTCTCTCTTTGCTAGGCATGAAAAGGCACGAGGGCTGAATCTGTGCTCTAATAATAGGTTGTGCAGTGGGCAAACTGAAAAACCATATCCTGCTAAATACTGGCCTTCACAGCAATCATCAGAGCAGAGCATCCTCAGGATGTGTGAGAAGAATCCTGTGCCATGGAATCAAAAGTGCAGCAGTGCCGTAGGATTAAATAACCATGGAGAAGGATCCTACAGTGCTGGGTACTGAAAAGCACAAACCTGAACGCCCCAGCCTAGGGAGTTTACAGTGTAAACCAGAGATATGACATGAATACAGACTGAGAGGCAGCATGGAGAAGCAAAGCTGTTCATGGCAATTCAAATGATCTAACTGCTTATTGATGCTGCTAAATGCAGCCCAAGTATTCAGACCTCGACCTTGAAAAATAATCAAATTCAAAGTCAGCGCTGAACCTTCGTGGCAACTGCTTCATGTAGTGGTGTGCAGGTTTTAGTATATACATACACATACTTATTTATGTATTTATTTATTTGTGAGCACACTGCAGTGCAATCACAAGCAAGGCCACCCAAGTGTCCTTCAGTGAATACCCTCACCTGGGCTGGAGACCAGGCTCCTTTTATAGTGGGGGAAACTAAGGCCCTTTGCAGATGAAAAGCTCTTATTTGTCTCTAATATGTAAGTAGGCAAAATCCTTTGTAAGTCTGAAGGACTACAAAGCTCACTGTGGTCTCGTCCTCAGCCCCATGCTGTGGCAAGAGCAGCCAGAACCCAATGAAAATTACTTTCTTTGAGTCTTGTGTTTATAGGTCTTCTATTAAGAGCCTTGTAGTCTTTAGGACCAGTTGTCCTTCTAGGGCACTGTTGATGAGTTCTACTTGATTTCAAAGTTTTACACCTCCAGCTCTGTTCAAAGAGGGAGGCAAAAGCTTTAAAATGAATCACAGTTTGCAGCCTTTGAGATTTGGGTCCACCTGTATGAGGAGGGGTGAACTTTCCCCAAGGAATATGATGCAGCTTCTCAGTGTTTAAGTTATGCCTCTCTGAGATGTGCTGAAGCAGTTGTGTTAGAGAGAGAATTGCTCAAGTTAAGATGCTTTCCCTCAGGGTGGTTTACACTGAAGAGCTCCCAGATCCTGAGGAACGTGAGCTTCTGACCTGAACTGCTAATTCTGGATGAGAATCCCAGATTCCCATTAGTCACCAGGCAGCACAGGCTGTGAGTGCTCACATCATGCTGAATTAGACACTTGTAATGTTTTGGAGTGGTTTTCATTGTGTTCTTCTCACTGTCTGGGGAATACATGAAGCACAGAGTTTCTTCATGCACGGCTGAATTGACTGACACAAATACCCTCAGCCATGGGGAAAGAAAAAGGATGTGATGTAGAAAAGCCTTGACTACTCCTGCTTTCCCTGTATTTTGTTTTAGTTGTGTATTTTATTTTTTTTTTGCTCCCCAGCTCCTGCTTGCTTAAATAAGGGATTGCTTATATTTCAGTTATTTTCAAGAAAATGCCCCTTTTATAAGAATATTAAAATCCAGACATATAACCAGTGGGGCTGGGGAGAAAAGCAACTTCCTTCAGAAAATTCTCAAGATTTCTTTTCCAGCCAATTCACACAGGCTTGTTTCTTTTTTTTTTTTTTTAATAAATCTTTGTTTGCAAAGCTATAGAAAAAAATTGATCAAAATATTTAACTTTTGATGTATTTAGTCTCCATGGATTAACACAAAAAAGCATTTGGTTGAAATGGCATTTGCTAATCATGTGCTCCAGAGAAATAAGCTACAGATAAGAAATCTCAGGATCAGATTGAATATAGGGAAAGGGGAATAGAACAGCTTATATTTTCTAGCGTTTACACAATTCTATTGCATTTTAAAATACGTTTGTTCCCAAACATAATGCCCAAAGCCTTAGCTGAGTGCAGAGAACTGCCAGTTTAGGTTGGATTCAGTGGTTTTCAGCCTTCAAAGTTCATGAGAACCTTTGCAGGTTGCATAAGGGTAGTGACCGTGTTTTGACTTGCTCTTGTGCAGCACCTGGAGCACAAAGGTTTGATGCATGAAAGAGCTGGAGGGGGATGTTTTCCCCCTGAATTTCAGTAACAGTGTATTCTGTTAAGGGGCAGTAGAAATGCACTGAACAACTTCAGACATCTACACCTAAAAGGTCAAATAAACACGGAAACACTAATCATTCCATAATTTTCCTGTCAGATCAAGCCAAATTTGGAAAAAATAGACAATGGTTTTGATTAAAACCGCCTGTTGAAACTCCTGAACTTACCACGTTTCACATTTATCAGTCTTCAAGTTCTTGCACTAAACTGAATCTACTCAGTTGTTCAAAGCCCTCTTACAGGTGATTAACAGGACATAGACAGAGAAAATGTGTGCATACAGCCCAGAGACTCACAGGCACTTGCTTTTGTCGTGTTTGCTACCCCAGTGTGTATAGAAAAAGCAAAGGTGTTTTTTTCCCCGATAAAATTCTCCTTTAACTTTTCTGCATTTGTATTTAGGAGATTGCTTTAACAGCATGACAAAGTCCATATGATGATAAGTATAAAGACATTATATTTAACAATGTAACAATATGGCAGTCCTCACAGAGTAATAGATAACTTTAATTCATGTTTATGGAATACCCCGAAATGTGAAAACAGAACAAAGTATCATCATGCATTTTTCAGCAGTTTAGAGGGAACATGCTATGTATTAAAATGTTCCAAGATTGCTTCTGCAGTTGCCATTATGAAGCCACAGCAGCTCTCTTTTTGCCTGTGATAAAGTGTACACATTTTGTTTGTATAGAAATAGAATACAAAGGAATGGAGATATTAGATTGCACTTCCTCCCGATTATGGGTATCGTGTTACTCCAAGGAATAAGCAGCAGAGTTCATTTTCAAAACCAGTATGACACTCATTGCAGGATGGGAAAGTTTCCACTTTAAGTATAGAACATTCCATTTTAATCTAGTTTCCACCAGCGAAGATTGATATAAATAAAATTTAAATAGAGAACACATTTCACAGATGTCAGAAGTGAAAAAGACTTTGTCAGCTTAATGAAAAGATATCAATTTTCTCCACTTTATTGAATAAATTGTGAGTCATTTTCTAAATGGATTAGATTAAAGGAAAGTTCAAACTCCCTGTGAGAGACTCTTGAGCTGATGGAGATTTTGGCAATGACAATAGCACAGAGGTGGGTAAAGTCTTTTAGGTAGGTTTTTTTTTTCAGAATAAATAGATATAAACTAGTATGGGAGAAACTGTAACCCTGTGCTCACCTATTCCTTATAAAACAAAATCCCAGAGAATTGAATGAGACGTAGTTTCTTTTACTTTATTGGGATGCCGTGGAGAGCGGGATGGAGGTGAGAACACACCTTCTGGGAGGATGAGAAAACTGCACTGAAAGAAAGTGTCATGTGAAGGGCTATGTGTTTCATAAACAGACTGAAATAGAGGCTACTCTGGGAGCTGTAAAGCAGCAACCTGAAAAGTTAAAGAATACAAATCTGAAACAAAAGATTTCAGGTTGAATGTTGCTATCTAGGAAAAATACAGGGTGTTTCCTACAGGGAGTCCAAGCTATCAAACTCTCTGCTTTAATTCAATCTTACTCAATTTTAGAAGTATCAATATAATGCTGCTGCAGTGTAATGCTTTGCTGCCTTTGATAACAGCCCTCTCATAGCTCTGGGAAAATGGACATTTCTCCAGTTTAAAATACAAGCACAGGGCAATCAGTTTGGCAAGTGGTGTCTCATATCCCTAATTGCTTCACATTCAGTCTTGCTGAGTTAATTTAATATTTTTTAATTGTAGTAAACATTAAAAAGAGATCAGCATACTAAACTTTTTTACTTTATTTTTTTTTTAACCCACTGATCTTTGCAATATTCTCCAGGTTTTTGAACAATGTTTTATTAATTCACTGGCAGAAACTTAAAAGAATTGAAGATTTATTTTTTTTTCCATTCAGATTTCTTGATTTTTTCATTGCAATCTATTCAGCAGCCAGAGCAGGGTATTTTAAAGAGTGTAATACGTGTCTGAACAACGCTGTGGGATGCACTGAAATATACCCATTAAATATGAAAGGGCAGATTAGATGAAAAGAATCCATGAACGATTTCCTTTTAAGATTTGCATAAACCAGCAAAAAAGGGTGTTAATTCGACAGCATGAGAAGACTCACTAGTGAAAAACCACTTACACTGCCATTTCCTAGCAGTTGACATACTGTTAGGTAAATTAGGAAAAATGACATGAGTATGTTGTGTACCTCCCTCATAACAACATGACTAATACAGGTGGTGTTGGCTAATGGCCTGAGAAGCAGAAACTCTCAAAGCTTTTTTAACCCCAGCTCTGCTTCTCACTTTCTCTGTTACTACAGGTAAATCATATCCTTGCTATCCCAGTTTTCCAAGTGTAATTTTATTTACTTAAGAGGATTAATTATTCTTGTTGTATTTCCCTCTGTCTTTACTGACCAGCTGAACTTTAACACTGTATTGCAGCAGTTTGGGACTGACCATTTTTCTGCATTTGTACAACTTGAAGAATGGGGTCTTGGACTGAGCTTGGCTTTCCTAGGTACTACAAAAATAAATGATAACATTAAAATTATGTGAAGTCTGTGTGCTGCCAGAAGGTTTTTAAGCACATGCCTGACTTTGAGCTGAATAGAGATGGTCTGTTAAAAAGCAGATTTCACACAAAATAGCTTAGACCTTGCCAAGGAATTTCTAGTCCTTAATCCTGTTCAACCTGGGAGTGTCAGATGCTGTAGCTTTGTCATTTTTCCATGTCCCTTTCTTTGCACCTCTGGAAACAAATGCTGCTTAGACATATGGCTGAGGGGCATCCATAGCTGAAGTAGGACCACGATTTCTCATGGGTGGCACCTTCATGGTGAGTGAATGTGCATCTGCACTTCCATGAGTCCATTAACAGTGACAGTACTCAGGTCCTCTGAGTGCTTATAAAGTGTGCCCAGCTGTTCAGAGGTAAAAAACCCCTTGTTTTGTTAGCCAGGTACACAGATAAAACATCCATATTTTAAGAACTGTAGAATTTGCATAGTCGTCATCTGGGTCGGATGGATCTCAGCAGCAAGGTGTAGGACAGGGAATGGCAATCAAAACTTTTCTTGGACCCTCATAGCTCAACTTGTGAGATCTTTTCAAAGTCTCAGATTTTAAGGTAATAAAAAAATGAAGCCAGCAGAAGCTGTCAGGCTTGGAGGTCAGTGGGTTGTGGCAATCCTTCCCAAAGGTGTCAGCAGGTCCCAGATCAGTCATGCTGGCAGCTGACTCTCAACCTCATCCCCATTTGATAAATTTGTACTCAGGAGGTGTTGTAGGCTTTTTTAAGCTTTAATTATTCCACATTCCACTGAGCTCAGACAGGACCAATGCTTGACATTTTTTCCTGTGAAAGTCATGGATCATAGTTGATATTCTAACTGAACCTCCACTGTGTTATCTATCAGGAAACTTGATTTCTGCAAAGAAAGGCAGAGCAAGTCTCGACAAAACAGATTTTTGCAGATATCTGTGGCAGAGAGAAAGGACATGAAATGATAAAATAAATCATGTATGATAAACTTGTCTCCCCAAAAGTGCACAGTGTATTCTATGACCTTCCAGAGTTCTAGGACACAGTCTTTTATTTTTTCTTGGAACTTCCTGAATTCATGCACAGCAACACACGTCTAAGGCAGGTGTCAAACCACCCATCTTTATTTGTAGTTTTATGTGTGAGTTTATTGGTGTTTGACATGACATAACCTCTCTGCAAAGACAGTGGGTCATTTGAGAGCAACCTGCTGGTGTTAATGAGTGCTAATGAGACTAATGAGAACATGAAATGAATACAGGTGACTGAGGATCCCCTCCCAGCCCCTATGGGCAAAATTGATCTTTTGTAGGTTAGGGAGACCCATTGCTGCTATTTATTACTGAAGTTTGGAACAGAATCCACCCCCTTGCTGCAAAACAAAGCTGAGTGCAGGCTGATAAAATATTTGTGCAATGAAGCAGTGTTATTTACACTCTATTTGAATGGCTTCAGATAACCTAGTGAAAACTTAATCTTATTGTTATATATTTAATGAAACGCCAACGAACTGCAGCATAATTATACATTTTGGAAAGACAATAGGAAGCTAGTTATAAATATTCACAGACATGTTTCAGACCAGAGTTGAGAACTGGTGTCCATCAAAGAAGAAGCACATCTCCATGCAATGTAAATCTTTCATTAGTAATAATTCATTAATAAAGTAAACGAATGAATTCAAATGCAGACAGAGGAGAACCAAGCTGTGAGATGAGGATGAGAGGGGTACACAGATGTTTGTGAGTGGCCTTGCAATGCTATTCCTCCAGTGGCTGGAGGGACCCTGAGTCATATATATTTATATCAATATATGTATGTATGTGCACATATCTGTGTATGTGTGTAGAATGATGAGTGGCTGTGATGCTGATGCTGCTGTGGAGATATTTGCTCACACAACCAGCATTGCTGGGAATTGGCTGTGATGAACCAAAGATACAGTTGCTGTGACTTTGTCCCTCATGATGGTGGCTGCCAGCACCCAAGAGGAACAATGATTGCCTGGTTTTGCATGAGAAACCAGCGATCTGTGTTTAGGGTGTGATCCGACAGTTACTGGAGAAACAGGAAAGAAAACCCCGCTTAGTTTTTGCAGGCTTCAGACCAAATCTGGTGCCTGTAAAAGTTGCCATTTGCTCAGACGTGAATTCCCTGTGCTGTGGGTGTTGGGTTTAGGGATGGAAAAGCTGCGAGTTGGGCTCTGAAGGGTGAAAGTCTATTACGGAATTTTGACTGAATGAGGTGCCAGAATCACAGCTTAGCAGCAAAGCACTCTATGAAAGAACACTGGAAATGAATAAATTATATAACTGTAATGCATTTATAAGGCATAACAAAGCATGCATAATATATTGGAGAGTTATCAGTTATGAAATTAAATTCTGGTGTACAGCTTAGGTATAAATTGTGTAGTCTTTCTCTCTTGTTTCCTGTCAACAGAGAAGATTCCTGTAAATAAATAAATGTGGAAAATTCTTTATTGAACCTTCAGACCTTAATAGCACATAATGTGATTATGTGTCATTAGTCAGTGAAAAATACCTTTTTTTTTTTTTTTTGCTTGTGTATGTTTTTCCAGTGAAAAATGTTGTTTGGTGTTCTTTTTGAAATACAAGCTATTATATTGTCCTTGTTTTCCTCTGTGAAAAATACTAAGTTCTTTGTGCTTTAAAGACCTAAGGCTGAAAGTCTAAGCTTAGAAAATGTTGAAAGGTGTGGCTGTGTTGCAGGTGTCTCTGTAGCACTGAGGGCTGTCAGATGGGTGCCTGCTGCTGAAGAAAGCATGGGAGGACAGGAGAAGGGGCAAAAGAACTGTAAACACAAAAGAACTGAGCAGTAAAAGGGTGGAAGAAGGCAGGTTTAGATTAGATATGAAGAAGAAATCATTCCTGTGAAGGTGGTGAGGCCCTGGCACAGGTTGCCCAGGGAAACTGTGTCTGCCCCATCCCTGGAAATTTTCAGGGCCAGGTTGGACAGGGCTTGGAGCAACCTGGGCTAGTGGAAGTGTCCCTGCCCATGGCATGGGGGTGGAACTGGATGATCTTTAAGATCCCTTCCAACCTAAACCATTCTATGATTCTACGATTCTATATTTCTCCTAAAATCTGGATATCAACGAATTTTTGGAAAAAGAGACTGCTGAAAGGTGTGAAATACATGAAGCCATCTGCTATTCTTCCATTAAAAAGGATGGAAAGAGGATAATAATCAGAGCTGGAAAATTCCTGAAGCAAAATACCCCTTAATTTTGATCTGTTATAAGCACCTAATGTCCTAAAAGGCTCCCATCAGTGCAAACCCCTGCTGGTGTGGTCAAACTTATGTCCAAAACACCCACCAACACACGTCTTTGTCCTGTCTAGTGGCAGTAAGGCTGCCTAACTCCTCCACAGCTGGTGATTAAAACACTTATCAGTTTTAGTTTAAGTTCCTCTGTGCTTGACCTGATGCCTCATAATATATTCTTGGTAGATTCTCTTGCCTCCCAAATGTTGTGTTCTTCAGCCTAAAAAAATATGTGAAAATCTATTATTTAATGGACACATATGCAGCAGAGCAAGAGCCTTCAACAGCTGCCTTTTGCATGCAGCTGGTTGATTTTCAGAGTGAAGTGATGCAGGTCAAAGCCCTGATGAACACAACCCGTGGATGACTGAAAATGCTCCAGGAAAGGATGGGAGCATCCCTTTGCTGTTGTCTGTACCCACCAACTGTTTTCAGTCCACTAGAACTACAGAAACATGTTTATTCAAAACCCCACCAACCAAAACTCTCACTGCACAGGGTCAGGTGCCCCGTGCTCTCGCTGTGGGGATGATTCCACGTGAAATGAAAACTAGGAGAGGTTTTACTGTCCTAATGATGGTACTATGAACTTGCACGGGGTACGTGCTACTTTATGCACGGTGGTGCTGAAAGACAGCGCCTGCAAATTTCTTTAGGAGGTAGTTAACTTGCAATTCTCTCTCCTGGAAAAGACAATATGGTCCCAATTCTCTTCCATGAACTGGGGATTGCTGTGGTATAAATAAGACACCTATAGAGCACTTAAACCTCCACAGTCCAGAAGAGCACAGTTTAAAATCTGTATGGAGGAAGTTGTTTTCAAAGGTTGAGTTAAATGAGCCAACTGCCACTACACAATGTAATTACTGATTTATTAAAAGTGTTGTATTCATTCACCTCTCTTTGTTCTGTGGTGTAAGACAAGTCTAATTTTGTTTTAAAGATTAAAGGAACATTTGTTTTTTGTAAACAAATCCCTAGCTGCTATTACAAATTACATAATGCATAATCTTGACATGATAGATTGGGAGATATTTCAGTGCAACAATGCCAGTGCAATCGGAACAGGAACTGCGAGACTGAACAAAAATTGATGAATTGAGCACACGATATTTTGTATCTCATATCACAGCTAAATTACTGCTTCAATACACATGGAATAAGAGAAGTAACTCAATTATAAAAGCTTATCAGCAAGACTTACAAACAGAGAAATTCGTGAGTGGATATTAAACTGACCTTAACTGACAAGCTTTCCTTCGAAATTATGTTTTCCTTCAGTGCTCATAATGCTTATTTACTCTGAAACCTTTTACAGAGCTGAGAAGTCTGTTAATGGGCACTTGAAATTTCATGGTCGCGTTGGTATTGGCACAGCTCATGTCTTTTTGCCTCCATTCAATTTAACTCTGAGTTGCATTCTTTTAAAAGATCAAAATTCACTACAGGGGTATTTTTCCTCTTTTTTGCCATCCCTGGATTTCACTTCCAGGTAAGTCTTCGCTACTAATAATTTATACAAGAACCTTACCCTGTTGTCCTTAGAGTGAATAATCCTGAGGTCAGACAGGGTTCATTATTTCCATTGTAATGCACAAGATGTGCTCTAGACAAAACAAGTGGATGGAAGGAGCTGTGAGTTGCAGACTTCAGATACTCCAAGAATTCCGTGCCCACTCCAGTCAGGTAATTCTTAGCTCTGAAGCCATAAACTCTATTCTCATCACTACAAATTGGAGCTTAAAATTTTGTTTTTCACAAACGTCTGTCCTTGTTCTGCTTGATCTCATTAATGCTCATACAAAATGAATGGAAGTGGAGCCTGAGCATGCCCTGCGCAAGTTCTTTTACAAATCTGAGCATGAATTAGTGTAAAATGCTTTGCAGAATATGTTCAGCTCTGCCAGTTGCAAAATGCATGCAAGCAGAAGCCCTGCAAAGACAAATAGCTAAACAAAGAGACTGAGAATTGCTATAGTTACCAGAAAAGCAAAAAGAAAGTTCTTAATTTTTTTTTAACTTTATAATTCTACGGTTTTGCAATGCTCCCTCCTTTTGTTGTTTTAAAGCATTTTAAAACAGCACAAGGTGGGTTTTCTTTCTAAATATTCACCTCCAAAAATACTTGATCAAATAGGAAAGATGTTTGGCTATTCAAATCCCCAATTCTGTTATTTATAATGTTCAATGTTCTTGACAGCCAGACATGACCATGTGCATGGAGAATGGGACTCTAAAGATGGGAGTGTCAACAAAGTGACTTTTCACCTTACCAGTCAACATTGAAGAACTGAGTACTCTGAAATGAAGCTTTCTTCCATCTGGAAAAGAACTTCCAGAAAAGGTTTATCCAGGGAAGTTTTGGTATCCAGCTGCTGCCATATTTTATTTATTTTTTTTTCCTTTCCATTTCCTCTCGTATAAGAAATCCCCTTGCACTGTTCAGGTTTATCTGCCATGGAGTTGCAGGATTGATATTCTTTCCAGCACCACTTACAGTATCTGACTTCTCATTCAGTCAATCGATCTGTGTGAGTGATTTCTCCTTTCACTTGCTCCGGGCTTCTCCTCATGACCAATCCTTCCCCTTCTGCTCATTAATTCAGTCTCCACACCTCTGATCCCAAAGTGGGGGCTGCAAACTGATAGCTTCCCCCATAAAACACTGAGCATGGGAAATGGAATGGCCACATACTCAGTTGTGTGTCACATTTAGTAAAAACTCTTAAGATACAAATGTTGTTATCTCACTTTGACCTTTAGGTGCTGTTTTTTATGGGTTTTTTGCTGCTTCTAAGACAAAATGCTGTCACCAAAGGCAGCAGAAGTGGCTTTCTTACAGAAGGCAACATTCAGAGTTCTTTAATTTAAGTTTCAATGAAGGTAGAATATGATAATTTATTATGAGAACCTTTTGCATGGGCTTCCTCAAATATTTATAAACTCATTTAAATAATTAATATAGGAGTTTTAATAAACTGTTTATATTCACAAAAGGAATGTAATTTGCAGAAAGGACAGTTCAGATGCTAGGAAACATGGATAGACCACATGAATTAAAAATAATGGCTTGCATCAAAAGTTTATATGACCTTTTTATAAGTTGTCTAACGCTGCTTTCTTGGGGTGAAAAAATGCTTCTACTGAGCTGGTTAAGCTGTGCCTGCACAGGCTATTTTAGGGAGGAAAAAAGAACAACCTTCTATTAACTTGGAGATTGCCAAGGTCAAGGTCTATGCAAAGAAACAAAGTATATTAATTGAGAACATCAACAAAAGTCCTTTTTCCCCCCCCTTATTTTTTCTCCTTTTTTGAGCAATTTTTGCTGCATACTATTCTCAGGAAAGAGAAACAAGTTTTTCATTCATTGAGGTGAGTTTTCATTTATCAGTACAACAGGTCATTATTTAATCAAGCATTAGCTATCTAAACCAGCCTATGACCATCCTAATATGGTTAATAACAATAAAATCCTGTTAACAAAAGCAATTACTTCACAGGAATGCAGCCAGATAGAGCTTTCCCAGCCTGCCTGGGCGGCTGTGATTTCCTTTTTCCACCTCTGGAGCTAAGTTGAGCACACAGCTCTTGTAGGATATCAGATTCCTGCCACTGAGGGTTGAAGGGGAGTAGTTCTCTCCAGCTCAGTTTTCTCCCACATACCCCTTTCCATTAAAATGTGAGGTATTCAGGCCCTGCTGAGGTGAAGAGCCCCCTGAGCAGGTACCCAGGGCTGTAAGGCTGCAGGCAAAACCTTCCCTGCCAGTGCAGGGCTGGCTCTCTGTCATCCTGAGAAACCAGCCCGGGCCTGATGTCTGAATTCTGCCCTATGACCTTATAGCACCAAAACAAAGAGGTTGTTTACTGCCATCCTTTAGTTGATAAGTAATTGCTGTTCCTGACCCATGATGTGTTTCTCAATATGTCACTGGGAGTGCCTTTTGTCTCTGTATCATTTACCCTCTTCAAGGTTAACTTAAAACTTCCCACAAACCACCTAAGTGCAAACAGGTGGACAAAGGTGTGTCCAAAACAGGAGCTATTGCAGGTCCAAGAGCTCCCCCTGTACTGGATTCTCCATTATTCCAGGTGCCATCCCTTTGAGATACCAACTATTTTCACTGCTCCAGGCAGCGTCAGCTCAAAGTCATGTCATGAAGGCAAACTTTTCACACAGAAATAGTAGGTGGAAAGGAAACAGACTTTTTTCCCCTCTCACCTCATCTTTATAAGCACAAAAAAAAAAAAAAAAAAAAAGAGCTCCACCACATTTAGAAAGGCAATCACAGCTATTTCAAATACCAAACAAACTCAAGCTTATCTTGTAACTTCTTCTGCTATCTTAAAGCTCAGGGGTGCTATGTTCTGCAAACACCTCCTCTTTGCAAAAACCGCCAGCCAGCTCCAGCTCCAGCCCTGGAGAGAGCGTTAGCAACTAAACCAAGGCAGATAGCAGGGAAGGAGAGGAAAGTATGCAAATTTCACTGGGCACACTGTAATTACTAATTCATAGCAGAACAGATCACAGTATTTCACGCTTATCCCATGTAATTCAGTCGCAGCAGTATTCATTTTGCTATTAATTTTAATAGAATAATTACCTTTATAAGAAAGAAAGAAACTACTGTTAGAGGGTCAGATCCTCAGGTGGGGAAGATATGGTGATTTATGCCAGTTTGATGAATTTTGTAATCTTCCTTCTCCCTTGCTTTGAAAAGAATTCAGTAATTGACTGGTTGCCACGCTTACAGAGATAATCTATGTTAAATGAAGCTAAATAAGAAGAAATGGCGAAGCAAAGAAATGCAAACCCTTAATGGTAAAATTTACATATCTGCATTTGAATGTTTATGTGTGTGCCTGCCTGGCAGACACAATCCACACACACACACACACACACAGACACACACGTGTCTAAACAGTCAGTTTCCAGTTCATTCCCAACGCTGTCTGACAGGAGAAACAGTTCCCATAGTGACACACTTTGCTGAATTTATAATGTTACGTGTCCAGGTTCAGCTCTGCAAAATGACAAAGAGTTTGGGGTTCCAATAACATCCTTTTTGATTATTAGAACAGGGAAGGGTTTAGAGTATGAGCTGTATAAATGACCTACAAAATAAGGAACAGACAGCTATATTATTATCTCAAGAACCCAGAGAGATATGCAAACCACTTAAAAATTTTGCTCTTGGTCACAAGAAATTTTTGCTAGATACTTCATAACCCACAGTTGTCATAGTTCATGAATTTTTGAGAATAAGTTTAGACCTTAACCCTCTGCTACTTGCTGCCCTCAAAGCCATTCTGTCTTTTCTCATGTTTTCCCTGACATTTTTGTTTTGTTGTCCTTTTTCTTCATTTTCCTGGCTCATAGGAGCAGATCTGCCTTTTGCCTGGAATGGTGTGTCAGAAAGGAAGCAGAAGAAGGTAGAACTGGTCACCAAGAGCTTCTGGGCAGCTTCTGCATCTGCCTGGTCTTTAACCAGCTTCAGCTGCTGTAATTTAGATACTTCAAGGTGCTGCATTATATTGTAATGGGTTGCTTTGAGAATTACTACTGAGATTAATTGAATTTATGGCCTCATTCTGGAGTATGTGCCCTCTTGTTGTGATTAAGATAATCCATTGCTTGAAACAGAAGCTACAATACATGTCAATTTTTGCAGTCAGCAGTGCTGTCATTGAAGTTTTTTAGCTCCAAAAAAATAAAAATGAATTTCAAGATAATTGTTTCCTTTCTCTTTGCTAGGGTTTTATATTCAACTATTTTATTTCAGGGTTCTGTTTAAATTGAAACTACTGCAGCATTATATGCAAAGAGAAATCAATCTCAGAGGGGGAGAAAAGAAGAACCAAATATAGATTAAAAAGCTGCCTCTCCAAAGATTTTGAAATATGAGAAGCCTGGCTCTGCATGTAAGATTAATGACAGCTACGTGTGTGATGAATAGTTCAGCTCGAATCAGGGGAAAGTTTTACCCTAAGTATCTGCTGTTCCAAGTGTTGCAACCCTGGTATCACCCAGCCCTGCAGCAGGTACACGCGGCGTCCTGATTGTCCCAGTCTGCACAAAGAAGTGAGCAACAAAGAGAAATAATACCTGTGCTTATAATCAACCCACATCACTTCATGACAAAAAGGTAATTTCTCTCCCTGGGTATCTTTCTTTTCATTATTTTTATGCGTGGTAATGTGTCAGCTTTGCTGTATTCTTATTAAGGAACGCGGACACGGCCCCGGTGGCGGGGGCTCGTCTCACATCGCGGCTCATGAATGGAGCTATTCTTGTGCTTTAAATTGTAAGTATTTTTTTTTGAAGAATGGACAAAATGAATATTCAGCCACCGTGCATTCAGAGGCTCAATTCGTGGCCAGGGAGCATTCAAGACTTCAGTTCTGTGTTGGGAGCTCATGGGGAGACCTTCCAGCTCTGCCTCGCAGGGAGCACCAGCCCTGGCCAGGGAAATGCAGAACGGTTTCTGCAAGGAAGTGTCTTTGATGGCTGACGTGCTTCAAGATTTTGTATTTTAATATAAATGAGTTGTTCGAACACTGTCAGCATTTTTTCATTAAAAAGCAGGTAGAAACAGTCAAATTAGGACAGCTTTTGACATCCAAAGGCATTTCTAGTATGCCTGGGGGGCTCGTGGTGCATCATCACACCATAGTAGTTTCCTGTGTCATTTCAACACTTCCACTGCAAGGATTTCAAAGCAATTCCAAGCCCTACCTTGACACTGTAAAACCCTGCCAAGGCAGAAGGGGAAGTACATTCTTGTCCTTGGATCACTAAGGATTGTACAAATTGCTCTGAAGGATGTGGGCAAAAATGGTAAAAAATATCCCTGATACTTCAGTGGAAATGATGTGTTGTATTTGTGTTCTCTTTTTCAGAGAGAGGGAAGCAGAGGCAATCCTTTCCATTTTCTGTGGGCAGTGGAGTAAAAAGGCACTCATGAATTCTTTAGGAATGTCCAGAACATTTTATATAGCTGTAAAAGTAAGGCTTTCTTAATCCTAAAAAAATCTGACTCCTGAGAGAGTTCTTAATTTACACATGTACACGTATTATTACTTTTTGGAAGGAAATTCTTCCAAAGCTAGTGAGTTATATAAACTTATTCTTTCAAGTCACTGTTTTTGGTCTTCCTTTCAAATGGAATGAATACGAGAAAATGAATTGTATAGTTGTTAGCACTTTTTGTTTTAAATTGTAATTTTTAATTTAGAAAACCACTGAAGGCAAGTTATTTATGTACCCAAACATGGAATTTAGATGGCTTGCTGGAAGCCCTCAGCCATCGAAAGTGAGATCCAAAATATCAGTTTGCACCCAGGAGAGAGAGGGAGGAGCAGACTATGTCTGCAACTTCAGTAGTGCAGCCTAGAGGGTTTGTGTTCTGGGTCTTCCTCCAGCAGTCTGCAACATCCCCAGATCATCACTCAGCATGATGCCAAATGGCCTCTCTTGATAGAGACCTGAGGAATGATAAAGGATGGGAGAAAAAACAAGCCAGACAAACAGATAGATGTGAAATGGATTACACACACAAATATATATATATATATAAAAAATATATATATATATATATATAAAGTCTGTGTTTTCTTTTTTTCAGGACACTGGAAGAGATGGGCAACAGGGACACACCTTTGCAACATCATGTCCCCATGCAGAGATGCTGGGATATATCACAGTGAAACTAAATCCCAGCAGCATTTTAGTAAGAGCTTGCTAAAATTCAGTGAGGCAAAAGGGAGCTGGATCAGCTCCACAAAGACAATATAACCATGTATTTAATACCCCTGAGGGATTTTCTGGGACCAGTCTCTCAGCACAGCTCGCTGCGTTACATTTTTGCTCTGCAGGAGTAGAGTAACAAATGGGACTATCAGAAAGGGCCATCAAAGCATCCTCTGTAATTTTGAAGAAAACTGGAATTGTAAGAAGCCAGCCACACTGTATGCAAAAGAGGGTCTAAATGTACTGGAATAAGATTGAAGACCTGACATTTAAATTGCAAGGCTGACATTTTTATGCATTTTTACATGCATGCTCTTACGGCTCTGCGGGTTGATGGAGGATAGGAATGAGGAGGTGATGCCATCACCTCCTGATGATGGCTTCCAAAGGCAAAAAGAGAAATTGTTATTTATGGCAATGCTGAGCATATCTTTATAAAATGCACTTGCTTGTCATTCAAGACAAAGATCTGGAAATCTCCTTGTTTTGCTGAAACTGTTGGAAACTGTGTCCATATATAACATGGCAGGGTTTCACACTCATATTTCCAGAGATGCAGTATAAAGACCTTTCCACTTTCATCATGTTATACACTTTTCCTGCAGCCATAATTCGTCAGTTCTGCTGGCCATGAAACTAATGGCAAAGCTTCTTCCAGAGGCTGAAGCTTCCCTTCAGCTCCCCTTCAGTGGAAGCCAGACATGTTACACCTGCCAGTACCAATGTTTTGAGAAACTCCACTGAAACTTTAGAATGAATGACAAGACAGAATTGAAAACAATTTATGCATAGAGTCATCACACTCAGTTTGAACAGTTATGCAAGGAATAAATTATCTTTACCTGAAACTCCCAGAACTATCTTATAAAGCCTCTGAAGCACTGGGGGGTTTTGGCAGGTTATTTTATTTTGTTTCTTTTGGGTTTTGGGGGTTTGTTGTTGTTGTTTGTGGAAGTTTTGGGTGGTAACTAGAGTTACTGTCTGGTATAATGTCTCGTACTACACACAGCATATCCCAGATACCAGCATACACAAAATAAGTCTGCTTTCCAAAATGTCTCATCTGAATATTTCTCAGGGAAGAGAGTTGTGAGCAGCGGATAACTTTCTAGGGATAAAAATGGTGTAAATACACTTCTGGATTGAGGGATCACAAGAAAAACCTCACAGCTCCAATCCTGATCCTTCCACAAACATAGCAGAGCGTAGACAGAGCAGCACCAATTGCAGTCCCCAGCCTAACCATGGTATGAATCGTATATTACCACAGACAAACTTTTGCCAAGGCTTTAAGCTATAAAAAATCAAGTACTCTAAGAAAAACAAAAAGCCACTGCCCTGATGCAACCAGAAGGTGATGACTGCAAATAAGCTTTACAATGTGCATGACAAATAAGGGTAGAACTGAACATTAAATCCACCAGCATTTCATAACCCAGGACTTCTTCCTAACCAGAAATGCGATCTGTTATCTCACTAAATTTTATCCTGTCTCTTTCCATCTTCTTCCTTTCAGTGGTGACTAGATCTGATTGACAATTAGTTTGCTCCATTTAATCCTAATTCATGTGTGTCTCTCAGACTTCCTACCTTGTCTGCCTGTCCTGCTGTGTATACCAATAACACAATAATCTATACTTTGCAAAGTTTTCATGATGACAGCAAGTCAGAGAATGAGCTTTAACTGTGCCAAACTACTCTTATAATCAAGCTTAACACAAATGTCTTATTATGCACCTCTCTTCTTCAGCAGGGCAGAATTGTCCCTGTAGAGTTTTTCATGGCAGTGGGTGGCAATCTTTCCAGCCTACCATGTGTGTTAGCTTTCATTTGTACCAGCAGATCATGGAAGAAGAAACACAGATAATGTGTTAGTCTAGAAGCAATACACAAGGGGTATCACAGACAGATTAATCTGGCGCCTCCAAGACAGCATAATTCATTTGGATGAAAAGAGGATTCTCCTCAGTGAGACAGAGAAAAATCTCTTTTTATCTTTTTCTTGGCAGAAGTGTGAAACACATGGAGAAGCTCTTTGTGGGAAATGGGGAGTGCTATTATAACTGCTGACACCATTCTGGCCAGAGATACTCAATTAGCCCCATGTCCAATTTCCTTTTTGGCCACAGGCTTCCATGGGCACTTGGGCTTTGTGGTTCCGTTCCCTAAATATACAATAGGCACAACACCACATCTTCTGCCTCCTCCTAATACAAGGACCAGTGATGTGGTGGGCAACACTGGAAAAGCCAAGACAGGAGAATTTCAGCCTCACTGGGGAGCTGGGCCTGTGAGCCAGCTAATCTGTAACACAGATGAACAAGTCTTCCCTCTGTGAAGGTTAAATCCAGGCCAATGATGGTCACAGGACGTCACTGTAGGTGGTACAGCTTCAGCACTGCCAAACTCTGCCCTCCAGCCTCCCCTTGGAAAATATATTATTGTAAGCACAGTTAATTTCTTGTAACTGTCAAGAGGCTTTATTTTTTTCTTCTCCCTGGTGATGAATTCCCTTTTAACCAGAATAATGTGACAAGGAATAATTGTCAAAGGGGTAAATTCATACTCAGCTCTTTTGATGATTTGGCAGTTTTTGAATTTGCATAGACAGCAAGCAATGTTTTTTAAATATATACAGGACTTGAATGAAAACAAATGTGTTCACAGTAAAATACCTGTTACCCACATTTCATAATGGAGAGAGTTGTGGACAGATATAGGTCACGATTTAAGTGCAAGGATCACTAACTCTGACACTGTTTTGAGGAGGAAAACTTGCCACTCCCTGAAGATAGTTAGTTTTCAGAGCAAGTATAGGTCAACTCTCTTAGAAAATGAGACTTCTATGAAGGTCTGTTCATTTGGTACATCATTATGCTCCTCTTCATAAAAATCTCAAGTACGCTCTTCTCAACTCTAACTGCTATTTCTGCTGTAAAGATGAGCAAACTCATTTCTCATCAAGAACCTGAATCAACACTCCTGGAAAACTCCCATTAACTTGACTGTGAATTGCTTCATGCCAATATAAAGTTATAAATATGGAGTAGCACCACTGGCACAGAACTGACACTATTGTAAAATATGAGATACGATTACCTTGACCTGTTTTATTCCATGTGCTGCTTCAGTAATACAGGTTCCAAGGCCCACCAAAATTTGCAATAATTCCCTAATTTGCATAAGATGTCTACCCACCATTTAATGGATTTTTAATGTCCCTGTACTCCCACAGAGCAGTGACACAGGGCACAAAACTTTGGCAGGGGGCCACCTGAAACATGGGGTTTCCTCTGCAGCATTTTATTAGGAAAAGACTAGGTAAAGGAAAGAGTGCTCCAAGAGGCATAAAAATAATAATAGCAATGAGATATTGATTTATAAGGGACTGGGTTTAGATTACAGCAGGATAAGCAATGCTGAAATTCAGCAGCAAGTTAAAAAGGGTATCTGAAATATTACTATAGAGGGAAATGTGAGACAGAAGGAGTAGCAAACTGAACAGCAGGCTGGAGTACAGAACAAAGTGTATCATCAGCACAGGGAATCCAGGAAGAGAGTACAACACATCAGCTTGACACTAGACCTTGGTGAAGGCGATTGATTACATTGGTGTTTTGCAGGCAGGGAAAACAGAGATGAGCAACTTGCCCAAACAAGCTGGGAAAAGAACCAAGAAGAAAAGTCAAGACCAAGGCTGTGGTCTTCATTCCCACTGGCTGTAACATTGCATTTCCTTGGAAAAGGAAACGGTACTGAAAGTTACTGGCTTGAGAATATCCCCCTGAAGACACTCAGTGTGTGAGTTGGGAATACAGGCTGGAGAAACCCCGGAGGGAAACGGTGCTGCCGCAGCACCAGCGTAAGTGCAAAGACCAAAAGCGAAACCAAAACAGTTTGTGTCACTAAATCATGTTTCTTTCTTGGAGGGATGAAGATTAATCAAGACAGAACTAAAAGTGAGTCTTTGATAAAATGCTTAAGTGGCCACACTTGAACTACAAATTATTTGCATCAACTAGAGGATGAAACATTAGTTTTCCATTATGCTGCAGGAAATAGCAGCTTGCTAAATAACTCTTTTAACTTTCCTCTGGCACCTATTGATTATATCCAATAGAAATTAAGAGTAGAAGGCAATTAAGTTCAAAATTTAATGGTGCTCTGCTCCTGTTAATTTACTGCCTGACCTGATCAATACATTACACTGGATAACAATCTATTCCAGCAAGGCTTGGTTTCTCCAGTGTCCCTTCCACTAAAATTACAATAATGACAAACAACTAAATTTTAAGCAAATAATACTTTAAAAATAATAAAATGACATAAAATATAATTAAAAATTGGAGTATTCCCCGTAGTAGTGAAAACAACAGCTTAAAACTAAATTGACTTTTGCAACACAGAGCGTGGACTTTGTCAAAATATTAGATAAGCTACAACCTCAGCCTCACAGAACTCCCTGGAAATCGAAATCACATGCAAGTTTTAAACATCTCACATACATAGCAGTACAAAACACCTGCCCTTAATCTAGAAGGCAAATTGAAGTGGGAAACTAGAGATCAGTGGTAGTGAAAGAAACAATATTGTGCTGTTTTTGTTCTTTTTTCTACATAACAGTTAAGGTCTCTAGGTGAATACATGCAGCATGGGCTTTATGTATAGCAAGCTCTGTCAAAACCTGGAAGTACCAAGTTGATTTGTATTAGGTTGCAGGTGTTTTTTGGTCCTTTCTCTAAAACCATGTAAGCACTTTTAAAATAACTAAGCCTCTTTCCTAAAGAAAACAAGGACATGGTGGCATTTGCCACCTCCTTTTATTCTCAGAGGTAGCACATGCTGGGTCCCACAATGCCACACAATATTGGGTGGTCTTGGAGGCCACAGGGATGCCCCTGCTATACTGTCCTGCACACATAATCCTTGGAGAGGACAATCCAGATGCAAATTGTCACCAGCAGCCCAGCATGTGTAAAGCAACAGAGCATTTCTCCAGGAGAGTGGAGTCATCGAGTGACTGACTCTCCCCGTGTGTGTCTGAGTGCACACACACATGCCTATGTAGCTGGCTGAATTTCATCACTTTTTTTGCCAAAATTCAACATGTCAGCATAAAGTCAAAACAAAATATGATGAGGTTTTCTGAAAATATCCTCCTCGCTGATCAGCTCTATCCCTACTGGCATTCACTGTGTAGCCAGCACACCATTAATCACTATGAAACATTTTCATTTATTTTGACACCAAAGAGAAATTGAAAGGAAGAGTATTTTTGGATGGGAATGAAAAGCAGGCTGTAGGAATATCTCCTTTTACCTTAGGGTTTCCCCAGACTGATGGTCTAACAGGACCCTGTGGGTCTGCCCCCCATGTTCTGTGTTTTTATCTCATCCTTCTCAGGTACAGTAACACTGATCTGAACAGTGCGTGTCTTACATCTATTTATTTACTGCACATTCTCTCAGGTTTTTAAGAAAGAAAAAAAAATTCCGAATTTTTGTGGTTATTTACTGCATCCATCCAGTATTACCTACACAACAATTCTGCTCAGACTCTGCAGTGTGACTTCTCTTCATTCCTGTCTTGCCCACAGCCCAGTTTTTCTTCTTTTCACTACACAATGCCTTTGTCCCTGCCCTTGCTGGATGCCTGCCTTGTTTTGCAGCATATAGTAGATTGTGGGGTTTTTTTAGATTTCAGAGTGCAAGTACAGACCCCTTGCTCTCTGCTAAACTCCTGGGAAGAACCTCTCAACATCTATGGCATTGTTTTCTTAGTGAAAACAAACAAAAATATTATTATAATAATTCCAGACACCTGTCATTTTTGGCTGAAAAATTATGTAGGAAGCAGCAGCATCTGCATTCTTTGACATGTGGTAGTATGGAATGAAGTGAGCAAATACAAAGGTAGACATAACCAAAATATGTTGTACAAGCAGGACACACCAACGTGGCTGATTTGTATTCTACAGAAAGCTACATGCAACAAAACCTAATATTTCAGGAAAAGCTGGCAGAACAAGAGCACGATCCATGCCCTGAGCACAGGGATACTGTAGTAAGCCTTGCCCATAATTCTACCCAAAATCTGTGGATTCAGCAGAGCCAGGAAGGGCCCTGACTGGCCCTTCTGCTTCTTCTGCGATCTGCCAGCACTGCTGATGTCCCTGGCTACACATTTTTTCCAGGTCCCTCACTATTAGACAGTAAAAATAAGTACACTAGAATAAAAATGCAGCAAAATTCAGCAAAATGACATCAGTGCTTCCTAAAACAGTAGAGGTGTTCACCAACAACACAGAGCTGGCACTCACAGTGGTGGTGAAGATGCAGTGTAACAAGTCATTAAGATCCAAGTGGTAATTACAGGGTTTTTACTAATGATGCACTGTTGAAATTGAAGGAACACACTTATGACTTTGCATTTTTAACAGCACTTATTAATACAGACCAGTGCTTTATATTTGTTCCCTATCTGATACTATGCAAAGCAGAGCCTAGCAAATGCTTTATAATTAGCAATTTATTTGATTTAGGACTGTATTTTGTGTCCACAAACAATCTGCTAGCTGAGTGTGTTGGTTACACTTTGGTTATTTTAGAACTATTTGGTGAAAAAAACTAAAAGGGGGACAGTTTGCTCTCCAGCTACTGTGATAACATTTGAGACATATGATACTGAGAGTTCGTGAGCTGGGTTAAGACAGTTCTGCAATGTTGATGCATAAAAATCACCCCAAACAGGCTACAGACTGACAAACTACTGAGGGGTTTGGGTCCTACAGACTATACAGGTTGTATTCTGAGAGGAGGAACTGGAAATGGGTCTGTGATCAATTGTATGGATAATTGATTCCCTGGAATCAATTAAACCCTTGTTGACTTGCCCGCCTCCAGTCGCAGTTGCCAGATTAATTCGTGTAGTTCAACACAACGGACAATCTCAGTGCTAAATTAGTGACTCCTATTTGAATTCTCTGCATCAGTCAAAAGATTAACGATTTGTTTGCTTCCTTCAAGGACTTGGTCACCGTCTCTTCCAAATTTCAGTGTGCAGTAACTTCAGGTCCTTGTCTCTTAATTTAAAGAGAGTGCAGTGGGGAGGAGCATTTTTCATTTTTCCTTAAGCATCCACTTCTTTTGTGGTCAAATCCCTACCCCACAAGCCACATTCAAGCCTTGTGAACTATCTCCATGTTTATAGATGGAAGATAGCTTTGACAGAAAATTAAAAAAGACTTGGTGCTTAACAGAATAGTCTGATCATATATTTTCTGCACTGTATAGAGACCCCTGTAGACACAGAGCATTTCACAGCCCTGGTGCACCACAAACACAGTCTTTGATGCAGAAAAGATGGGAACTCATGCAGAATTAGCCATTTGGTAATATGGTCTTCCCTGCAGAGACAGATGCATGAGTTCACGATTAATTCATGCATGCATAGCAAATAAATTATGCTGTTTCTTACAATTCTGCATGCAATTTTACCTTAGGTGTGTCAAATTATTATCATCACGTATTCTAAGTCAAATCAGAAACCAACTAAACCTAAACACTAATTTTTGATTTCTCTGCACATACATGTATACAACATAAACAATTCTTGATGCAGAAATTTCACTAAATCACACAGCTTTATTTAAAAGGGGAGCTATTTCCTCTGAGTCTCACTCAATGAGTTGAGTAAACTTTGCTGTGTTTCATATTAAATGTCTTCACAATTGGCTCTTTCAGATTTTCATATGGGAACTCTTGTCCTTGGAGGAAAATAGAATAGATAGGGATTATAATGGTGAGTATTGGAATGTTTGCCAAGAGCCTGCAATTGGTCCGGACTGTATCAGGGCTTGGATGCGGAATGGGGAAAAACCTGCACTGGATCAGGGAGAGAATCCAGACAGAGAGAAAACCTGGACTGGATCAGGGCTGGGATACGGAATGGGGAAAAATCCAGACCAGATTTGGGGAAAAATCCAGACCAGATTTAGGGAAAAAAATTACAAAGGGGGCAGTTTGCTCTCAGCTACTGCAGTAACATTTCAAACACACTACTGAAGACTTTGCTAACTGGAAAACCTTTCAGTCTAAGCACAGCAAATTTATTTCTCTCATGCTGCTCCAATATCATCATCTATATGGATTAGATATGAGGCCTGGAAGTTGTTTATAAACATGAATTTATATCGCTCTTTCTATTAGTTTAAGAGTAATCCAAGAATAAATTATTCTAATCCTCTTTTTCTTTTCAAATGCCAGACTATTTTTCTTTCCAAATATAGACAGGAAAGGAAAAGAAGAATCACAAGACAACTAATTAAAGAAGGTTAAATTACCAGGGCAAAGTTCCTTACAGGGTCTAATATATAAAAGCATTAACAGACAGTTTTTCCTATACCAAATACTGTTATTTTAAAAGTTAGGCTGTAATACATGTGGCATTTCTGCCCCAGACTTCACTACAGCATCATAATCAGAGTCAGGGCAGCGTTTTCACACTGCCTCTACTGACCTTTATGGGACTGGCTTCCTCGCCTCTGATGACCAGGAAAAAAAGTTGTGCTCAGTGCAGGCTACTCCTGGTATGAGGAGCAGAGCAGCCTCACAGTTTCCTTTCTGAGTCCTCAGGATCTGCTCAGCCAAAACAGCCTGAAGGTGGGAATCGCCCACAGCTGCTCCCGAGGAGCTGGTCCCCCTGAGCCAGAGCTGGGCTCACGCCTCATCACAGCTACTGATTTTGGAAACTAGAACAGAGCAGTGGGAAGCTGCCAACACTAACTTCCTAAAGGTTAATACTTACAACTACATTTTGGCTGATATTTCCAAAGCTGCCTAGAGGGAGTGGATGCCCAGTGCCCATTAATTTTAATAGGAACTGGGCAGGCACAGTCCTTATGAGACTTTGACTATTTCAGCCTATTACTGGTCGTGACATAAGGTTTGATATTGCAGGAGGCTGATTACCTGCTGGGAGCACTGGAGCTAATGCAGCTCCTATACTTTGGCTTGAAAATTGAATATGCAAAATGCATGAAGAGTGTAGCTATGCTTACCATAAATAATGAGTTTAAAATGAAAATGGTTCAGATGGAAAGGGTCTAACCCAAAGCTAGTTAGCAATGAGTGTTCCTGATGATTTCAGAAATAAAATTATACAATTCAGCACACACTTGTAGATCTTTTCCCTGAAGACCTTTGCATAAGGGTTGTTACATTTGAAGCTTAAGCTTTTAACCTGGTTTGTCAATTTATTCCTTTTGATAGGAAGTTCTATCGGGTTTCAAAAGGTTTTCAGTGCCAGTAAACATTAAGACACAGAGCTGGGTGCTTTGCAATTACATTTGAATTTTAGGAATTGCAAACCCTCCCCCCTTTCATTTTATATATCAAACCTAACTACACACAACAAATTTAGACCATGTCCATTGTAATCACAGATCATTTCTGATCACAGTTTCCATCCTGCCATGTGCTAATGAGCAACTCAGCTGGGAAATCTGCAAACTCAGGTGGATAAATTTTGCTAGAATCCCCACTTCTGGGCACCAGGGGTCATTGGTAGAATGCAAGCCAGGTGGCAAAGCTATAATTTACTTAATTTGTGTTTACAAATGCTGTTTTTTTCTGCAATGATCACACAAAACTTATAAGTGCTATGTCAAAAGAGTAGTAGAAATGGATTCTGCAATACTGCCTTATTATTGCTCATCCAGGGAAGTCCAGGACTGCTATCTCCAACAAATAGAATAGATTAAAAAATTCTAAGTCAATATTTACAATGGAGAATTAATTGGTTCCACTGCTAAAACTGATTTATCATCAGGTTATTGCAAATAGATGTATAAAAAAAAAAGAAACCAATTTTGGTCAACCAAACAATAAAAAAATATTGTATGAAATAAAGTCAAACTGTAACTAAAGGCTGCAAGAGGTTTTTTTGTCTCTAACACATAAATGAATGTTATGAGTCTGCTTTACAGCTCTTTGTCTTGACTTTTAGTCAGTGGTCTACCCATACCTCAGTATGCTGAGGTATTATTTGATCAAAGAATGCTAATTACTTTGCATTTTATGGGTGTGGCAAAAGACACTGGAAGTCTTCAAAACCAGTTGTCATTCAGTTGAAGCTGTTTCCAACCTCTTCTGGTTGAGAGCTAGCTGTTTTTCTGATTTCCAAGCAACATTCAATGGCGAGGAATTTATTAAATCCCCCAGTGTTTTCTTAGCCTTTCTCCATCCCTCGTGCCCATGTGCTGATCTGACAACAAATTCACACGCCATCCTTTGCTTTGCTGCCCTACAACTCTTCTCTCCAACAGGGGCTGCCTGTTCTGCTGAGCAGCCAAAGCCTTTCTCCACACCTGGTCCCACAAGATAATTCACCTCTTTTTTAAAAGCAGAGTGGCTGGAACTGCACATCCACCCAAGGAAAGGACCAGCCCCTAGAAAGTGCTAGAAAGAAGCGTTATCCTTCTCTGGCTCTGGAGCAAATTCCTCACCTGATTCCCTGCCTGACACTCAGATGAGCTGAATTCATCGATGGACAAACAAGAGAGATGAATGGCACCAGTGCAATGGTGAGGTTGGGCCTTTGCTGCTGAGCTGAATCCCAGAGGAAACACAACCTGCCAAAAACTATGCAGATTTTCTCCTTTACTGCTTCATTCCTGTGCTCTGTGGTCCAAAGCAGTGGTCACTGTCCTTTCCCCCACTCTGTTCAGAGCAATGGGTACCTGTGTCCTTGGATAACTAATGTGACACAAGTGTTCACTACAGTAATGGACTTGAGGTTTTATATTTAACAGGGACTACAGGTGCTCTTGTTTTAAAATGTATTCATCCAGTTAGCAATTTTCAAGAGGAGGAAAGGAAACTTCTAAAGGAAATAGAGTTCATTTGTTATTTGCATAACTATATTACATACAACCATATTTGATGGTATTTCATGGCGGGGTCTGGAGAAAAAGAAGAGGGCATTTTGTAATAAGAAAACCAATACAGAGAGATGTTTTCTACTCCCATTTCAGTTAATGGGAGATTTGCCTTTGTCCTCAGTTAAGACAGTGTCATTTGCTTCTCAATTTCATTCCTGAGTGATGGTTTGTGCTGATGTTTCACTTTCCTGTTCATGAGTCCTGGGCACATTTGGAAGATAAAAAAAAAAATGTACTGACCATGCACATGCATCTTGGAAACTCTGTTGTATGCTTGCTGCCTACGAATTGTAATCAAAATGAAGTGATTACACAAACCCACATATTAAAAGCCATTCATCTGCCTGCAGAATGGTCTTTATGTACCAATGACACAGGGCAGAATGCTTAAATTGTGGAGCACAGCTCATTTTCACACTGCTTTCTTTTACATGATAGGTTCAAAAGGGAGAGGCAGCACTTTTTAAACATTATTGGAAGTTTCCATACTCCATCTTGCTTAACCTTGAACAGTTATTGTAGCAAACTGAATGGTCTATGGAAACAACTCCCAAGGAGGAATAATGCTTTCTTTGACACCTACATATAGACAGCTGTTCCAAAATCTGCAGGTTATGTATGTGCTGAGTAGCACACTTCCTCAGCACAAAGTCTAAGATTTCAAATAAATCCCTTGCTTACAATGTACTTACTTGACTCCTGAGTTTAAGACAATTCTGCAATGCTGATGCATAAAAATCACCCCAAACAGGCTACAGACTGACAAACTGCTGAGGGGTTTGGGTCCTACAGACTATACAGGTTGTATTCTGAGAGGAGGAACTGGAAATGGGTCTGTGATCAATTGTATGGATAATTGATTCCCTGGAATCAATTAAACACTTGTTGACTTGCCCGCCTCCAGTTGCAGTTGCCAGATTAATTCGTGTAGTTCAACACAACGGACAATCTCCGTGCTAAATTAGTGACTCCTATTTGAATTCTCTGCATCAGTCAAAAGATTAACAATTTGTTTGCTTCCTTCAAGGACTTGGTCACCGTCTCTTCCAAATTTCAGTGTGCAGTAACTTCAGGTCCTTGTCTCTTAATTTAAAGAGAGTGCAGTGGGGAGGAGCATTTTTCATTTTTCCTTAAGCATCCACTTCTTTTGTGGTCAAATCCCTACCCCACAAGCCACATTCAAGCCTTGTGAACTATCTCCATGTTTATAGATGGAAGGTAGCTTTGACAGAAAATTAAAAAAGACTTGGTGCTTAACAGAATAGTCTGATCATATATTTTCTGCACTGTATAGAGACCCCTGTAGACACAGAGCATTTCACAGCCCTGGTGCACCACAAACACAGTCTTTGATGCAGAAAAGATGTATGATGTGAACTCATGCAGAATTAGCCATTTAGTAATATGGTCTTCCCTGCAGAGATAGATAATCATTGAAATTACTGCAAGGATTTGGTGTGAGGGGATACAGCACAGATGTTAACCTGACCCTAATGTTTCCCTAAGCTCCCCTTGGCAACTGATTAGCTGGACCCTGCTCCCATATATTCCCTGAAGACAGTGAGCAAGGATTAATGGCCAGTCACCATTCTGTTCATTTTCCTAAACTCAACAAATCATGTCCTCATTTGGCTCAAACTAGCAGATCTCTCTGGATTTCAAGAGGCAGTTCACACCAGCTGAAAATCTGCCCCTGGGTGTCAAACCACTTTCTGAGAGCGCTTTGGATGTTGTGCTTGGACTGTGCACATGGGCTCTGCTGCTCAAGGCAAACATGGACCCAGTGCTTGTTTAAAGGCAGGGGGTAAAGCTTTAAACCTTTTACTCCTAAGACAGCACACACCCTGTGTCAGCTGGAAAATCACTCCACACATATGCAGTAAATGGTAGCAAAGTACTTTCTGTTGCAGCCCCGCAGGGCAGATACAGATACCCGTGGAAATCTCTCCCTCAGCATTGTTGAGTGCTGGGCTGTTGTGAGAGGAGCCTCCCTTAGCATTGCTGAAGCTTTTCTGGCCCCTACATCCACCACCTGTAGATTCACAGATAGTTCACAGGGGGCTGAGGCCCCTCCTCTGGTCTCGCCGAGGTAGACCTCTGTATGCACAGCTGTGAAACTCCTTCTCCTGGTTGTTCTCCATGCTCTCCAGGCAGCATTCCCAGTCCTTTTGTTACCTGAGCTCATGGTTCTCACCTGCATAGTCCTGCCTGTGTTATCACTCCTGCAAGGGAATTTTATCTAGGGTTTTTTTCCCATCCAGATTTTGCTTCTTTTTCCCTGTGGTGCCTGGCGCACTGGCATGGCTGGCTGCCCTCCCTGCATCAAAAACCCCTCACCAGGCTCTTTTCAGTGCTGTGATTAACACTTAATGCTACCCATCAGAGGAGAAAGCTCCTACTGTTTTTCCATTTAGCCTCTAGTGGGCTTATTGCAAGTATTTGAGAGAAAGGTTGCTCTACCCTGTATGCAGGTGAAGTAATTATATGTTCCTGTGTGTCTTCACACTGCTCCATGGCCGTACCAATCCCTAATTTCACCACAGGGATGCTGCTTGTGCACCTTGGTTGGCTGTGAGGGCTCTGCACCCTCTGTGTCAGCACTGAAATCTGTCAGCTGGAGCCTGGAAAAATGACCACCCCTCAGGTAGATGGAGACAGTGCCATGACATGTCTTTTTTTCCCTCTTAAGTAGAAAAAGAAAATGTTTTTCCTGCGGAAATTGGGATTTAAGTGAGCTCTCTGCACTTCATCAGGGGTGGATTAGTCAGCTGTTCTATAGGCTCGATATTAAAAAAGGTGGTTCCTTTGCTGTGCAGGAAACCACAATGTCAGTTGGAGAAGAAAGAAATATAAGACACAGGTAGGGAGATAAATTATAGCTGAGATGAAGATGTACTCACATAAACCCACAGTCAGAAGATCTCATTAGCTGCACCATCTTCACCCCAGAAACACAGGATCATCTGTCTCTTTCTCCCTCATGCCTGGTGGAGGTTTGCATGTGGAATGAATGGCACAGCCCTCGCTGGGAGATGGGGAAGTGCCTGACTGGGAAACCCTCACTGCAAACTGGCTCAGGCAGGGGTGATCAGATGTGATCCTTGAACATCCTCCTCCTGTGTACCTTAATCACTGAAAACACCCATATGTGTTCGAACAGCACTGGGTGCTGTAACACCACCTGTGACAGGATGGGTCTGCAGCATGGGCACAGAAACACCAATATATATATATATATATATATATAAGCATAGATATATGTACATATACCCACACATAGATTGTTTGTACATACACTTGCTCAGGGCCTCTCTGCTCTGCTCAGATGGTGTGGGTTCAGGAGATGAACTGTGCTCTGACACAAAAACTCACCCACCACGGGCAGGGTCAGGCACTTACCTCCCCTCTGCTCCCTTCATCCTCTGCCCTGCAGATGAGAAGACAAACTAGTAATGAGAGCTGCTGTGCCTTGGTAAATGAACTAATTACTCTGCATCATCACTGCCAGTTTTGCTTTTGCTCCCCCTGCAGTCAGCACCTCTCAGGATCTGGCTGTGATTTCAGGGTGGCTGCAAGGGCAGTTCAAGACATGTTTCTGGACAAAAAGAAAAGTCTTAATATATTCCAGTATACAGTAAGGCTTCTCTCCCTCCCTCTTTCTCATTTTTTTAATAGCTCTTGTGATATTCTGTGGTGGTTTTTTTTTTGGAGTTTACTTAAATGGGTGTCAGTGGGGAAGAGATACATTTTTTCCCTCCCTACAAATGAAGTCATCTGAATTCACCAAATAAAAATAAATACGAGCCTGCTGTTCAGTTCCAGTGGTGCCACAGAAGGACAGGGCTATAGATTTTCCCAGGAGTGTGGAATAATTCACCAAGGCTGCTCGTTATTCATACAGACAGTGCATTAATAATACGGGACCCTGAGATCTCCTCTTATCTAGGCCGAAGCACAGCTAGAGGGATGAGAAGCTGACTCCTTGGATTTCAAAAAGCATTTTTCCCCCATTCTTCAAGAAATAAGAATTGATTGAAAGTATTTTCACAGAGTGGGGAAAAAAAGGCTTTCTGGTGATACCACCTAAAGTACACATTAGATAAATAGAAAACTATTGGCTTTGTGACTGTGAACTGTTTTCACTTGATGTAAGTGCTGATAGATACAGGATTATCTCTAACAAAGCATTTACTAAGGACCTGACCCAAAGTCAATAGGAGTCTTTCATTTGACTCTACAAGGCTCAAATCCTGCTCTCAGTCCAGGGAGGGCCAGGAAGTGTCTGTATACCCTGTGCCCATCTCTTAATGGTGCAAGCTGGGGTAGCACCGTTGCTGTGGGAGGATCCATGGGCTGAGGACCAGCTCAGGGACCCGTGAGGGGCTGTGCTGCACCTCTGTACTGAAGGAACACAGTGCTCCTGAATGTATGCTCACTCTATAGTAGGTATCTTATCCATAATTTAAAAATTAAACTCAATTAGCTCATGTCAACAGCGTGGCTGCTCTTTCCGTCTGCCTAAGGAGTGACCAGGTACCAGATATGACATTTTCATTTGTAGGTCCTGGGTGAGAGAAAGGAGGGAAAATGCCAACAAAAGGAGCATGTGCTGGTGAATGATGTCCTCTCTCTGCTCTCACTGTTGCACATGGAAAAATGAGGATGAGCAGTACCAACTATCCAGCAGCATGACTGGAGAGGTGTGAGGTGTTGGCCCAGAGAGGCATTAAAAGTCATGGTGCTCCCACTGGTCACTAGGACTTGTGTTTGGTTTGATAATGCTGTCCTGATGAAGTCTGATCTAAATTCACAGGGCCACATGGTGGCTAGTGATGGATTATCCTCAAACTAATAGAAATCTGAAGTATGTACCTGCATGTTAATATTTCATACACTGTGGAATTATCTGAAACTTCAGGTGATCCAAAGCCAGTCTGTGAGAAAGGGAAACACTGGATTAATTTCATTTTATTGTTCTCTATCAGTGAATGATTTCCCTTTCCCCTGATGAATGACTGCTATAAAACAGGACAACAGCAGACCATGGAGAGCTAAAACACTACTTCTGTTGTCTGAGAGCAAATGCTTCAAATCCTGTGTTGCAGACAACATGGAACCAGATCACCTCAGATCTCTGCAAGGAATAGTTTAGAAGGAGAGATACTGCACAGCATTTCAGTAGCAACTTCCTTTTTCCTCATTGGTTTCGACCAGTGTTAAAACCGCCTCATTTCCTAAAAGCACTGGCAATATACACAACCTGCATGAAATTCCCTTTGTGATTTCAAAAGCCAGTGCAGGTGCTTTTCTCTTATTCTATACTCTGTGATCCAACAAATTTCAAAGATAATTATGCAAGAAATATGAGGTTGCCTGTGAAAGAGCTTAAAATAAACTGGAAGAAGATTGAAGGGAAGGGAACAGAAAAACTGAAATGTTAAAAAAGTGTGTCTGAGAGCATCATTGTAACATAGTAAACTTCAGTATAGATGAACAAATTATATATTATTCAAAGGCCTCAAAGAACATACAGACATAACCACCTACTGACTGTACAGAATGGTTCAATACCACTTTAAAGGATACGGTACAAAGCACATTATTCCCAGTAGAAAAGCGACCGTAAATTATAAGTATCTTATATTCCTATTACATTTTTATAGTAATGATATGAAGTATTAAGACTGAGAGAATATTGTCAGAGCTCTTCTGTTAATACTTACTCAGCAACCCTGTGGGCTCACTTGGCCTGTGTTCCCCCCTTCTTTCACCCTAGAGCATAGAAAAGGTGGAGACTCCCGTGTCCAATCAAACATGGTTTTTATAGAGTACTAGAATGAACTGCTTAAAAAGCCCAAAACAACAAACAGAACAAAATAAAAAATAAACCAAGTGGCCACAAGACTGTTTTGCTAATGGAAGCAACCAAAGAAAACTGCAAGTCAGGTGTAGACAAGCCATAAATGATAATAAAAACCCCAGACATAAGTGTATTAATCAGTTTCCTGCTGCCACTTGCTCATTTTTGCTCTCTAGCTCACACAGCCAACTCTATTGATGCCACAGAAGAAAACCTGAGCCTATTCACAAAGGTGACATCAATTTTGCATGAAGATTAGGTCAATGAAGAATGAGAGGTGGACATTACAGTCCTGACCCAAATGTGACAGTTTTGATATAACCTTTACATTTGATACTGTCACAACAAAGTTATTTTGAAGTTATGAAACCCTATGATGCCAAGACCTGGTAAAACCACCAAACATGGAGCAGTCTGCAGCCCTTTATTTGAAGAAAGTGTCTTGGGTTGTAAGAAAGCAAAAACTAAGGCAAAATGCCTTTTCAGGAGGCAGCGTGAAGGCAAGTCCCTGAATAATATCTAAATATTTTGAAAATATGCTGAGTACATCTCGAAAAGGTTCAAAGAGCAATTTTAACGGTATTTAAAAGTCACATTTTTTTCATCAGGGCTTCACTATACTTTCTGTACTGAGAAGGAAAAGCAGGAAAAGAAAGGTCTCATGGAGTAATGCAGAAGATTAGGAATACCTCCACTTTATGCATGAGCAACAGAAAGAAATCATCATCCCACATAATGTGAAGATGTACTTCTCTCTTAAACAGAAAACAAAGCCAGCTCTCACACACACCATCCAGTTGTGTCCTGGAGCAATATCTGGCAGGAGTGGAAGGCAATGCAATCCCTGTTCTGTAACATGAACTCAGACTGTCAAAGCATGAGCCTTGATGAGGTGTTTTCTGATGAAATTTAACTAGGAAGCACCAAAAGCTTGATTCCAATAAGTCATAGTTTGGCCAATGGTACAAACAGGGCAATACTGAGCTTGTTCATACTAAGTAGCCATCATGTGGAGGTGGCTCGAGGTGATAATCAACCACAGATGGGAGTCAAATTGCCAACATGGAGTGTCCCAGTCCTTGTCACCTCTCAGAGGTGATCAGTCTGTTTGGATGTGAGTATATAGCTGTGCCCATACACCTTTGGATATTTAGTTAATGGACCCAAGCAAGCTTTCTTACTGACACATTATGGCTTGAAATCATATACATTTACATAGTGTAAAACCTAGTGTGAGATTAAATGGTCTTAATCCTTATAATATGGTAGATAAGGAAGGTAGAAAGTTGCAGGTGACCTTTTGAAATGTCCTCGTGTACAAAAGAAACAGCAAATCCCAAATCTTTGTGTGAGTTAAAGTACTGACGTCAATGGGACTCCCATGGGAAGTTTTGGGAGTTCGCCTTAGCAAGAACAGACCAACCAAATAGGACAAAGTTTTGACTTAAGGTCAGTATGTCAAAAGTCACAAAGCAAAGTCTGGGATAAAACAAAGGCCAAAGATAATGTCCCTTGGATTAATTTCTACGAGCAGCATACTGGGCTTTTGAATCCTTCACCAGCCTTCTACAAAAGCAGCTATGGGCTGACTACCACAACTAAACTTGAAAGGGGAAGACATTCCTTTGTAGTTCACATTTTCCAGCTTTGAAGTCACAGTGAGTCTTACCAATGACTTCAATGGGACTTGCTTTACACTTTTATATTAGTCATTGTTTTATCCTTACTCCTTTCAAAATTCCGGACAATAACATTTCTTTTTATCGTAATCCTGACAGAGCAATTAGGCTTCAGTCCACACCTGCACCCGACTTTTTTCTTAACAAAGCATTCTTTGAGCTTCTCTTCTCTGAACAGAGTTATGAGAGCTGAATTAATGGTGTCTCTCTGCTCTGTCCACTTCCTCTGTTTTTCATGACCTGCTGAAGAACATGAAATTCTTCAAGGCTCGTACAGCTGATCTTTGGTTAAGACCAGCTGTAGATTTCACGTACGGTTTTATGACTGTGCTTAGCAGAAAAAGAAGATTCTTTCTATCAGGGTAATTAAGCAATAACAGAATGACAGAATGTGGATTAAAGTGTAGTCATTCACAGGTGCATCCATAGCATGGTTTTAGTCATGAGTTCAGAAGACGAATCACATTCCCAGTGTAACAAGCCATGAAATACTGCTTCATGGTTTAAAAATTTAAGAGTGTTTTGGAAATAAAACATTTCTTTTGTATCTTTAATATATAAACCAGATAGGCACATGCCACAAATATTTGCTGTGAAAACATGAGGTTCTCATTGCTCCAAGGTACCCCCAACTCTCATCTTTTAGGTGTCCAGTGTGCAAGACTGTGAGCTTTGCCTGTACAACCCTCCATTCCACAGCACCCACCAATGCTCCTGTCTAACGTTGGGCTACAACAGGACCAGCCCCTGCTCCATTCTAGTGCCTTTGCAGCCCATGATTGAGGAAAGGTACCCAGAGGAAAACATTTTTCCCAGTGTTTGCTTGCACAGCTCCCCCCTCTCGCTCACTTGGAGGGCAGCTGAATGCCAAATGACCGACCCAAAGAGGGAAAGTTGGGCACTTCCAAAACCTGCAGATGCACCACCACCCCCAGGAGTCCAGCCATGGAAAGGGTGAGGAGAGCTCAGTGCAGAGCCCACCTCAGCTGCAGCCAAAAACAACCCGTGGCTCTTAGAAGCACCTCTGGGCCAGGGGTTGGCACAAACAATGGCACAGGACATTGACCATAAAGAACAGCAAGGGGTTTTTTACAAGATACTCCACAAAGCTGCTGCACAGAGGGATTCTGCAACACAGAGCAGCTTCTTTGGAAAGGGTAACTAATGGGATTAGTACCACTTACTCCCCATCTTCTTATGTGATTTATATTTTGCTAAGCACTTCCAAGCCCTGTTTCCCTCCCCAACTGCTGAGTGGTTTCACCTTGCAGCCACGGCAGGGGAGCCCCAGAGAGGAAAACACCCTGTGCAGCTAGAGCTGATATGAAACCCAAACACCTGATATGAAACCCAGACACAAACAACATGGTGCTTTTCCTTCACCAAAAAAATCCCCGTGACAAGCAACAGCACCATGGATTTCAAAAGACAAAGATTGTTTCCAGCTTTCTTTAAAGTTTGTTTCAGGACAAGAACACAAGATTCATTTCTTTATCTTATTTTGCCACTGACTTTCCAAATGAAATCAAAATGAATCGCAGTTGTCCTTTAAAATATTTACAAATCAAAAATAATGTGGCACCGATAGGGCCCCATGAAGTGACACCACGGATAATTTTGTCCAGTTATTTATTAAGGGCTTGATCCTGCCCCAGAATCTCTTATACTTATCAAAGTACCTATACTGGGTACTATACTCCCAGTTTTTTGATAAATCTTAACATGACCCATGTGCACAGAACCACACACTAACATAGCAGGAAGGTGGTCTAAATATATACTCGTGCTTATAGAGTTTTGTGTTTTGTTAAATAAAGAACAAAACAAAATTCCTATGCATAATGTATAGACTAACAGCTATCTACTGGATAGTACACAGAGACATATATACAGGAGGAGGTACTTGCCATCAACACAGGAGGGTCTGTTTCTTGTAGTCCCAGCCACTTTCCCAGGTAGACAGGAGCATTTTACTGTTTGTGATCTTTCCTCAATTCGATTCTTATTACAGCATCTGTGTGCTGCTATAACTTCACACGTTCCTCCTTCTGGCAAAAAAAAAAAAAAAAAAGAAAAAAAAAGAAAAAAAAAAAAGAAAAGAAGAAAAAAGAGAATATTGACACTGATTAGGAAGCACTAATCAAAGCACCCAGGCATGCTCCTGCCTGTGACTCTGCCTGGCTTCTATATAAGTGGGATTATGATGTTATTTCTCCCATTACTGTGCTCCCAAATCAGCCAGGTACTGCTACACCTCATTTTCAATATAAAACATAGATAAATGTCCCTTGCCTGTCTTATATTAGAAGCTTCTCTGACATCCACATAATTTTGGCCTAAAAATGACTGTGTCAAGGTCTGGGCTTGAAGAAATGTAGGTGAAATACCACAGAAAATGTGCAACAACTGTTGACTGATTTTATGCTTGTAACTACGGAGGCCTCTTCCACAAATGTTCTCTCGTACAACGAGAGGGACTAAGGGAATTCATCTAGAAATAAGATTTTTCTCCAAATATTTGATTCTGTGCTAGCACTCAGCCCCTAGGGAATGACAATGAGTCTCTCCAAATCACAGTGTGGCCCAACAGCACTTCCCTTTGCTACTCCACTCACTAAATTGGTAGTTTTAAGGCAGGAAACATTCCCATTGTGTGTGAGATCACCAGGCTTAATTTGTCTTCTCCCTAATTGTTCTTTATGAGCATTTGCAATACTTTATTAGATGGAGAACACAGAGGTGTGATAGACAGATAGACAGTGGCTTTGGGTCTGTGAATAGTTGGTGTTTGTGGCATATGCTGAGCACAGAAATGACGTGTCAGGTGTGCCATTCCCCTTCACCTCAGCACTGCAGTGCAAGGAGACAAACACCACAGTGCACTAATTCACTGCCCAAGTAATTTCTCCATTCCTTAGCTAAGATTGTATTTAGCTCATAATCACTGAGTGTTTAATAGTGTCAGTCTGTTCCCCACAGATATTTGGCCACTTTATGAAACGGCAGCATAAATTTGGCAGGATTTGTTTAAACTTAGTACAAAACCTCATGCACAGCCCACTAAAGCACAGGATGTGTAAGAAGCTTTTCCAGAACAGCATTATTTCTTCATGCCATTATGAATTGCTAACAGTACAGTGCTTTTGCTATACCACATTATTCATGTCTTTGGCTTTCACTCTTTTTGAAACAATATCGAGAGCTTTTAAACACCAGAGTACCCTGCAGCCAGGTGGGAGGATAAGCAGTGTGGAGATGCTGATCCAGGTCTGGCTGTGAAGAAAGGGTTTTGGTAGAGGTTTGGGAGTTCAGTGGCATCTCCCAGCTCAGGAGAGAGTCCTGTTACCTGGGGATTCTACAAATGTGACATTTCTGTAGGGAAGCACTGGGGTAGGTGGGCAGGGAGGAATCTCTTGCCTGAATGTTAAAGTCATATGGTGATGTGTCATAAGGTGTCCCTGGGGCATTAAGAGGTACAACAGCTACGAATGAACACACACAAAGTGTGGAAATGTTTTGTAATATTAAATTTTAAATCCTCTGACATTCCAGGGTGAGTCAGTGGACAGAAGTGTGTGAACATCCATTAGGGCAAAAGAGCTTGGGTTATGTGGTCATGGGGTTCAGCACTGATGAGTCTGCAAGCATGAGACTATGTAGTAAATATTTAAGTCATCTGGACAGACATGCTGCTGCATGTATTAGTTATCAAGAGCATTTGGCCTGCTGACACAAGCTTTTTGAAAGCCAATAGGTGTCAGAGAAGAGAGATCCCAACAATACAGAGAGCCATCATCTGACAAACGGTCTTTGAAGTGTCTCTTAGGAGTAAGAGGAATTGTGATAATCAACTCAGCCCCAAATGTTTGCATTTGCTATGAAGTAATCCTTCACATAAACTCCCTGTTCCCCCATCCAAATCATATTGAAAGCAATGAAAAGACCCTCATTGGTTCAATCCATCTTATGGTCGTGCCCTAGGAGGAGAAAGATTTGTGATTTTATTGATTGCAACCCCAACACTAAAGATAATGTACACAGTAATAAGCATTTCTAATTTTAGACTACATAGACTGCTTGGTAAATATCTGTGAATAACCTAAATGCTTAATTTTCTCTATTAATTTGCTGTATGAGTACTAATAACCACATGAGCTAGTCGTGCTTATTTGCTTATCTATTCAAAATAATGGGATGTGGTGGAGGAGCTTTATAACACCTTTAATTGTTATGTGGAAGCTGAAGTTGCTGAAGCAATAAAGAATTTAGCTCAAAGTGTATAGCTGTTTAGGAGGGGCAAAACATAATGAAACTATAAAGGCAATGAAAAACCACTTTTTTTTTAACTGCTAGACAGTTAAGTACATTAATTGGAAGTTTTATCTGCATGGACTATAACTATGTGCAAATAATAATAATCATGATAATAGGAAGACCCTTCCCAGTGCTGACAACAGAAGAAAAAATTCATCTCACATGGAGAAAGTTCTGCATGGTACACACCCTGTTTTCCTGGAAAATTTGTTTTTGGGATGAGATTTTTCCATGCAGGCGTGTTTGGCCTGTGAATGACTGCTGAGTAGCATTGCATGCAATGTGTTTTGCTGGTATACATTTTACCAATGATGCATATGCATGTCAGACTTTTAAAAAGCCATATACAAAATGGGAATAGAGGTACCTAGACAGATACAAATGGACACAGTGAGACTAGGAAAAAACCTTATTGAAAAAGCACACCCTCGACTATATTATTCACAGGAATGTATATACCACAAATATACTGGGGTTGGGACATTCAACTTAAAGCTCTATTTCAGTGTATAGATGAGGAAACTAATTAGAGTGGGGAGAGGAACATGAACCAGTCTTCAGTTTCCACTGAAAACCATTTAAGATGTTCAGATGTATAAGCAAAGTACCTTTTTATTCTGTGATTTTTACTTTTTATTTCCTACTTCTTCTTTGGGGGGAGGGGATGGAGAGCACCAAGAAATACTCTAATACCAACATCTGAGGACTTCAGCTCCTGAGCCAGTGTTTTTTTTATTCTCAGTAGTTCATCTGGATTATGGAAGACCTGGTGAGATATTACAGTGCTGGGAGTCCTGAAAAAAGAATGTGAATTATTGACCTGATAGGCTGTGAGTGCAGTAAAGTTTGAATCCTTGTTACAAAACCCAGAAATGTCTTTTTTTTGGAAGCTTATGGTCTATTGAGCTGTGGTAGCTTCTGGCTTTGATTCCACAGTAACAGCCTCATCCAACTCATTCAAGTCAATAGGGGATTTGCCATTGAACTTAAAAGGAGAGGAAAGGGCCCTAAAATCCTCTAAGTAAGTGTCTTCTAAATGTTTTGTTGACAGTTACATTTCATGAAGTGGCTGCTTTATCCACCTGACAAGAAAAAAAAATATATATATATATTTTTTTTTTTTTTAATAATTCCCTCCTGCCTCAAGAAAATCAGAAAAAGATTAGAAATGGAATAGGAACTTGCAGATCAGGAAGAGCTTTGATCTTCCTTCAAGAAGCTTCAGAGATGAATGAAAACATCCTTATATGACTTATATCCTCTTCACACCAAACATTAGCAGGACTTGATAGTAAGAACAGCTGAACCTTTCTGAGCACTCAGTGCACAGGATGCCCTCAACTTTGCATGAAGAAAATGTGGCACCTACCAAAGCAAGAGGGACAGAACTGGCTGCAAGGAAGGATTCTGGGATGTTGCAGGTAGCAACTCTCTGTGTCATTGCAACTCTGCTCATATTTCCAGACCTTCCAGAAATCTTTGTTCTGCATAGGCTTAAAATACAAAACTGTAGAAACAACACAGCATTCTTATTGTAAAACAGGGACAACTGTTTGTTACCCCTGCTAATAGTTTAATTCTAATTGGAGGAGAGTAAACTCCTGGAATTGTGTTCTTTTTTGTCTCTGTTATAAAGCCACCTTGAGTTTACACACTGCAGAGTGAAATATTTTATCGTAAGTATGAGCCTGCTGTGGGAGGCTGTGATTTAAAATATCTAATCACCTATAAGGTCTGAGTGCAAGCCTGGCAGAAGCCAAAAAGCCATCTTCTAGTCATCTCTGTTTTTTATATCTCTAGCTGAGGGGTAATAATAAAAGCATATTTTGCACTTCAAAATTATAACTCGCCTCTGTATTCTAGCCAAGCCTGAACTTATCAGTAAACAAACATAAAAAAGGCAAACAGCACTGCTGATTTGTGTTATACATTCTGGAAGTCATTAACTATGACTCAGGTAACAAAACTTATACGTTCTCTCTTTGACAGTGATGACAATTTAATAGTATTTGACTCTGCTGAGTTACGTGGAGCATCCTGCAGCAATGAGGGAGGTTGTTTATCAAAATGATAAACATGTTTTCATTTCCTCCTTGGCTGCATGTATGTGATCAGAAGTCTAAGGCCATCAAGAAATCACTTACTCTGGCCACCAGACAGGCATTAAGCTATTCAGGACCATCTGTGCTTGAAATGAGTTCCACTTAATGGACCTTCCTAGGGCAGGTCAATCACAATGAGTGCGTGTGTGCAGGAATGCAGGAGCACGGCATCGCCGAGGTGAGACTGCTCGCGCTGTTTGGCAGCGGCACAGACGGTTGGTAGATAAGAGATGCCTTTCTTTTCAGGGTCATATGCCCAGTGATTTTAGAATTCAGATCCTCTGTTATGTTTGCCTCTGGCTCGTTGTCAATGCTCCTCACAGCCTAATCCAGATGAAGGTTGTTGTAAGAACTTGTTCGTGTTACTTGTGACACAACAGTGATACCCAAACAACTTCACAGGCTTTGCTGGCCAATTCTGACTCTGGTACACCATTAGCCATTCACTATGGGAATACAAGCAAAAGGAATCATATGGACCAATCCTATCAACACTTCCAGACAGTTCATTAGGACCATAGCTGGTTTATGATAACTGTATTTATTTATACAGCTTCAATTAGCCAGTCTTTGTGCCAATGCTATCACCACGTTAGTGTCATACACCCATATGTTATTCTGATAAATGCCTAAGTATATGCAGATGCTGCTAGAAGTAGGAGATCAGAGAAAATTTGAAAGAGAATTAAAGTTCTATAGACTTCAAGCAAACGCTGAACAGCGTGACAGTAAAAATTCTTCAGACACTTCCAGTCTTTCTGACAAAGTGCTTACAGAAACTAATGGGTAAAAGAATTTGCCCCCTTGCCACTTTGTGTCTTTATACAAACATCCAAGGGAAAGAAAAAACAACTCTGCGACAGCCATTTGTACATTTACTGTAAAGAATTCAGGTTTGGGGGCTGCAGTTTAAAGAGTTTTCAGTTTGAATAAGCTCTGGAAACTTCCCAGGTGTAATTAATACATTCATAAGCTTTAATCAAAATGTTTATGCCAGCTAATGTGCCAGAACTACAGACTGCACTGTGCACAGGGGAAAATACTATACTTTACTTTAAGAAATAATAAGCCACTACTATGGTACTTACAAAATAACATTTTTGCTTCTGACAGGAATATGTAACAGATGGAAAAACAAAGTCCCATGCTACTCCACGAGCTGCTTCATAAGTGAACAAATAAAAGACTCCTCATAGCCACAGTGCAATTACACTCCAATTTTTCTTTTACATGTAATCCACTGACTTTCTGCATCTGCTCCAGAAGGAAAAGGATCAAACTTACAGGATGCATTTGCAGAGCAATCAGAGAGGGCTTATGGTTTTCACTGGTTTTTATGAGGTCAAGGCTAACTGCACCTCACCTGCCAGAGTGCCCTCAGTTCCAATAAGGCCACAAAACAGCTGAATTTGGCCCATGATCTTGATGTAACACAAAGGTATCATCAAAAAATTGACTTAAGTAATGCATGTTAGCATTACACTATGCTTAATTCTTTCCCATTATGATAACTGATACAAATAGATTAATGGAATGCTCATTATGTATGGAATTACCTTAACTGTGAGAATTTGTGATGCTCCACACATTCTCTGCAAGCTTCCTGGTTATATATGGGATTTTTTTTCCCCCCAGTGGATCAGAATAGACTGCAGTGGTCTGTTTCCTAAATTTCTATTTATATTTTCATTAATATTCAGTATTTTCATTGTTCATTATGCAAGCTATACATTATTTTCATTTGGGGAAGACCATGCAACAGCAGCAATGTGACTCCCACTGTGGGTCATTAAGTTTTAGGTTGGGATATTATTTTCTCAAATGTTCCTGCTATGAAAGGGTTCTGGAGACACAGGGTATCTCCTCTAAAGAAACTGCTATTTTTTTACAAAAGACCAGAACAAGTATTTCCCTGAGGACAGTGGCTACTGAAATTTATTTTCCCTTGGAAATGCACCTTGTGTTAAACTTCAAAACCATATTGAGGTTCTTCTGATGTTTAGGTCACTTAAAAGAGTGACTTCATGGAGGTCATAGCCCAGCTAAGAGCCCACAGGACTCTCTCCAGGTGGATGGTGCAACATCCTGTAGGTTCAGGCCCCAATTTCCGTGTCTTTGGTGCAACACCCCTATTTCCAGTCAGAGGATAACGTTATTGTACTCATGTCAGAGTCTGGAGAAGAGCTGCTGGACAAAGCAGGTCAGTTACACCTGGAAATTCATTTCATACTGAGCCAAAGTTCTTATTTTGGAGTCAGAATTCATGAGCTAAGAGGGGCAATGTGCATTCAGCACAGGCATCTCTGGTTATTTATGGTGCTATGACCTAACTTTCTAAGAGCAGTTTTGACAGAAAAGACCATTTTTATGAAATCAAGCTTTTCTACAGAAGTCCATACCAAAGGAACTTCTAGAAGAAAACAGTATCTTTAAAATATTTTGTTCAGAAGAATTTTAATATTTCAGTTCAATATTAACTTCTTTTTCTTTTTCATTTGTATTTTATTTCCCTTTCAGTATAATAGGGGAAGCAGGGATATGCAAAGCTCTAATTAGCACATGGATTTGTAGTCTTTTAAAATTTTCTACTAATGCTCTCTGCCATCAGCCACAGGAGGGTTTTTATCAGGGAGATTTACAGATTCTTGTACTTACACCGAGAATAGACTCTGATCCTCACGAACTGGTTTATTCACAGAAATTAAAAATGCTGGTTTTTTGTAAAGGAGAAATGGTATGGATTCTACTCTTGAATTCACAAAGAAAACCCTGAGCACACCAACATATGGGATGTGATTGCATCTAGGGCTGGCTTATGGATTTCCATATCAAACCAATATACACACCAGAGAATAGGTTTTCCTACCAAAGAGCCTTGCAAATTGATCTCCTGAGGAATTTGCACAGGACCTTATTCTTATGCACATTTAAAAAAAAAAAAAAATCTCTTCCAGATGAATCAAAGGAAAAAATGGTATCCAGAACAACGAGGCAGCCTCGTAGCAGGTCCTGCCTCTGGCACTTTGCAGCTCCTACGGCAGCGGAGCGGGACCGGCGCGGCTGAGGAAGGCGAGGGGACAACGGGGCGAGAGGGGCTGGGCAGGAATGCTGATGAGGAGCTTGCTCCCGGCTGCTGCTGGAGCGGAGTTCTGGGTAGTTTTAATCACGGTTTTGCACGTGCACGGCGTACACAAAAACGGCAGGATGGACGAGAAAACCCCACCCTTTGAGCGCGTCCCCTGCCCCCGGCAGAGCTCCCCGCCATCCCCGCACGGCCGATCGCCTTCTTGTCACAGGGGCTGTGGCGAGGGAATCGCAATAAGTGCTCTCAGCGTTCTTGTATCGATGAACTACAGAAAGCAGATATGTAACTCACGAGGCGGGAAAGAATCCAATGTTCTCTTAGTGGGGATCTTCAGTCTTTTAATGAGATTTTTTTTTTTGCTTCAAGGGGAGATCAACTTACGGCAACTCTGAGAAATGGAGGTTAGAAATTAGAAGTCTTGGTGGGATTTACAGCTCTGGAATGCCATTAAGAGATGTGTATGAAGAGGCAGGACTTAATTCAAAAAGAGAAAAATGTTATTTTTGAGAAATAAGTCCCATATCAAAAAGTAATAAGCATTGTGATTCTAAACTTAATTGACTTCAGTGAGATATGACACTCCTAGAGGTCTATATCACTTGTAAATAGGATGTCTTGGTCTAAATGATGTATGCTAGCATGGTAGAGCATAAAAACTGTAAGTATCTTTTAAAAAATCTTGCTCTCAGTCACTTGGGTGGTTTGGAAAATTTAATGTTTGACATGTCAGAGAAGATAAAAAAAAAGTTTGGACAAAATAGATGTAATATGTCTGCATTCAAGCAGTGCTCCTCCTATAACTTAAACTGCAGGCAGCACTATAAACTAGAGATTAAAAAGACCTGCTGTGCTATTCTGATCATTGCTTTGCAGCTGCACAATTCTTGCCCAGAACAAATTTCTAGGTATCAAAGCTGTGGAGAAATGAACATTTCTACTGCTGAACAGAAATGAACATTTCCAATATGGACATCTCTAGTTCCTTGCCAGAGAACAGTGAAAATCCAAAGTGGAATTAAACTTGAAAATAGCCTAACAATAAAATTTGAGTGAACCACAGAATATTGTTCTTGTGGCCTCAAAATGTTGTTCTCTTAAATGCTGCCGGCAAAAGGCATCAGAAGAATTGAAGTTAAATGAGTCTCAGAAAAGACACACAGGACAACTCTCTCTTTGGATGGAATAATTAAGTCGATAAGAAAAAAGCGATTTAGTCACAGCTGCTGATGAGAAATTACTATAGAAATGTGCATGAGAAGTAGCTACTAAGAAAGGATTTAGAAATTATTCTATGTCAACTATGCAAGCACTGTTTGGTCCTGCCTCAGTCTCGCTTTTGCCCAACAGGCTTTCCCCGAGCACCTTAATGTTTGCAGATCTCTAAAACTCACTAATGCTTTCATTAAATGCCTTTATTTTCAGACTACTCTTCAAAACTGGGAAACTGCATTAATTTTCCCATCAACCTCAAAAGAGGCACAAAATTGCTTGTTACACTCATAACACACACCCTTTATTTTTTCAGATGATATATGAAAATCTCACACTTTTAGGATTTCTTTTAAATATTCATAAATTAATCCACTGATTACAAAGACGCTTGGCAATAACCAACTTTCAAATCCAATCTTTCAGTCCTGACAAAATGATGCAGAGATCTTAAATTCTTGTGGAAAAGCAGAACAACGTTGTTCTATACAGTTCATCCTTTGATACGATGGCTGCAGATAAATTCATCCCCAGGTAATTTTATCCACTAAGGTGATTAGCCTATGGAGAGCCTATGATGTGTTTACTGAGCACAGCAACATAGTTTATGGTAATGCTCTTGTCATGCTTTATAAATGTGTGAGGTGGTTTTTATGAAGTGGTTAGATAAGGAGTGGTGAAAGTAATGGGATCCATAAAGAATGTACAGTGATGAAGAGCTGGGATTGCAGAGATACTATAGACAGACTGATAGAGAGAATTATAACCAGTGCAGATGCTGCATTAATCTGCCAAAGAATGACAATAAATAAAATAACAAGAAGGAACTGTTCTAAACGAATTTGGCCAAAGCATAAAACTGAGATGTTGAGGTGGGATCAAAGTGGAGGTGTTTTTAATGGGATCTCTTACAGATGAGTTGCCTTGCTATAGTGGCAGCAACATTTTCATCAGTGGGGTTGACCACCTCTTACAAAATCCATGAAAAGGAAAACAAAGGACTGCAAGTTACAGCACTTGGAAGCAAATGTCACTGTAAGGTGTCGAGTGCTATGAGCAGCAGCAGTAAATCCTGTCCTCTGCAGCAGCTGAGCAATGCCAAGCAATCATTTCCCAGTCATTTTTCCTTGGACAAGTGAGCCCATTATCCCACCCCTTATATTTCTAGAGTCATTCACACCGTGACCACCAGCAGCTGGTCCTGCATTTGACTACAAAAGGATTCCTTTGCCAGGAGCTGGCTGCACAATGGTACAGAAGGACAGAGGATTGAACCAAAGGCACAGAAGCAATCAGTTGTTTTTGCATGGAAAGCATTTTACACTGCATACATTATCCATAGCAGAAGAACCTGGTAGTCTCCAGTTTAAGGAATTTATAGCACACTCATTACTGAACCTTATTTAGCTTCAAGCACAGTCAAGCACTTCAGTAAATGTTAGGGACCGGGTATGTGAACAGCAATATTTTAACTTTCAGACTACTATACTGTGGTTATGAATTAACAAGTTAAAAAATCCTCTCTCAAAATGATCCATTCTGTTCCAACCTAAGCATGACTGAGCTGTTTTACCTCTGGTCAGGACCAAACCACTGCTGATGGGGAGGGGGGAAGCAGAGGATGATGTGGGATTTGGACCATAATGTTCTCAAAATTTAACTCATCAATGCAGCCACTTCTGTGGGAAGCCTGAGTGGAAGGGTGGCTGCCTTCTCCTCACTGAAATTTAAGGGAGAGGACAATGCCAATATTTTATTTCATGACAACCTTTGGTTCCTGTTATTTTCTTTTGTTTGTTTTGTTCTGTTCTGGTGACCTTCATCTCAAATAAAGCAAGTCTGACTGATTTTCTCTTTTTCCATATTACTTTAAACATTTCCCAAACCTCCTTTCCCCTACATTTTCCCAAAGTCACTATCCTGAGCTGGTTTGTTTGTTTGTTTGTTTGTTTGTTTTTTTGCATAAGTCCCCATGTTTTGATGTCTCTCCTCCCTGTTTCTGTTGATGGGCAATATTTTATTTCCTGTCACCTTGATTTGCTCTGTCTTTCCGCTCCAGCTCCCTGCATACAATTGTAACCCTGATTTATTCTGGTTCCCCAATCTTTCTCCCTTTACCTTTTTTGTAACTGCATTGAATGCTTCTCTCTCTGACAATTTCTTTCTCTTCTCTCTGGAAGCTCCTGGTGAACAACACAATGCAGTACTACCTCCTAATAATTGATCACCTGGCTCCTGTTCAGATTTGTACTGCTCCTTTGAATACATGTCCAATTCAGTTCACTCTGTTGCCTTCTAATGTGAATAAAAAGGGCTGCATACTTGAGTGGAAATACATGAAATCTAGTGAGCAAATAATTTCCTACTTTGAAAGCAACATGTGACACATTACAGCACTGGCTTGAAACTCATATTAATTTATTTTTTATTAGCTAAACAGAAGCAGTATGCAGGGAGCTCTGCAGTTAAGCAGAACCCAAGAGGCCAGGCAGAAAACACATTTATTTTTCTCTGCCCTGTTTACCCTTGGTGATGATCAGTATTAATCCAAACACTATCTCTGAGAATTTGGAATCAGATTTTTCAATTAAAAGTCGTTTTTAAAACAGAATGTTTTTAAAAACTAAAACCTTTTTGATGAAAAACATTGACACTTCATTGGCCAACATCAACAAATTTCAATTCAAGATAAAATCCCTGTCTCAGGATGGGTTATAATTCATGCGATGCAACTACTTTTAGTTAGTGATTTCCAGTTTCTTTCTATATAACACTACAGCCAATAAACTTTATGCTGTGCTCCCATCCTCATCAAAAAGGAGAAAGTGTCTTGAAAGATGAAGTCTCTTATGATCACAAAGGAACCATTTTATATTAAGATAAAAATAAATTCAACTTTTAGTCCAAAATAAACCAAGTGATACATTTCAAAGCAATCATGTAAAAAGAAAAAGATACATGTACATGCCCTTATCCATGTACTGCAGCTTCCCGAGAAGGAGCCAGTCTGATGTGCTGCAGATGCTGTGCTAAACACAGCACTGCATGAAAACAGTTCTCCTTCCCTCCAGTCTTCATAGACTTGTCCTGATTCATGTCCAGCTCTGCCCACTTTTGAGCTAGTTGGAAAAACACCATTTCCCTCAACCCCAAAGGTTTTGCTTCGGAGGGCTCAGGTTCAAGTGCCACCCCAGGGGGTTCATGTGCATCCAAGGTGTGCAGCTCCAGGTGAGCCCCACCAGGGAAACTACCCTAATGCTCTGAACCCTCAGTTCAGCTGCCTGCATTTCCAGTCTTGAAAGTTTTGGATAGTGTTGACTATAAACTGGCCTCTCATTACAAATAAAAAAAAATTAGAAAAGCCTGCAAACCAGAAATAGGACCTCTCTGCCAACTCCTTCTGGTAATTACAAGCAGAAGAGGTCATCTTGCCCAGTTCTTTCCCAGTATTGAAATGTTTTCCTCCACACACTCATGAGCATCTTGCTCGATTTATTTTCCCATTATTTAAGCAATTGGACTTCTGCTGGTGCAACAGGGGATCCTTTGAAGATCCCATTCTAGTGTTTAATGTGATCTGCCATTAGGCTGAACATCACAAGAATGTTCTGTTTTCTTTTGCTCAGTTTTCCTCATTAACCCTAATTGTAATGCTATGACCAACTGAACACAACTATTCCCTGTTCCACGTTTACAGATGTCAGATATGTTTTAGATGGTCATCACATCCCCCATCATCATTATCACCACTTAGACAAGCTGTGCATTTGCTGCTTCTCTTCATCTTTCCTCATAATCCTGCCTCCATCACCTTAATGATGTCCACAGCTCTTCTCAGCATATTGACAACACTGATGTTTTTAAAATTCCACTTAGTAATGTAACAGTTACACTATTATTAACAGTGATAAAAATTCTGAGCTCTTAAGTTGATGAGCATTATTATCTCCATTTGAGAGGAAATCTGTCCTATTTTCCCAATCCAGCATTTATCTACACTCTGCTCTTCAGTACTGATAACTAAACCATAGACAACCAACACAAGTTAATCAGGTTTCAAGAATATTTAAGCATCAGTGTATAAACTACCAGATACCTTGGTATTTGTTACTGCTTTAGGCACATAGGCACCGTGGAAGTAGAGAAGGAATGAAAAAAAGGGGTAGAAACAGAGACAGATGCTATGCAACAGAAAATCCAGCCAACAGTCTGAGATGGAAGAGGAATGCCATATCTAATTGAAATGGCTCTCTGTGCTTTCCAGCAGTGTTCCCAACAAGGATAGAGACTATTACCTCCTGGGCTTGGAGAAAATGCCATCGCTTTCCTATTTTTTTCATCCCCACTGCAGCAGCTAGAGATTTTCTAGCATTAATACTTGAATTCTTCTTTTCCCCAGATATATTAGTTCAGATTTTTTTTCTAGTTCCATTCACATTACTTCCTGGGCCTGCAATTTTTTCTGATCCTTTTTATTATGAGTTTTGGACTTCAGTGACATCTGTTGTAACAAATATTATCACTGGTAAACTGTTGGAGGGCCTGTTTCCTATAACCCTCAACCTGGATAGAGCCATCATCAAATATTCATTTTAAAACTTGAAAGATGTGTTTTTGCATGCAAGAAAATCAAACTAGCACTTGCAATGCCTATGGCCCCCCTAAAATAAGGGGAACAGAGTTTTCAGCCCAACCTGCCAAGATATCCGGCACTGTGAAGATGTGGATTTCCCTGTTTTTCCATTGTGAGCCTTCTCCTACCAAAGTGCACACTAAAAAAAGAGGGAATTTAACCCTGCAGCCAGGAAAACTACTGACTTTCTACTGAACAAAGAGAAATGTAATATCAGAAACACCTTTAAGGCAGGCTTGGTTGACAAACAGGTGTTCTCTCTGTAAGACAGTTTTCTTATTGATCTGTGCTAACATCTTGCAGAAGTGAACAATCTCATTGCCATGTCAAAGGCTAACCATCTGTGAACAAGTAATGCAGCCAGAAAATCCATGTTGCTGCAATAATAGCTTTAGGACGTGGGTTTTATTTCAATCACCACTAAAAGAAACCCACAGAAAGCACCACAAAAATTCTTTTTCTGATAAATCAGTGTTCCTAGAAAAATACACAAATTTCATCTAAATAAATTACAATAATTTACACACTTTATCAAACAAGTAAAGTTACTGAAATTATTAGGAAAGTTCATTTATTTCTTTGCCTCCTTTAATACTGCAATCACCTTCTCACAGTCTCATGCATTGCAGCCCTTATTTAGAAATCATAATTCTCTCTGTGGGACAAATCACATCTCCAATACCTGAATATATATGTTAATACTTTCAGGATCAGGAGTTTTTTCCCATCAATGAACAGTATTCAGCCATGCTGGAACCAGAATTTTAGACTAAAAGACCGTTCTGAGGGACTGATATGCAAGCCCAGGTTCATACTGAGAGATAGACTAGTGAATTAATGGTGCTAGAACAGAAACCTGATGGCAGGACTTTCTCAGACCAGGAAATGGTCTTATGAGAAATTTTCTAACTCAGTGAGATAGCAGTAGGTCCTGAATTATTGTGATGTCAGAGGATACTGAGGTTGCTGGGTACAAGTTTTGACTGAGGGATTTAATAATCTGACTGCTCCCTTGAAAGCCTGAACCAAGAGTTCCCTTATATAAAGACAATTAATTTATTGCTATTACTATTGTTAATACTATTACTCCTACTACTCCTACTGCTATTACTATTATTAATTATCTGGCTTTGATAAATTACTGGACATTGTCCAGTCTATAACTGTTAAGTGTATAGATTTATCATTGAAAGATCTAAGGTTCTGGCTAGATCTGGAAGGCTTAAACTTTGTCTTCCTGCTCTCTGGTTATGCTCAGGGAACAGCCTCATGGAGTACCAGCAGTGTGGCACCCAGAAATAACTCTCATTCCCATCCTCCTGCTGAAGACCTACAAGGAGCAAAGTTGAGCTCACGGTTCCTTGCACTCAGACAAGACTGGTGAGAGCCCTTGAGTGCAGATATTTCGCTGGCACAGTTGAATACCAAGATGTTTGGCATAACTAACCAGAACTGAAGTGCAAATTTCTGTATCTTCCTGTTTACATCTGGGATAACGGTGCCAGTGGAGAGGGCATGGAGCAGAAAGGACATTGGCTTGTAACATTTGAGCTCCTGGACCTGAGCTGCAGCAGAGACAGTCAGGGAGGGAACCCTTAACCCCAAGACCTCTCAGCTCAGTGCACAGCACAAGAGAAAGCTGGGCTGGGAGGAGGCACGACAGGACAGAGTTGCCCCAGGTTTCTCATTTTTCTTTCCTGCTTTCTTCATTCCTGTTTTCATTGCAGCAATCCAAAGCCTGTCATCCCCAGCTGATGTAGGTAAGCTGTCTGTGGGTCTGTTATTTTTGTGTATAAATATTCCACCAATTGCTGCTTTCTGAACATATCAAAACTCTTGGGCATCCGTGGACTCCTCCCCACTATCACTGTTTTGTTGACTTGTTTCAGCTGAAAATTTGCATGAACTTGAAGCATTGATTCCAATTCTTTTAAAACTAGGCTGGATAAAGAAAGTATTGTAGAGATTGACAACAGAAAAGCTACTGCAGAGAGCTACAACAAGAAATAGAAAACATAGCACTGTCGGTAATTCAGCAACGTCATGGTTCTCTCTTCTTGGGCTCTTTCAACCCAAAGCATCAAAAAACCCCAATTGGCACTTCTTGATGTATATTTGCATACTTGTGAGTAATTAGCTTTTAGAGTATTACCAAGGAGCTGAACAAATGCACTGTATAGCTCCAAAAACAATTCAAGAGAAACTGTTTGCATTTGAATGAATTTACTTTGCTGGTACCATGCATGTATCAGCTGAGTGAACACTTAATGTTGAACATTAATTATACAAACAAAAGAAATGGCACAAAGCTGCTGTCTCTGTGAGTTTTCTTCCAAGATTAATCCTTGTTTATGTTGGAGGTTTTGTGTCCTAAATGAATTCCTAACTGTGACTGCTTCAAAAGGGATGATATTTGAGATGATTGAAAATGTGCACTGATCAATGCCCGAGACAAACAAGCTCTTAGCTGCTGTTGCTCACTCACTGACCCTCACTCCGTAAGAAATTCTTTTTATCCTGCTGTGAATTCCATCAGATGATCATCAGCATGATGGACTGATGATGGCTCTGCTCCCCTCTGGCCAGTTGTCTGACATATGGCTTTCCAGTCAACTGCTCTTGGTTTTATGGCTGTGTTTCCGATCCTCAAGAGAGGGAGAGTAAACACTTGGGCATCACAACAAAGCCAAAAAAGAAAAGTGCAAAACTGCATTGAAGCTTCTTGAAGAAATTTAGGTTTAAAATGAATATTTAAGATAACACACCCCCCTGATACTTTTGGCTCTTGATTTAAAGGAAACATATTCACAACGAAGCCAATATACTTGTCAAATAACCTCAGTAAAATAGCAATATAAAGTGAATAGAAGAGAACGAGAAAAGTCAACTGCAGCTCATTGATGCAACCCCCAGAGCCCCTAATGAGGAGATTAGGTTTGCCCAAAATGTAAATTTTAAACTGTGGTGACTAATGTAAGTTAAGAACAAAATTTAAATGTTTCTAACCAAAGTAAGACTGACTTTTTGGAAAAGAATATTATTCAGGAGTGCTGAACAAGAGGTGTGTGTAATCAGGGTACTGATACATGTCAGGAAAATATGAATTATCGCTGTGTCTTCCAGCAACAAATCCAGGAGTTATGACAGAACATGTAGTTGAAGGCTCAAACAAATAAGGGTCACACAAGGCACATGAGCTGAAAGTTTTCTGTGAGCTTACAAAGTAGTTAGAAAAGCAAATGGAAGAAAATTCCTTTAAGGGTTATTAAACACGATCCCTGAATCACAAACTACTGAAAACTGGGAAGGTCCAGGGGGAGATTCCCCCTGTTGGTTTATCACTCCTGTGCTCTGCCTTGGCATGTGCTGCAACTCGTACTGAAGACAAGATACTGGATTCCTGGCCTGACCCAGTATGGCTGTTTTTAAATTCCCAAAGATGGGCTCAATGTCCCTGAGGTCATTCTTCTAGTCATCTGAAAATAGTAACCCACTGTAAAGAATCACCAAGCTATTTAGGACACACATACCTAACATAAATCACAGGTTGGGACTTCCATATCCCTTTGCAGGTCTTGCATTTCCATTTCTTTCTGCTCTTATCCAGAGCAAATCTCTGTCTGTATCCTCTTTATAGTCAAATCACAGCAGTTTTGAAGTTCTCTCTCTATCTGGTGCTATGAAATACCACCACAAGTACACACTCCCAATTTTATTTATTTCATTACCATCTGACAGCTTGCCTTGAGAAGCCTTGTCCAGAGTCACTGCTACAGGACAGAACAAGGCAGGAAATGTCAAAGTTGTCATGCACATTCCCCAGTTCTTTGATTTCTGCTGCCAGCCACACCTTCTCCAAAACTTCTTTTTTCTTATGCTTCAAGCTAAGGATGAATGTCCCACGCATCTGAGAGACCCTCAGAGCATCCCAGATTCACTGCTAAATGGCCCTTAAACATGTACAAAGCTGGAACATAAATACTGCCAAACCAGATCAGAACAATTGTCCATCATCTGTTCTGCACTCGTTCTGACAGATGAAACACAAAGGGCTTCAAAGGAACCTTAAAGAGGCCCATAAATGGGACAACTACAATATAGGCTGCTTGCACACTTATTTTCTGGGGAATAGGAGCTCCTATTCCTTTGGGAGCATTTTTAATCATAAGCAAATTCACGATGTTCAAATGACCCAGAAAAATACCTGTAGTATTTTTTGTCCGTTTTGCTGTTGGGTTGCCACACATTTCACATACATTACACACTGTGTTAATAAATATTTTAAACCTAGTTCCCTGCATCAATTTTACAAATTTATTTGGTATCTGCACTCATTCATCAAAAGAGCTGCAAATAGAACTGTTACTCCGTGTTCCATTTCATGCCTTTTCATGAGTTTTTCTCTACTGTACATGGTCACCAACATGTCAGTTTTGCTTGTATAAAGCTATTTCCTTGTCTCTCAAACCTTTTATGTGGCTCCTCTTTTAGATTTCACTGGTACTTTTGCACTGATGATAGAAGGGGTGATGTAAATCTGTCAGTAGACAAATCTTAAATATTCACAATGACTTTCAAGAGTTCAGTAACTAATACAGTATTTCCCACCCCATCTTTATCTTTGTGTGCTGGATTTGCAGTAGTCACCAGTTTGGGCACACCTATTTTGCCCTGACATTTTTTTTCCCTATAACCAATGTTTTTATAATATATCACCCTTTGCAGCTCCACCAGAGAGGTGATTTTCCCTCAGCACTACAAGGGCAGGAGGTGTCACCAGGTGACTCACCCCTGGGACTACTCTAGCTCTGCTTTCTAATCATTCTTGGCCTCTTTTTCCATTTTCTTCCTTTCCTCTTGGGCTTGAACTCCTGTTAGACTATTCTGCAATCTCTGCTTGTCCCCAGAAACAATTCAGCACACGTTCCCCTGGGTCCTCTTGTCTCTCTACAGTTTACATCTTGACAACATCACCTTCCCTAGTTCTTCACTTACATGATCCCTCACAGATCCATTATTCATTCTCAGAGCAGTGTTGTTAACACATCACACGTGGGGTCGTGTTCGCGCGAGCAGATGTTCTGCTCAGGAGATGAATTGGGGCTTTGAATCGAGTAGCTGGGATTTAATTAGAGCCCTGTACTGAGGGACATCCACAAGGGCTACCTGTAGCCCTGATGTGATCCTTTAAATGGCACTTTGAATGCCCATTGAATATACAGACAGAGTAAGGCCCCAAGGCTAAAACATTACATTATTATACATTCTTTATCACCCATGACTGTATCAGCCTTTCTAAGTCAAGTCTTTGCACGTGCTTCGTGAAAATTTTTTAGTCCATACTTCTCCAAATGTACCAGATCACTGAACAAACCTTTAATAAATCTAATTTATGGTAAATATATCTCTTAGTGCTAATTGATTAACATTAAAAATAAGAGATAATTGTAACAAGCATTTCTGTGTGCCTCTAGGAATACTTTAAAGTAGTGTTAGTGCTTCAAAGGCTTTACTGATGATAGTTCCATTATTTGCACATACAGCCCCCACACGTACACAAACTGTTACACGAGCTTTATTTAACTTTGCTTTGTCTTGGCTCCCTAAATATAAGGAGGTCTTAACTTTAAGACTGGTCTGAATGCACTGAGAAAGAACATATTAGAGCAGGGACCACAAACTACACACACTTTTTAGCAGTGGTTGTGCAGGTCAGCCTGTAAAAACTCTGGATGCACAGGCAAGGGGGGGGGGGGCGGGCAATTGTGCACATCAGCATCCCTCCAAGTCTACAATTATCTGTGCTGAGCATGCCTGACTGTGGTCTGTGTGCAGATATAGAGAGTTTTCCGTGTTATACTCACAGAGTCTATTACAGAAAATCTGTGTTCATTATGGATGAGCAGTACATCTTTCCGTATTTTTTCCGAGCATTAAAATATGTTTCATAGCGTATTTTTAGCTCAGTTCATTAAATGCATGCACAAACATCCCCACATATCTCTAACTCCACTAGGCTACTCTGACAGTTTTCCTCAGTAATATTAAAGACTGTGCACTGCTTACTTTGTGTTTTACTATTACTGCCACGAGCTTCACAGACTTAATTGTCAGAGCGACAATATTTCAGAGTGAGCTGTGAATTCAGGCTGTTGTTGGAAGGCTGTGTATTACAGCTGAGGTGGTGGAGGGCAGATACTTGATATCAGGAGTCCTGTGTGGAAGTGTTAGAATTTTATTCATGGAAAGCCAATTTTGCTGAACAACATACATGCCTGCAAGGTGTTGTATGTCACTAAGGGATATGTCAAGGTCTTTCTACCACACTGTCTGATTCTTGATGCCAATCATCAAAGAGCATTTGAAGAAAAGGCAAAATGCTATCGCCCTTGTATATAGCTTTTAAAACCTTAGACTGTGGATAAGAGATGTTGATTCCCTTTCCCAAATACAGTAAGAGGTTAATGCCCCTGCGCTTGGATTTTTTTCACAAACAAGCTTCTGTCCACTGTGATTTTTCCTTTGATTGCAGCAGGTCACACACACATCAGTTTAACTGAACAGAAACACCAATAAACATCTGTAGCTCAACTCAGCTTCAATTTCTCAGTCTCAAGCCCCATGTTGCAGATGGAGTAAAGAGGTATTTCTTCATCGTTATACCCACTATTATCAAAATAATTATTGGGTGTCTAAACATAATTTACAGGTAAAGCAGAAGGGAATAGCTGTCTCTTTGATAATACAGTAGAATCAATAGCAATAATTAACTGATTACTGATTAGATGTCAGTAACATACAGAAGTGGAACGGAGAAGAAAAGTAAAGCTGAAGTTCAGATACAGTAGCATCATGAATTTGAAGAAAATAGACATTTCTGTCTCTGGTTCACTTTGTATTTCCCCAGCTATTCTGAGAATATGTAGAAAAATCTACTAAAGTATCTTTCTGAGATGCTTCTCAGGAATTAATGTAGCTGAAAAGAAACCTATCTCACGGGGACAGCTCACAGTGCAAAGGCTGACAGGAGATTTGATCCTTGTCTACCACACAAAATCTCAAGGCAAAATCCTGGTCCCACTGAAGAAATTGGCAAATGTGGACAGGACTTCACTCCATCTGGTTTAATTGTTCAAACTGAAAACTGCTTTGTTTATGGGATGTGGACTGCATGAAATTAAATTGCCTTCATGGTCTCTGTGCAGCCTTTTTTCAGCCTCTGGTGAAGGTTTCCAACCTCTAAATGAAAGAGGGTAAGTAGAATTTAAAAGTTCATTTTGTGGATTTGTTCCTTTGCCCCCTGCTCTGGGCTGTAAATTATTCCATTACTAGGACATAATCAAAAAGTCTCTAAAGTGTATCCACCATACACCCAGGAATCCGGGTCTTTCCTTAGTTAAATTTGTCAAGTAGAAATATCTTTCCATATGTGTTAACCTCCAAGATTGAATGGGTTTATTGTTTTCGCTTTCTAGTAAAATACTTCAAGGAAGAGAAAGAAAGGATGAAATGTAATGTTCAAAGGAACATGCAGCACCAGATCAACACCCCTGGCTGCTGAAGCCAAAGGGATCCAGACAAAACCCATACTCTAATAAAGGCAGTGTTGCATGGTTTTCCTAAAAAATTCATAGGCATCAGTTATAACATGGTGAAACTCCTTGGTCCTGCATGATGTATTTACATATTTGGACAAAATTATACAACCATAATTCTCAAAGTTTTTCAAATACAACGTCATGAACAAACAGAAACATTTCTTCTAAGACACCTAAAATCTGATTTTCACTAGAAATAATGTTATGTAATCATCTAGAGTTCCCAATCTAGAGTTGTACTTGTCCCTACACAAAGAACAAGCACTGATCATTCCTGGGAAAGAGCATTTTTAGCAGTGTGGATCCTACACTAGCCAACACTAACTGCTTTATAAACAACTGTATCACCTCTTCCTAGTGATCTACTGTGGACAACATAGTGCCAAATAACTCCCTGTTCTATGCTTAAAATCACTGTATTTTCTTAAAGGAGAGGTTCTTTGGCTGGCTGGAGACAGTTTTCTACTGGGATGAGTCAATAAATTATAGTGCATCAATTTATTTGAGAAAGGCTATTGCCACAGCAAGAATGACTGGAAGTTACTTGGCAGCTTGTTTTATTTTGGAAAGAAAACAAAGTTTCAGAAAGCACTTGATTCTTGGATTTCTGCATTTACCTTGTCTGGATGAGATTTTCCCTTTTTACTACAAGAGCTGGGTAGTAATGCAAAATGTTTAAAAAGTGGATGTTTTTCAGCTGGTTTCACTGCTTTCCAGATTTAGCCAATGACTTCTAAAGTTCATGTATAACATGTCCAAAAAGTAGTCTTTATTATAATAAAGTACTAACTGTATTGCTAACTAAGAGAAACAAGAACCTTGTTAGTGTCTCACCCATTCACTATTTTAAGCCCAGATAAAGAGCCCTGTCTCATTAAAAGTAACTGATGCCCCACATTGCTTGAAAGGTTACCTGCAAACTTCAAACCTCCCTGCAGGACCTTCTCCTGCTGGGGCTGGGACCCTCTTCAGCTGTCAGTGTTTCTCAGTATGGATAAGCTGCTTCCCCAGCCCCATAAACTCCCTATGAGCACCTTCTGAAATGGTCCAGGGGGCAGGAGATGTTGCCTTTTCACCCAAATATAAAGATTTTTAATGGCAACGTGCACACAACTGATACAGTCCATCCCCAGAACTTCGTCAGATTATCCTGTAATATCTCTAATTAGATATTTTTGATTCACCAACTTTATTTGCATGGTGTCAGTCACTGTAGACTATTCACCAAATAAAATCAGAACTCGCCCTTCTGTTTGTGGCTGAGAGGTTTTTTTTCAGATGGAGCACAACATTTAGCCATTCTTCCCATCACAGGTGGCAACCTCATTTTGTGAGTGACTATGCCTCTTATTACTTATCTGCTTTCTTGCTGTTCCTCTAATTCTTTTTTAATCTTTGCACTGTCCTACAATTGTTCCTGAATGCTGATGTCTCCTAGACTCTTTGTCCCTGGAAAAGCCAGATAGTGCTGCAAGTAAATGCTATAAATGCAAAATAAAATATTTAACTAAATGATAACTAAAATGCCAGCTCTCTAAAGCTGTGGAAACTCATTTCCAGTCACCAAACAGCAATTGTTATTATGCCTTTCATGCAACAGTAGCCAGTATCATGTTTGTTCAAAAGACCAAGCAATAGATAATAAAAGGGTCAGCAATTAAAGCTAAATTATATTATCTGTTTTCATCTAAAAAATCAGAGACTGAGTGTGACTTCACTTCTACAACATACTTTGAAAAAAGCAAATAAAGGAGAATGAGACAAATGTTAGGAATTGACTTTGGAGCAGGGCATATGCTGTACTTAAGTGGAGATTATAATGTCATTTAAGAATGTATTTGCACATACTTGGAGTGAATATCTCTAAAATCTGTGTGCATGTGTATAAACACATTCTCATTCTTAAACATATATATGCATAAAAGTTCAGCTAGCTTAGAATTTAAAATTCAATTGTATTTTCCTCAGGAGTCTCTGACTATCTTGAAAGATAGGTGTAGTTAGCAGATAGCTGGAGGTACATTTGAACAACTGCTCTGCCTCTACCTGCTGTTATTTTCACAAAAACAAGAGGAAAGTGAGTGATGTCTTCTACTCTCCATCTAAAAGCACCACAGGCACTAAGAAGTGCTTTAAACCATCTTTGCTTGAATAAGTTTCTTAATGTCATCTGGCATATTCTGACATTTACTAGCTATTTGCAAGTTAGGTAAAAAATTACATATACAGATCATTTTCTACGATGAAATATCACACTTTGGTGATAATCTGGGTTCACCCACTGCATTCTGATTTCACTTACATCCAGATAGTAGAGTTGACCTCTTGTGATAATTTATTAGAGTTGTGCTTTTTATCAGAGCTAATAAATATTTGTATTATTTTTCTGTTCTCTACTGATTGAAAATACTAAAATTAGAATCCTGAAATGGATCCATAACTAATGTGGATCTATTACTGCTTGATATGTCTATTTGATCTAAATTCAATGTTTTAAAATCTGGTTCCCAAAACTAACATTGCCATAAATTAGATGCATCATCTCCTGCAAAATTATTCCCTATTCTAACACAATTTGGTGTTTCTCTTATTTATGGGTGTCTTTTAGGTCTTTTTCTTAGCATGTCGATATATATATATAACTTATACAGCTTATTTAGTTGTCATGTGTTATTTACATGACTTTTTCAATATTTTCAAGCATCTGCTGCCTGGCAGCAGCACTCTGTGCATTATATCATGCAAAGCTTTTGACTGTAAGGGGATATTTAAGCTCAGGTGTAAACTTTGTATTATAACCCTTCGAACTACTGTGAAACAAATCCCCCTTTTTGTGTCATAACAGGCCTATTTTTGTGCAACTGATCAGCATCTAGCCTGAATTCTTCTCATTTTCCTGGTTTGGACTGCCATGGAAAATTCAGACTAAGCACACATTAATGCTCACATTCTTTGGCACAGGTTGTGATTTCTCTTTTCTCAGTCTGTTGCACAGTCCTGAGTCATGATTGCTTATTCTTGGTCTTCAATTCCCTTGTTTCTCTGTTTGATCAAAGCCCAAATGTGTCATCTACAAATTAGTTGTGACACTCAGATGCAAGAAATAATGTTTTTCAAAGATATTTTGGATACAGAAAGCTACCATTTTTAGTGATACAAAGACCTTGTCTACTTCAGTGCTTCAGTCTAATCTTTGATCTTGCTGCTCCATGGATGTACCATTATACAATTATCAGCCATGTATCCCTGAATTCTCATGTATTTATTCTAGTCCTCACCCTTCCCCTTATGAAAACACATATTTGCACAAGTTCCTTCTGTAGGAGCAGCATCTGCTTTGTGCAGCTGCAGTAACAATCTTCCCCACCATCTCCTTTGATGTTTAGAAATGATCGATGGTAGAGATATTGCATCCATCTCCTGCCTGCACAACTGTGGCTGAGGCTCAGGAACACACAGCTCTCAGCCTTACAGCATAATTACAAGGCATATTCCCTTGTATTACACTAAATACAGACAGTGATCCATATTCATGTTGTTGTGATATCAGACAGGACGGATAAAATCCTGCAAGCCCCACTAAGGTGATAAAGTCAATGGGATTTCTACTTGCTAAGAACTGAAAAAAGAGACATGAGGAATTTGATATCATTAAGTGGTCCCTTCTGTATTACAAATAAGGTGCATTATATTACCCACTGTTTTCAGTCACAGAATATTTTACAGTCTGCCATATTACACTGTGTGCTCCTTAGAAGTTCTTGTTTAGCAGCTCTTGGCACTTTCAAATGAGAGCGACTGGACTCAGACCATGTGAAAATCTTGGAGGCGTTATTAAGGAGATAAAGAAGCTGAGGGGTTATTGGAAAAAATTAATTCCATGTCTTTGCTTACCACACAGGCAAATGCTTACTTTTATTCCCACTTCCTGAGGCAGGGCTCCAAAAATGTATGAACTGCTTAGGAGTAAGCTATTACTTATCACGGCCTTTGCATATATTAGAACGGTAAATCAGAGTGGTGCCAAAGGAAGTCCTTGCACACCCATGTGGAGAGGTACACAGATGCATATAAAGAGAGGCAAAATACTACTAAAACTCTACAGTTAGCTGGAAAACTCATCCCTCAGTCCTAAATCGCCCCTGAAATTTGGAGACACTGGATTTCAGATGAATATTTTATATTACATCTTAAAGGCTCTCCAGTACAAGAAGTAAAATAATTGTTATTAAATTCTCAGCAGATTACAAGGCATCTCCAGAACACAGTGCAAAGGAGAGATTGGGCCTTTGTGGTGCTCAACTTACTGCACGCTGGGGAAGTGGATTTTGCTTTTTGAAGGATATTTGCCTCCAGCATAATACCAATAATGGAAATAATATCACATCATATAAGGTTGAAGCTTTTATTCTCTATAGAACTGAGGAATGATGAGAGAAGTACTCTGGGAATTTTACCCTTTAGATTAAATATTTGAGTCATGAATGTCTGAGACAATCAGTTTCAGTTCTGAAATTACCTTGCTATCTCAAGCATAGGAAGAATAAAAGACACTTTCTGTATTACAATTAAGACATGGAAAATCTTATTTTCAACAAGATTTTATGCTTAAAACAAGAGAAGAATTTTTTTTTTTTTTTTAAATAGTGCTTAGCCTTGACGTCAGCTTCTGCAGCAGTAGCTAAACTTAGCCTGTGCATTCACGGAATGATCTGGTTCCCCTCTCGCCCACTGCAGCCAGTTCTATAGACAATCACACCACTGCAGTTCTTCTCCCAGGGAACAAGTGACAGGATGAGAGGAAAATGGCCTCAAGTTGCACCAGGGAAAGTTTAGACTGGATATTAGGAAAATTCCTTCACAGAAAGGGTTGTCAAGCACTAGCACAGGCTGCCCAGGGCACTGGTGGAGCCACCATCCTTGGAAGTGTTCAAAAAAGCTGTGGATGTGGCACTTGAGGACGTGGTTTAATGGTGTCCATGGTGGTGGGAATGGGTTGAGAGTTGGACTTGATGATCTTAGAGGTCTTAACCCTTCTGTGACTCCAAAGCAGGAGCCCTGCTCCTGAGCATGCTGGATCACTACTGGCAGCATTCTGACAGCCTTTGCAAGGCAGCTTCAGTCCAAAGTATCAACACAAACATCCCCTGAACTGACACCACACCTGCTCGATGTGGAACCCCATCCCTATTTCCAGGATGAGCCACAGTTAAAACCTTTTGGGGACATTGCAGGGACAACTCATCTCTCAAATGTGTTACCTATAGTTACATATAGTGCCATATGGTGTAATAATATGCTTGAGAAATATATGGTACCTATTTAGGTATGGACAAAATAGTTTACAGGCTTTCAAGCTTTTCATGTACCTGAACCTGTACTGAAATTATCCTAAGTATGAAAATTAGAGTTTTATCAGGAGTTTCTGCAGACATAGGTTCAGGGTCTAGAATTCCTCTTTTTTTTTCTTTTTTTCTTATGTTTCTCTATGCACAACTGATAAATTTGGCAGCGTAGCTGCTACATTGCATTTTTTTTTAGTTATCTATCATCCCTTCTGCATCAAAATTAAATTACGTTCCTTTGTGAGCTCCTCTGCAGCAGCTCATGAGCACGGTACTGATGGCAGGACAGTCACATTTGAGTTTCTGCTCTTGGTTACAGAAAAAGCCCCTCACCTGACACCATTCAAATCCCAGCCTGACCCCTACCAAATCACAAGGACCTCCCTGGTTGGGAAGGAGTCCCCCGGGGCCCAAAGACTTCACAGAATCACAGAAAGGGGTAAGTTTGGAAGGGACCACAGTGGGTTATCTGGTCCAAACTCCCTGTTCAAGCATTTGCTTTTCACTGCAGTATTTCAGGCTAGCAGAGAGATAAATTGCAGACATCCTAAAGAGTTTACCAAAGGTTTGCTCCCAGGAAATTATACAAATAAGCACAAACCACACACACACAAGTAGCACTTCCGGAACAAAGGAAAAATGTAACTTAGAATTTTCTCCACCTTGTAAATTTGATCCATAAAGCTTTTATGAAATTTCTGAAGAGTTTCCATTGCCTAAAACAAATTGATTATAGACGTAGAGATGATCATGATGGAGGAATTACAAATGTTTGCAGAACTAACAGTATTTATTCTCAGAGACACTTTGGCAAGTAGAGAAAGTAGCGTGAGACAAATGTGTGCACATGTGTATTCAGAGGAGTACATCATATGTGTTTTCTTCTCTACAAAGAACACATTAGATTCTAGTTCCTCAGAAGTGACATAATCTCTGTGTTTGTAAATACTTTTCTTTATAAAAAGATTGGCATTTTGAGTAAAAATGGAACAGGACTGAGGGGATTTGCTGGGTTGAGAGGGGCAGACTCAGTTCATTTCTTCAGTTCATTCACTTCTGCCTCAGTAAATATGCTTATTCAACAGAGTTTACAAGGCTCAGCACTGAAACAGCTGGATGAAATCCTGTGACCTTTGCTACACAAGAGAATGGGATTCTAGTGGCACTTTCTGACCTTAAAAAGCTTTGAGACAATGGAATAACTCTATAAAAAAAGGAGAAGATTTACACATCTTTGAAATGCTAAGTCTGTGGACCTTCAAAGAATTAATTCCATGTATTCCCTTCTTCAGCTTATTTCCTTTTTCCATTATTCATATACATTGGAGACAAAGTCTAGAATTTGATGTAATTATACTGCCATCTAATTCACTGGGGTCAATATATAATACAAGAAAAAACTTCAGAATACCATAAATTGTGCTCATTAAAATGATCTAGCAGAGGCCATTTATTATGAAAAGGGAAAGGGGTATGACATTTTTGGCAGTAATTGGGAGAAAACTTTTTTCCCCCTGGTCACACCAGTCACACATGTGAAACACTGGTGTTGGCACATATTGGTGCAACAGTTTCATGGCTCAGCTCTGAGCACGATGGATTGAGTTTCTCTTGGCCTAAAAAAAGCCAGCAAAAGTTGTCCAGTGGCCCTCAGAGCTAAAAGGGGACGATGTGGGCCTGTGGAAAGCACAATATACATGGAGCTATCCAAGCTGCCTTCTGCAGGGTGACCAGGGAAAATCCAGGATTGTGAAGAAAATGCAGAATAATTAACATTGTATAAACTATTCTTCTTCAAAAGAACCATTTGCCTCACCTCAGAGGTGTGATGGGCTCGATGAAGAAAGAGAAGAGGTTGTAAATAGAAAGAATAGAGAACTGCAGTCAGAAAACCAATAAAATATGTATCACTTGGGGACGACTGGGTTATTTTATGCTGAGGCTGAAGGTGTGGAGCTTTCTCCAAAGGCTGTGCAAGGGAAAGGAAATTCTACTCATGTAATTAAGCAAACTTCAAGAAAGAGAACCTGAAACTAGTGGAATGTGAACAGAGACTGCTACAGCTTGACAGAAAGCATCCAAGTGATTAGAGGAGTAACCAAGTGCCCTTTAGAGGCATAATGAGCTTGTGTAGGAAGGCCAAAGACTTTCATGCAGCCCTTCTTTTCTACTACTAGTTGATTGGAATTATGCAAATAGAGTAGGGTGTAAACTTGGTTTATATATAGACCTCAAGTCCTGAATAAATAAATTGGACCCATCCTAGTACAGATGGTGGAAATAAGACAGGGTTTCTGACTTTAAGTTAGCAAGCTGCAGGTAATAGTTTCACTACTACTAGGTTTCAGTAGATGGTTAAATTGTTTTCCAGAACTAAGTACAGTCTAAGTTGGAATTTGGGTAATCGTGAATCAAGAGAGTTGCTGTAAAATTCGATCCAGACCTGTACTGTTAGGTACTGCCAGGAGTTTTAAGAGATCTCTGATTTGGAGTTCTGTAATTTTGTTAATAACAGCTAGGTACCAAGAACTCTACTGCTTTCACTGCTGGTGAGTAACACATATGTACAGGTTCAAAAATTTCATATGAGATATATGAAATCCTGGTTTCTAGAACAGGACATGCACTGCTGGAGTGAAGGGGAAATAGTCCCCCAGAACATTTGATCATTTTCCACGTTCCTCCAGAGTTTGTTTTCCATATACATTTACTTCTCAGGGATTTTCTTGCATGACTTTGAGCTTAAAGCTCTTGGTACCTTACTGAACTGTGCCCTATTATCCTGGGCTTTCTTAATTCTTTTTCAGACGCTTTATGACAGAAAGAACTGTCCAAACAAGTCCAACAATACAAAATCCGGTTTTCCAGACCACTTTCCTCCTATTTACTGCTGTGTCTGTGCTATTGAAGATGCAGTTAAAAGAAAAGAGAGAGAGGAGTAACAGTTCTTTTGGTTTCCCCAACATTTAATTATATTTCTAAATTGGATGAAAAGTAGGAAAATTATTAAAGATTTTTTTTTCTTTAAAGTATTTTCCATACAGTTTTAGGAGCAGATCTTCTCAAGGGCATGCCACAGGCAAAAAACCAACCAACCAACAAAACAAAAAAAACCAAAACCACACCCCTTTTTGGTTACTTATAGATGATTACAAGTTAACCAAAATTTGAATTTTGTAATGTGTTTGAAAGTTATGGGTGTCTGAATTAGTCTCACTGGGGGCACTGCTTGCTTATGCAGGATTAAACATCAGTTAGTTCTATGACAGTGTGAAGTACTGCATTTAGCAGGCAAAGGAAATAGAATATATATGCATAATATATGAAGAGAGTGGAAAATCCACATCTCATTTTGCATGTGAACAGTTTAACTGCAATTGTCAGTACAAACGTAAAAGGAAAAAAAAAATCACAAGCAAGGCCTGTTAGATGTGATTTCCCACCCACCAGACGAAAGGAGACACTGTGGGTAAACTCTGCTCAAAACAGTCCTGTGACAGGTCCTTGACCAGCCCAAGACAGCCAACACTCTCCATGCACTCCACAGCTGTGCTGAAAAGATCCACTTCTCTGTGAAAAGCTATTGAGTTTAAGAAGCAAAGATCAAACAGCCCAAAGACAAGCTTCATAAAATCATGTCAACCATGTCAGCAGCCCTGATTTATCTGAATGGGGAAACTCTGTAACATTAAGTTATACTGTATGTTAACATACAATGACATTTGGGCTTGATGTGTGTATGCTGGATGTTTTTGTGTGGATAGAGATAAATGTAGCTTAATGTTGAGCCAATTATTCACAAAGACACCAGGGGACTCACATCAACAACTAGTTAGCTTCCGAATTTTCAAGGGAAAGATACATGTCTACTGTTTGTCTACAAATATTCAGCAATTATTACAGATATGAAGACACTCGGTAACACTCAGTAGTCATGGCAACCTGCTTTCATTTTATTTGAAATTGAAGTTCAAAGAGCCATTTGACTGGAGTAAAGTATGTCATCTTTTAATTCGTTATTGATTTAGGAACTAGATGTTAAACTTCTATCTTATGTTGTAAAGATGTCATTATAAGTATTCCATCCTGCCTCTACTGTTGCCTACTTTTGTATTTTCAATTCTCTATTTATGTGTCATTTGCAGTTTTACTCAATTTTCCTTCAGATCTGATGGAAATGCACTAATGAACTGGGTCCTTCCACCTCCAACCCTCAGCTTTCCCTGCATGTACCCACGTTTACTTTCTCTCCTTTTCCTTCATCAGCTGATTTCAAGCTGCTTTATATTGCTCTTTATTTCAAAGTCACAGAGACAATGTGGACACAGCTTCTCACTGCAGGTAAAGCCTCCTTACACCAGGGGATATCAGCAGCCAAGGCAGCAGTGACTGGGCACCACATCAGTCAGACCAGGGAGATGGAGAAGGTACCAGCTACCAGGACCCCACGTGCTGCTCCACAGTGGAAACTGTTTTAAGCATCCACGTTGACACACCAAAATCTGGTAAATTTGTGCCCTAACCCACAACACAGGGGCTTGATTTGAACCTTTCAGTTACCCATTTTACACCCTAATATTTCCTACATATATTTGGGAATAGGAAGCCAGTCTTTGGGGACAAAGGGATATGCACACACGAGTTTGACAACAGTCATTATTTACAGGATATTATAACAGCTGGATCCTGTGAAAAACACAGTGTGCTTTAAGTTTTACTGGAACAAACACTGGTTCAGATTATTCTGAACTCTGAGAATCCTTGACCAGCATTGTATTGTATTTCCAGGCTTGAAAACACTCATCTCAGACAAACCCAGTCATATTCATTTTGCTTTCTTTCTATAAAGCAAACAACTGCCTAGAGAACATCTGAGGGTTTTCTCCTCTGTTGCTCTGAAGGATCAGTGGAGAGCCCTGTGAAGAGGTGCTGCTGGGGATTAACAAAGGAGGGGGCACGGAGAACATGCATTCCCAGGCTCTGCCTGTTGTTCTTTCCCCACTCACCAGGTTTGGGGCTGGGAATGATTTTTTTTCCCCCCTCTGTGTCAGATCTACAGGGCTTGCAGGATGGTTGTGCCTTTCTCTTTATAACAGGTGAGTCTTTCTTGCTGGGATCATCAAGATACCTCCCATTTCTGAAGGTGCCTGGATTCCCATCTCTCCCCTGTCCTTTGCCCACACACACTGTTACTGTCCTGAATGCTTTGCAGTCTCAGTGTGGGATATTTGGACAAAGCTGAAATCACAGTGTTTAAAAGCAGTCAAAGTAAAGAAAACAGTCATCTTTTGTACCCTCACATTACCTGAAACTACCAAGCTACAGAGCTGGACATGGGCCAGCTGTGACTTTTCTGCATACAAGAAGAATTAAAACAACTATGAAGGAGTAGTTGCATAAACCTGCAGGGCAATAAGCCAGATAGTTTTGCTAAGATCATTTCCAGGCAATGTTCCATTCCCAGTGGAGGTTTCTATTGATCAGTAGTTATTTTTGCTTGCAATCAGCCATAGACTTTAAAAAAACCTCCAACCTCTGCTTAACAGAGCATCATCATAAAGTGTATCAAAACTCTAAAGGATCTTTGATTACAGTGCACATCCACTCAGTATTTTTTCCTCTAGCTGCCTTCTGTTTGTTTTCTACTATTCTCTTTTTCCATTGCTTATAATCAATAACAGCTCTGCCAGAGTCAAATGCTTTATGTTTTTGTGTTTATAGCAGTGTGAGGGTGCAGGAGCTGCTGCAGGTTAGAGAGTCTGTCCCTCACCACCCTGCTGAAGGCACTGGGACTCTGCAGAGCAGGACCTCTGCCAGTGGACACTGCTGTGGATGGGGGTTTAGGAAACTGGATTTTCAGCTGACTTTGTGCTGAGATAACACTTTGAGTGCCTCTATCTTCTGGCAGCTTGGAGAAGCCTGGGAGTACACACACTGTAAGCAAAGGCAGAGTTTATTTCATAGGAAACTCCACACTTAACTAACGTTTGCATCTGTAGGCCCTTTTTTGCTGTTGTGTTCTCTTACAAGAATGATATTGTCTTTGTGAAACAAATATATATTTGGCTTTAACCACCCTTAAATATAGGTCTTTGTGAATGCTGGTTACTATAGTTACACTGGCATTGTGGGTAATTCTTTCATTATAACTGTTGCATGTTTGTATATAAACAGCTGAGCTGCATTTTTTTATTTATTTTTGTTTTAATCTAAGAAGCCACAGGAAATGCTTTGATTTAAAATTTGATGATCGAGCCTGCAAAGTAAAAAATGTGAGATCAGGGTGAAATCAGCATCATCCACTGCATTATTTTAAAACTTAAGGAAAAATGTAGCTCAGAAAGCTGAAAAAATGTTAGAATAATATGCATGAGTAGGTCCACAATCCATTTTGATTAAACTTGCACTTAACCATTTCACAGATTCCAATTTTAATGCCAAACGATAGGTTGCCGTTAAGCAGGCCACGAATATAAAGCCTTGCTGTATGCTCAGGCTTCTGTGTTACATCCAGACCCATTAAAAAGGAAATTTTCCTGCTTAAATTCAATTCTTCTTGGGTTTTTTGGGGGGGCTTAGTTTTGTTTGTATTTTTTTCTTTTATGGTGTGACCAATCACCTCAATATATTGCTTCCTACTTTGATATGCTTCAAAAAGAGTCATTTGCAAATTATTATTTATATAGTTATTCATATATTAGTTTCAAAGATAAATTCAAGACCCAACATAATTACTTCTTTTGATAAGAACCCCTAATTCACTATGCAAATTTACTACCAGAAGTCACCCTGATTTCTTAATGAAGCATTTGATAAGAAGACCAGCCCAAGATAACATTCTGCATTTCATCCAAAGGAGCATCTCTGCTTTATCTGACCTGCAGCTGTAACCACAAGGGAGGGGTGGAACAGCTTTGGGCTTCCAGGAAACATTGCACAGAAGATAAACAAGACAAAACATCATCATTGTACCCATTTGGTACCAGTTTCTGATGAAGGCAGATCAAGACCCATCTATCTCTAGCACATCCATCTCAAAATACCATGACCCCAATTTCATAGTCTCCCCTTCCAAAAATCAGCATGAAGTGCAGTAGAGAGCATGGAAGTTGAAACCAGCCTTCCCTTGGGAACAAGATGAGTGTTTCAGTAGCCACACAGACCTGCTCAATGACCAGTGCAGCCCACTGACAATGTGGTTTACAAAGCCTCTCTGTTATACAATCCTAGACTTTTTTAGGTTGGAAAAGACCTCTAAGATCAAGCCTGCACTGCCAAAGCACTAGACCATGTCCCTAAGTGCCACGTCTACAAATCTTCTAAATACCTCCAGGGATGGTGACTCCACCACTTCTCTGGGCGGCCTGTTCTTCTTCAGGTCAGGGGGACAATCACTGTCCTAGCCCTGCTGGCCACACTATTCCTGCTTCAAGCCAGGTGCCATTGGCCTTCTTGCCCACCTGGGCACATGCCAAGTCACGTTCAGCTCCTGTTACCAGCACCCCCAGCCAGGTCCTTTTCCACCAGACAGCTTTCCAACCACTCATGCCCTAGCCTGTTGTGCTGCAGGGGGTTGTTGTGACTCAAGTGCAGGACCTGGAACTCGGCCTTGTTAACCTTCATACTGGCCTTGGGCCATGGATACAGCCTGTCCAGATGCCTCTGCAGAGCCTTCCTGCCCTCAAGCAGATGGACACTCCTACCCAACTTGGTGCCATCTGCCAAGTTGCTGAGGGCGCCTTAAAGTCCCTTCTCCTGATCATCAATAAATATATTAAACAGGTCTGGCTCCAGTACTGAGCCCTGGTCACCCACTAGTGACCAGCCCCAGATGAATGTAGGACCATTCCCCACCCCTCTCTGGGCCTGGCCAACCAGCCAGCTTCACACCCAGTGAACAGTTCTCCCATCCAAGCCATGAGCAGCCAGTTTCTCCAGGAGAATGCTGTGGGAAACTGTGCCAAAGGCTTTACTTATCTCCAGGTAGATGACATCCACAGCCTTTCCCTCATCCACAACCATTCCCTCATCCACCAAGCAGGTCACCTTGTCATAGAAGATCAGGTCACTCCAGAAGGACCTGTCTTTTCTAAACCCACACTGGCTGGGTCTGATTCTCTGGTTGTCCTGCACGTGCCATGTGATGGCACTCAAGAATGTGCACTCAAAAGCAAGGTAGGAAAAGGGGGGGTTGTAATAGCTCTTGTAGAATTAACTATAAATGAACATATTGACTCCTACCAAAGTGAAGTTCACTAAAGAGGGGGACACGGCTCATTGTCCTCAAGCTCTTCCTTTTGGGTTAATTAAAAGTTAAAGCACTGTGGTTTTGTACCTGAGATTCCAGCACCTCAGTAATTGCTGCTAAGGAAGAGAGTTAAATGGAAAATAACTGCAATCTGAAGGTCCATCCCCATGCAATCCAGAACAGCTCCTGCCTACCTGCTCTGAGATTTCACTTAAAGAAGCAGTTCTGCTGGTGTCAAGATCCAGAAAGAGTTTCAGATACTTTTTGAACTGCAATAAGCAATGGAAGAGATATCATGCTCTTTATGATCCATGGTTACTTTCACTGAATACATACGAACTAGTTTGCACTCAATTCTTTTTTATCTAAATCAACTTGCCAACCATTCAAGACCTGATTTCATGTTGCTTTTGATAGAGCCATCAAACTCAATTGACAGCAAGTATGCAAAGACTTAAGTGAGCATCTTCAAAACAAAGGCCACAGGATGAAAAGTAGAGAAAATTTTTGGAGGATTTCATCCCTATCTTCCAACCATAGTTGTTCCTGCTAATTCTGTTCCTTGCATCTTACACAGTGCAATTCACATCTCAAAATCTCCTTTAGTTCTCTTTTAATTTAGCTGTTTTACTCTCAGTTCTGTCTCTTGCATTATTGCCTCTGACTTTATTCATGCCAGGTAGGACTGCTTATTCAAAATAACACATTTTTAATATATGCATTAGTGCTGTTTTAGGGATAGAATAGTCCCTACTTGGTCAGATTAGTGTATCTCTCATTTAATTACAACTCGAAAGGTTAGGAAGTTTTATCATGCATGCATATTCTCTGGGAATTATCTGACTCTAAAATATAATTAATCATCCTCTGTCATGCTTTTATTATACCCACTGCTCTCTGGAGTAATTCTTTTATTTCATCTTCATTCATATTCCTCTGACCTTCCTCTTCACTCTGTTGCCACAGACCTCAGGTGAATTTTAGCCAACTGCTCAGAAATGAGTGGATATTGTTAAACCCATTTGTCAACCACATTATCAACTCACAAACATGAGATCTCTGCATATGCTTAACATTTTCCATATATAGCAGCCCAACTATTAACATGGATGGCATCTGTCAATGTTGACTAAAATTAAATATTGGAACTACTGTAAATAATAAAGCAGTCATATAAAGATTATTTCTCTGGAGTACAAGCTACCAGTAAACATGATTTGCATATCGTGCTTACAGCTGTTTCAACATGAACTGTTTGCTGTGATTCATTAAAATGATTTGATTTGTCAGATTCCAGGATAGTTGCAAGTCTACATACACCACCCTGGATGAATGTGGTGACAATTCAGGTTTTCAGTACTATGCACATGTGTACTGGATTAGTGAGCTGAATTGAATAATAAAGCTTAAAAAGAGATCATTAATCACGTGTCTCTGACGAGAGAAATGAGAGAGGGAGTACCTCTGAGAGACATTCCTAAGAAACAAAGAGTACAAGCAGCAAAGCAATGTCCCCTGTGAAAAGAAAACCTCTTTATAGACCTACATCTCACTTACATTCAACACTCTGCAATCTTTTCTATTGACTTAGCAGAAGTTAAACTGGGACTTGGGCATGAAACTTAAATGATATTTCCATATAACACTCTTGATCTAGATAATAACATTCATATATCTATGAAATGTTTTACTCTAACTTACAGTAAATTCACGCAAATCTTATTTTTTGTCTTAATCTATTTCCTTCCCCCATAATATCACAAAAGTCTAGATTCTTCTCTCCTCCCTTTTCTTCCTCAAACTCACAATCTCAGCAGAGCAGCAGAGAGCAGGCAGAAATTTGATTTCAGCTATGGAGCTGTCTCTTCCCAAACAGAAAAATGGCAAGATGGCACAAAGACTGAATTAAAAGGAATCCCGTGCTGTGAAGGCAGATGAATGCCCAGGTGAGGCTCACCAGAGCCACAGCACTCATCTGTACGACTGGGCCTGCATTTTAGAGCTCAGCTATGCTGGAGAAGAGCAACAGAGACAACATCACTGACATCAGAGTTTTGGGGCTAATTTGTCTTCATGCCAGACCCTCTGGGTCTGAGCCTGAGCCTGGTGGGGCTGTGAGCTTGATGCTGGACCCCAGGTGACTTCAGCTTCTCTGCATCACATCCCCCAGTACACTCAGTCCCAGCTCAGATGAGAAATCTAAAAGGCAAATACTGTAACTAGGACAGCAGCAGCTGCCCTCTTTTCGGGTATCCAGCCTTCCTTTCCACCTCTCGCTCTCAGCCATCATAAGAGGACCTCAAGAGATGTCCTTAGACGTGTACTGGGTTTTTTTTCCATTTTCAGAGTGTGCAAGTTACACAGAGCAAACAAAGCAATAGATGTGACACACACTTGAACAGTTGAATCCTGAGCAAAAACATTCAATTATTGCCTTTTCCTTCCATGCAACTCCATGCTCTTCACAGTCCTGAAGTATTTTTCAATACTTTTGAAAGAGATAAGGATACTAGAGTGAGAGATAAGGATACCATAGCGTGGCACTGAACTTTTATAGTGTCTGGACATCACTGAAAGCATCAGTGCAGCTTTTAGAGGTGCATTTTTCAACCAGGAGCCAACTTAGCTGGAAAAGACGTGGATGTGATTGCAGGGGTTCTGCTGTAAACCTGATTAACCAGTGCTAACCTGAGAGCTTTGGTGGTTTGTAAACACACATCGTTTGACTCTCAAGTCTGTAGTTCAGAGGCAAAGGATATATTTCCACTGCTCACAGAATATTACAGGAATTTAAATCCTACATTTGCCATAATAATCAAAGCTTTAACAAAAATACACATAGAATTGAGTGCACGTCCAAGGAAAATGTTCTGCAAAGTATTTCCAGTCTGTCCTAGGAAGAACACGTGCAAAATATTTCAGCAGAAAAAAAATTCTGTTTCTAATCCCAGGCAGATAGATATGCTTCCAGGAAAGCCTGTCAATTCTCAAAAAGTCTGCTAAAGAAATGTGGGGCTTCAAGAATGCTGGAACAAGAAGGAGAGAGAAAAAAATAGCTTCTTCAGTTTTCCAGCTTGAGAAGGAAATTGGTTTAGGTCAAAATATATATGCTATTTCAACAACAACAAAACCTCTGCATTTAGAATTGGCACAATCTAAAATGCTTCATTGAACCTAAAAAAAATATTTTATTATGTTTTCGGTTTATTTAACTCCCGAACAAATCACTGATTCAATTTTTTGTATGTAGAGCTTTTCTTTTTTTTTTTTTTTAACTGAAAATGCTGATTTGAAGCAAAAAGTTCAGAAGTTGAATCATTAAAGCGCTGAAATGAAACATTTTGGCATTTCCCATGAACTGGTTTTCAATTCTCACTTGTTCCTGTATTTTTCAACAGGAGCTATTTATAAGATTTGACCCAAATTCTTTTCTCCCCAGCTAGCTCCTATTTTTCAACTAATTCATTATTTGGCCAGTAAAATAGTGGCCAAGACCTGAAGGTATCATCAGTTCAGTTTCTAAAGAAAGCAGTAAAACACCTCTTAGCACCTCAAAGAGGCAGAGCAACGGGAAGAGGAGACTTTCCTTATTACACTTCTATTTTTCAAAAGATTTCCTAAGAAGGGGCCCCCAGAACAAGCAAACTTCTTGTATCTTCAAAATGCATCTTCTCTTATTTGATGACATATTACCCTGTGTCTGCCTGCAGGGACAGTTTTTATGTCTCGTGCACGTGCTGATGTTGGGGTTTGGAGCTGTGCATCCTCCTTTGCAGCACAGGTAAGTAATTCCCAAGAATTCTTCTGTGTTGAAACAGCAGCTTCTCATGGATTGGGTGAAGACTTGGATGGGAATGACCATATGGTAAAAGACACAGAGGTGTGGGATAAGAAAGTAATTTGAGTTTTCTCCCAGCAGATATGTCAACTGAACCAGATACTCCAGGTGCAACCTGGATTTTGGTCAGGAGCTGTGAACGAGCTACAGAGCAGCTACTGGGTTGTGTTCACTCAGGGTTTGTACTATTTTCTATCCCCACCATTTTTCCAATCTCATGTTGTGTTCTGCTTCTCAACTCAAAGCAATTTACTGAAGCCAAATTCTTGCCTGGATGCTGATAAGAAATAACACTCCAGAAGTCACCACAAAGACTACTTGTGGGTAAGTGTTAAACTGGCAGAAACAGGGTCTTTTATTTTAGCAAGCAGAAAGGTTTTGATACAGTTCAAATTACATAACCACATTTTCTTCCAGAAGAAGAAAGACAGACCTTATTGAAGTCAAAATCAAAACTCCCATTTACTTAAAAGGGACAAAAAGTAAAAAATCTAAAACTTTGGTATCTTTAAAAGGAGAATCATAAGAGAGCCTGGCATCCCATTCATTTACTGGGCCTGTCTGAAGAGTCAGGTCTGAGTAGCTTTTTTTAACTTCCAAATTTTTTTGGAGAAGATTGAAGAAAAGAAACTACCAGCAAAGAGGAAAAGCAAATGGATGACTTTTTTAATTCTGCAGGGGAACAAAGAAAAAGTGATGTTAGTTTCATGTGCAAGTTATGAAAAATCACTGTAATCTGCACTAATTCAGTCCTCACCCTTTCATTAACAAAGACTGGTCTGCACCAGATTACTAATGATGGATTTGAGGTGTCTGTGACACACATACACCCACCAAACATCTTGCTGAGATTGTTTTTAGAGTCACACAATGAAGGTGCTACAGTCAGTCAAGTCCATTGCTGTGAGCAGGTGAAATAAGGGGCTGTATATCGCCCTGCTGCAGGACAATATGCACGGGACCTTGACAGAGCACTAACTGCTGCAGACAGACAGCCACAAATCTTAGATATCTGAAACTCCATCACAAATCAGCCTGGTGACAGCACATGGACAGGCTTGCAATGACCCCAGCACCATTGCACACACTCTTATCTGCTAAATTGCTTTGCGGTAACCTCACGTCACGTCCTTGACCACACTTTTAAAACTATTTGCCTCTTGCTTTCCAAAGAGCTGACAGTCCTTGTTTGGAGCTTCTGAGCATCAGAAGGACTATCTTTTTTTTATTATTTTTATTTATTTACCACATGAATAGCTACAGTTTTAACTAGTCAATGAGTAGTTGACAAATGAAAGAATTGTGAGTGGCAGCGCGTGAAATGGGACAGTTTCAAAGGATGCTCTAAGAAAGCATCCTTGGAAAAAAACCCCAGTTTTTCAAAAAGGAAGGATTTAAAAGACAGCAGAAAACCTCAACACAGACCTTTGTTTGTCATTTGTATGCAGGTGATTTACAATAATTATAGAACAGATGTTGAGTTTTTAAAAACACGCTGAATACTTGTGCATGAAATAAATAGGGCAATGGAGTGGGTTAACTAAGACTGCAACATCCCACTCCTGGGTCTGGTGCACACCTCTTCATGGTGCATTCTGTTCTCTGTCCTTTCTCTCCTCTCTATTGTGAATCTCTGTCCTCATCTCTCTGCAGTTTTCTGGGAGGGAAATAATTGACTGGTACATTTGTCTCTATTTAGCCTTTTTTCCCTTCTGTTTGCATGTTCTACCCTGTTCTGCCTTTTCTATTTATACAGCACACTTTCTGAAGCAGAGATGTTCTTCTGTTCTGTCTGTACTGTCTCAAACCACGGTGTCCCATCAATGCTCAGTCTGTTGGCACAACAATAATAGACCTGATAATTATTATTGGTCCATGCTATTAAAGTTACATCAGTGACATGAATGTGCAAAAACATCAAGCTGCTGGGACAAATATCTGTAAATTTCTTAGCAGATGTCATGTGTGTGTCAGAAGCTGAGGTAAGGAGCTAAACAAGTACAAATCTGTTTACAAAATGTTGAAAACGCTCAGAAGGGATGGAATTAGTTGGCACAGCACAAAATGGAGGTATCACAGTGCTAGACACTTATTTCACCTATCCTTGTTTTACATCAGGGGTCATACTCCATTACCTTTTGCTCCAAGCTCCAAGTCAAATTTGATTAGGGACTAATCTGATTCCACATAATGAGAATACTATTTAGGATGCATGCTTTAAATGTGGCTTTTAGTCCACAGTTTGTTAGGTTAATGAATTTAACAATTGAGATGATTTGTATTTCTATGGATGATTTGGCATGGAAGGCATTTGTAAAATGTGCAAAACTGGCTAAAAGTGGCATTTCAAGAAACACAAGTGAATAATTATGGCTGATGCTGCAACTTGCATTTGTCCTTCAATGATATATAGGTAGACAATATTTCTCAGATGTTTTTAAGAGAACCATTAGAAAGCACGAAGGGAGGAAGAATTTATTGGACAGATAAAATGCAAGAAAAATATTATAAATTTTTGAGCAGATCTAGTAAAGTACTTCAGTGCTACAACTCCTACAGTTACACATTCAAATGAGTATGAAACATACCATGCTTGGAGCATCTGAAATCAGTACTTTTGGCCAGCCAGACATCAGCAGAATTAGGTCAAATGTAAGACTTAACCCCTACTTGCCAAATGCCCCACTCGCAGCTCTTTTCTGTGGTAAAGTCTCAGGCAGGGCCCTCTCTGAACACATGTATCCATAGCCCTTCTTTCAGAGCATGGGCTCCAATCAGTCCTTTAGCTTTTAAAGCTAAAAAGGTAAAGCTGATGCTGCTGGAGCTTTCCTTCTTATTGCACAGAAGTTTTGTAGCTGAAGTATTCAACCAGCAAAGCAGAGGCCCAGGTGTCCTCATCACCCACCTCTGCTGAGCACCCTGGTCACTAAACCACTGGCAGAGCATCTCAATGCTCCTGGGGAGTGCAGATAACAGGAAAGCTGATAACTACCTCTGGAAATGTAGAAGCCCTGGATTCTGGACCCTGCTTCCAGAAGTACTGGCACATTTTCTCCAGTCACTAGAGGCATGCTGTTAAACCAAAGTATTTAGGTATCCCCAGAGTGGGTAGCTGGATGAGCTTCCAGAGTTGCAGTTTCAGACACAGGCACCTGAATTTTGCCCAATCCTTACACTGATGCTCAAATCTTGTATTGAATTTGTCTTTTTCATTCCTACTCCAGAACCTGAGAGCCAATTGCTTGTCAGAAGCACTGAAGCACAGTGGTGGGAAAGCAAAGAAACTTGAATAGCACTAGAAATCAATAATGACTTTTCTTACATTACAAGTTTGTTGCAGCACAAAGCTCTACAATCAGATGCTGCACACATTATTGCTCCTTTTTAAAATTTGGAGGCACAGGGACTCTATTGGTGAACAGAGCACTGGGAGATTTCATGCCAAGCCAGCTATTCTGGGGAAAGAAAGTTGTATATCCCAGAGCACCACTGGGCTCTTCTTGAAAGCATCAGCAACAGCATCAACGGCAGCCGAACAATGTCCTAACAACAACAAAAAAAATCATTTACCATGGTTACACTGCATCTCAGGGCTCCCTCTGTTGTGTTGCCTTAGAGTTTTACTCCAAAGATCACCTTGCTGCCAGCAGGTCACAAATCCTCATGCTCCCCATGAGGAAACAAGAAGTTCAGTTTCCCTCTCACTGAGTCAAACCCAAAACCTATAGGGAGATATGGTCGTGTCTCCAGACAGAAAGGATGACAAGTTCATAAAAGCCTGAAGCCTGGAGGAGGAACAACCTCTTGGTGAAAAGATGCCAGTTGATGCCTGGAGGAGCTGCAAAGGGTGAGGAGACACTTCTTCCCACAGAATGTGGTGAGCTGGAAGGGACCCACAAGGGTCATCGAGTTGAACACTCATGGCACAGCATATGCCACGCGTGGCAACCTGTCTTCATTGAAACCCCTTTCCCTTTACAGTGGTTTAAAATACAATTTACAATTACACAAGATGTCAGGTCAGCCCTCTCTGAGTTTTTGTGCTGCTCTGAGTGCCCTACTCTGCAAAGCTAAGAGGAGCTGTCCCACCCCTCCTGGGTGAAATGTGGACTCATTGGGTCCACGTGGAAATACAGATAGAAGACTTCAAAGGGCTTTCAGTTCTGTCACACAAAACCCACAAAAGCTCAAAATTATACTGCTCTGAACCATTGTTGTGTCATCCTCTTGAAGGCAGGAGCATCACTGCTCACTTTGCTCTCCTGCTGAAGCAATCTCTCCCTCTTAAGTGCACAGGGTGTATCACAGGATTCGCCTCAGGGCAGAGACTGTAGTGACTACATTTTCCAGCTAATGAGCATCTGAGAGAAGGTTGTACCAGGAAGAGTAAAAGAAGTAGCAGCAATGCTTTTAGCCAAATATCAGTCATTTGATCAGTCTTACTCCAGCTTATTCCAGCCTTATGTGAACATGAAACCAGTAAGGTCCATGCTGGAACTTCCTGAGCTATGAGTAGCAGATGTGGTCTAGGGCCTATCATGTCTTTCTCACTGACAATCCAGGATCTGTGATTTCTCAACAACCAGCTCAAGCACCTGACAACTCGACAGACATTTCATAAAAGTACATTTATTACATGGTACAGCCTAACTGACACAAATTTACTCAGCTGATTTTTGCCAGCTGAAGATATTACCTTGGAATGATGGCAGTAAGCCAGGCTGGAGAAACATAACGAGAAATAAACAGTTGGTGTAAGTTCTGCTGTTATCTAGAAGTGCCTCAATTGAGTTTAATGGTGATTGTTTACAGCACAGAGTGCAATACCAGTCATAAAGTGAGAGAGAAAGTGAGCAGATGACAGGGAGAGAAAGGGATATGCATTTCCCTTTCCCAGAGTATGTCACAGAAACCACAATGTTTGTACTCCAAACTTCTTTCCTCTGAGATACCTCCCTTTGTTGATCTGATGATACCAGGATGCTTTCTAGTCTAGCATTTATAGAAATAAGCTGTCAAGACTATACCAATATTACCATTTAGGAGAATGTCTTTGGTTGAGTTAGCTTTGGACACATACACATTCTATTGAAAAGCACACAAGGGGATCTTCAACAAAAAATCATAATTGCAATGAGCACAGTGCAGAAAGCAAGCCCTGTTGATTGCTGGATGCTGACCAATGCATTAGCAATCCCAACAACTATGTGTTTTACTTGGATATTCAAACATATCTATTGCTCATATCTTCTTCACGGTTTGCTTAACACTGACCTTCGGATTTCAGCTACTTGTAATAACCAGAAGTAATTTGCCAAAGGTAACAACAGTAACAAGTAGCAACTGCACTTAGGCTGAGCTCCCATATTGCCACAACAATATAACTGTATTAGCATCTGATGGCAGGGAAGATTTCAAGTCCCAGCACAGCGAGATAAATGTTACTAAATGTTAGACTACTGTGAAAGATT